>NW_027415753.1:0-325270 GCF_964106895.1 Numenius arquata
TGCGTCGGGTCCACCGGACGCACAGCGGCACTCGGAGGCGCACGGTGGTAGTGCGGGTGCTCGTGAGAGCGCCCGGCGGCACCCCGAGCACCGCGGTGAAGGAGCGGCGATATCGGGAGAGTGCCCGACGGCACTCGGTGGGGCGCGGTGGTACCGCGGCGAGATCCCGAGAGCACCCAGCGGCACTCGCATGCGCAGGGTGGAGCGCGACGACCTTGGGAGAGCGTCCGGCGGCACCCCGAGGAGAGGGATAAGCGTGCACAAGTCAACCGGACGCACAGCGGCACCTGGAGGCGCACGGTGTTAGTGCGACGAGCTTGACAGAGCGCCCAGCGGCACCCCAAGGAGCGGGATGAGCGTGCGTCGGGTCGACCGGACGCACAGCGGCACCTGGAGGCGCACGGTGGTAGTGCGGTAACCTCGGGAGAGCGCCCGGTGGCACCCAGACAAGCGGGTTGAAGGTGCGGCGATATCGGGAGAGCGCTCGGCGGCACTCGGAGGCGCACGGTGCTACCGCGGCGAGCTCGGCAGAGCGCCCGGCGGCACCCCGAGGAGCGGGATGAGCGTGCGTCGGGTCGACCGGACGCACAGCGGCACCTGGAGGCGCACGGTGGTAGTGCGGTAACCTCGGGAGAGCGCCCGGTAGCCGCCAGACAAGCGGGGTGAAGGTGCGGCGATATCGGGAGAGCGCTCGGCGGCACTCGGAGGCGCGCGGTGCTACCGCGGCGAGATCCCGAGAGCGCCCGGCGGCACCCCGAGGAGCGGGATGAGCGTGCGTCGGGTCGACCGGACGCACAGCGACACCTGAAGGCGCACGGTGGTAGTGCGGCGAGCTCGGGAGAGCGCCCGGCGGCACCCCGAGCACCGTGGTGAAGGAGCGGCGAGATCGGGAGAGCGCTCGGCGGCACTCGGAGGCGCGCGGTGGTACCGCGGCGAGATCCCGAGAGCACCCAGCGGCACTCGCATGCGCAGGCTGGAGCGCGACGAGCTCGGGAGAGGTCCCGGCGGCACCCCGAGGAGCGGGGTGAGCGTGCGTCGGGTCGACCGGACGCACAGCGACACCTGGAGGCGCACGGTTTTAGTGCGTCGAGCTCGGGAGAGCGCCCGGCGGAACCCCGAGCACCGCGGTGATGGAGCGGCGAGATCGGGAGCGCTCGGCGGCACACGGAGACGCACGGTGGTACCTCGGCGAGCTCGGGAGAGCACCCGGCGGCACCCCGAGGAGCGGGATGAGCGTGCGTCGGGTCGACCGGACGCACAGCAGCACCTGGAGGCGCACGGTGGTAGTGCGGCGAGCTCGGGAGAGCGCTCGGCGGCACCCCGAGGAGCGGGATGAGCGTGCGTCGGGTCGACCGGACGCACAGCGGCACCTGGAGGCGCACGGTGGTAGTGCGGCGAGCTCGGGAGAGCGCCCGGCGGCACCCCGAGCACCGTGGTGAAGAAGCGGCGATATCGGGAGAGCGCCCAACGGCACTCGGAGGGGCGCGGTGGTACCGCGGCGAGATTCCGAGATCAACCAGTGGCACTCGCATGCGCAGGGTGGAGCGCGACGAGCTCGGGAGAGCGCCCGGCGGCACCCCGAGGAGCGGGATGAGCGTGCGTCGGGTCGACCGGACGCACAGCGGCACCTGGAGGTGCACGGTGGTAGTGCGGCAGGCTCGGGAGAGCGCCCGGCGGCACCCCGAGCACCGTGGTGAAGGAGCGGCGAGATCGGGAGCGCTCGGCGGCACTCGGAGGCGCGCGGTGGTAGGGCGGTAACCTCGGGAGAGCGCCCGGTGGCCGCCAGACAAGCGGGGTTAAGGTGCGGCGATATCGGGAGAGCGCCCGACGGCACTCGGAAGCGCACGGTGGTAGCGCGGCGAGATCCCGAGAGCACCCAGCGGCACTCGCATGCGCAGGGTGGAGCGCGACGAGCTCGGCAGAGCGCCCGGCGGCACCCCGAGGAGCGGGATGAGCGTGCATCGGGTCGACCGGACGCACAGCGGTACCTGGAGGCGCACGGTGGTAGTGCGGTAACCTCGGGAGAGCGCCCGGCTGCACCCAGAAAGGCGGGGTGAAGGTGCGGCGATATCGGGAGAGCGCTCGGCGGCACTCGGAGGCGCGCGGTGGTACCTCGGCGAGCTCGGGAGAGCGCCCGGCAACACCCCGAGGAGCGAGATGAGCGTATGTCGGGTCGACCGGACGCACAGCAGAACCTGGTGGCGCACGGTGGTAGTGCGGCAAGCTTGGCAGAGCGCCCGGCGGCACCCCGAGGAGCGGGATGAGCGTGCGTCGGGTCGACCGGACGCACAGCGGCACCTGGAGGCGCACGGTGGTAGTGCAGCGAGCTTGGCAGAGCGCCCGGCGGCACCCCGAGGAGCGGGATGAGCGTGCGTCGGGTCGACCGGACGCACAGCAGCACCTGGAGGCGCACGGTGGTAGTGCGGCGAGCTCGGGAGAGCGCCCGGCAGCACCCCGAGGAGCGGGATGACCGTGCTTCGGGTCGACCGGACGCACAGCGACACCTGTAGGCGCACGGTGGTATTGCGGCGAGCTCCGGAGAGCGCCCGGCGGCACCCCGAGCACCGTGGTGAAGGAGCGGCGATATCGGGAGAGCGCCCGACGGCACTCGGAGGGGCGCGGTGGTACCGTAGCGAGATCCCTAGAGCACCCAGCGGCACTCGCATTCGTAGGGTGGAGCGCGACGAGCTCGGGAGAGCGCCCGGCGGCACCCCGAGGAGCGGGATGAGCGTGCGTCGGGTCCACCGGACGCACAGCGGCACTCGGAGGCGCACGGTGGTAGTATGGGAAGCTCGGCAGAGCGCCCGGCGGCACCCAGACAAGCGGGGTGAAGGAGCGGGGATATCGGGAGAGAGCTCAGCGGCACTCGGAGGCGCGCGGTGGTACCGCGGCGAGATCCCGAGAGCACCCAGCGGAACTCGCATGCACAAGGTGGAGCGCGACGAGCTCGGCAGAGCGCCCGGCGACACCCCGAGGAGCGGGATGAGCGTGCATCGGGTCGACCGGACGCACAGCGGTACCTGGAGGCGCACGGTGGTAGTGCGGTAACCTCGGGAGAGCGCCCGGCTGCACCCAGAAAGGCGGGGTGAAGGTGCGGCGAGCTCGGCAGAGCGCCCGGCGGCACCCCGAGGAGCGGGATAAGCGTGCACAAGTCAACCGGACGCACAGCGGCACCTGGAGGCGCACGGTGTTAGTGCGACGATATCGGGAGAGCGCCCGGCGGCACCCCAAGGAGCGGGATGAGCGTGCGTCGGGTCGACCGGACGCACAGCGGCACCTGGAGGCGCACGGTGGTAGTGCGGTAACCTCGGGAGAGCGCCCGGTGGCCGCCAGACAAGCGGGGTGAAGGAGCGGCGAGATCGGGAGAGCGCTCGGCGGAACCCCGAGCACCGCGGTGATGGAGCGGCGAGATCGGGAGAGCGCTCGGCGGCACTCGGAGGCGCACGGTGGTACCTCGGAGAGCTCGGGAGAGCACCCGGCGGCACCCCGAGGAGCGGGATGAGCGTGCGTCGGGTCGACCGGACGCACAGCGGCACCTGGAGGTGCACGGTGGTAGTGCGGCAGGCTCGGGAGAGCGCCCGGCGGCACCCCGAGCACCGTGGTGAAGGAGCGGCGAGATCGGGAGCGCTCGGCGGCACTCGGAGGCGCGCGGTGGTAGGGCGGTAACCTCGGGAGAGCGCCCGGTGGCCGCCAGACAAGCGGGGTGAAGGTGCGGCGATATCGGGAGAGCGCCCGACGGCACTCGGAAGCGCACGGTGGTACCGCGGCGAGATCCCGAGAGCACCCAGCGGCACTCGCATGCGCAGGGTGGAGCGCGACGAGCTCGGGAGAGCGCCCGGCGGCACCCCGAGGAGCGGGATGAGCGTGCATCGGGTCGACCGGACGCACAGCGGCACTCGGAGGCGCACGGTGGTAGTATGGGAAGCTCGGCAGAGCGCCCGGCGGCACCCAGACAAGCGGGGTGAAGGAGCGGGGATATCGGGAGAGAGCTCAGCGGCACTCGGAGGCGCGCGGTGGTACCGCGAGGAGCGGGATGAGCGTGCGTCGGGTCGACCGGACGCACAGCGGCACCTGGAGGCGCACGGTGGTAGTGCGGCGAGCTCGGGAGAGCGCCCGGCGGCACCCCGAGGAGCGGGATGAGCGTGCGTCGGGTCGACCGGACGCACAGCGGCACCTGGAGGCGCACGGTGTTAGTGCGACGATATCGGGAGAGCGCCCGGCGGCACCCCAAGGAGCGGGATGAGCGTGCGTCGGGTCGACCGGACGCACAGCGGCACCTGGAGGCGCACGGTGGTAGTGCGGTAACCTCGGGAGAGCGCCCGGTGGCCGCCAGACAAGCGGGGTGAAGGAGCGGCGAGATCGGGAGAGCGCTCGGCGGAACCCCGAGCACCGCGGTGATGGAGCGGCGAGATCGGGAGAGCGCTCGGCGGCACTCGGAGGCGCACGGTGGTACCTCGGCGAGCTCGGGAGAGCACCCGGCGGCACCCCGAGGAGCGGGATGACCGTGCGTCGGGTAGACCGGACGCACAGCGACACCTGGAGGCACACGGTGGTAGTGCGGCGAGCTCGGGAGAGCGCCCGGCGGCACCCCGAGCACCGTGGTGAAGAAGCGGCGATATCGGGAGAGCGCCCAACGGTACTCGGAGGGGCGCGGTGGTACCGCGGCGAGATTCCGAGAGCAACCAGTGGCACTCGCATGCGCAGGGTGGAGCGCGACGAGCTCGGCAGAGCGCCCGGCGGCACCCCGAGGAGCGGGATGACCGTGCGTCGGGTCGACCGGACGCACAGCGGCACCTGGAGGTGCACGGTGGTAGTGCGGCAGGCTCGGGAGAGCGCCCGGCGGCACCCCGAGCACCGTGGTGAAGGAGCGGCGAGATCGGGAGCGCTCGGCGGCACTCGGAGGCGCGCGGTGGTAGGGCGGTAACCTCGGGAGAGCGCCCGGTGGCCGCCAGACAAGCGGGGTGAAGGTGCGGCGATATCGGGAGAGCGCCCGACGGCACTCGGAAGCGCACGGTGGTAGCGCGGCGAGATCCCGAGAGCACCCAGCGGCACTCGCATGCGCAGGGTGGAGCGCGACGAGCTCGGCAGAGCGCCCGGCGGCACCCCGAGGAGCGGGATGAGCGTGCGTCGGGTCGACCGGACGCACAGCGGTACCTGGAGGCGCACGGTGGTAGTGCGGTAACCTCGGGAGAGCGCCCGGCTGCACCCAGAAAGGCGGGGTGAAGGTGCGGCGATATCGGGAGAGCGCTCGGCGGCACTCGGAGGCGCGCGGTGGTACCTCGGCGAGCTCGGGAGAGCGCCCGGCAACACCCCGAGGAGCGAGATGAGCGTATGTCGGGTCGACCGGACGCACAGCAGAACCTGGTGGCGCACGGTGGTAGTGCGGCAAGCTTGGCAGAGCGCCCGGCGGCACCCCGAGGAGCGGGATGAGCGTGCGTCGGGTCGACCGGACGCACAGCGACACCTGGAGGCGCACGGTGGTAGTATGGGAAGCTCGGCAGAGCGCCCGGCGGCACCCCGAGCACCGTGGTGAAGGAGCGGCGATATCGGGAGAGCGCCCGACGGCACTCGGAGGGGCGCGGTGGTACCGTAGCGAGATCCCTAGAGCACCCAGCGGCACTCGCATTCGTAGGGTGGAGCGCGACGAGCTCGGGAGAGCGCCCGGCGGCACCCCGAGGAGCGGGATGAGCGTGCGTCGGGTCCACCGGACGCACAGCGGCACTCGGAGGCGCACGGTGGTAGTATGGGAAGCTCGGCAGAGCGCCCGGCGGCACCCAGACAAGCGGGGTGAAGGAGCGGGGATATGGGGAGAGCGCTCGGCGGCACTCGGAGGCGCGCGGTGGTACCGCGGCGAGATCCCGAGAGCACCCAGCGAAACTCGCATGCGCAAGGTGGAGCGCGACGAGCTCGGCAGAGCGACCGGCGGCACCCCGAGGAGCGGGATGAGCGTGCATCGGGTCGACCGGACGCACAGCGGTACCTGGAGGCGCACGGTGGTAGTGCGGTAACCTCGGGAGAGCGCCCGGCTGCACCCCGAGCACCGTGGTGAAGGAGCGGCGAGCTCGGGGAAGCGTTCGGCGGCACTCGGAGGCGCGCGGTGGTACCGTAGCGAGATCCCTAGAGTACCCAGCGGCACTCGCATTCCTAGGGTGGAGCGCGACGAGCTCGGGAGAGCGCCCGGCGGCACCCCGAGGAGCGGGATGAGCGTGCGTCGGGTCCACCGGACGCACAGCGGCACTCGGAGGCGCACGGTGGTAGTGCGGGTGCTCGTGAGAGCGCCCGGCGGCACCCCGAGCACCGCGGTGAAGGAGCGGCGATATCGGGAGAGTGCCCGACGGCACTCGGAGGGGCGCGGTGGTACCGCGGCGAGATCCCGAGAGCACCCAGCGGAACTCGCATGCGCAGGGTGGAGCGCGACGAGCTCGGGAGAGCGTCCGACGGCACCCCGAGGAGCGGGATGAGCGTGCGTCGGGTCGACCGGACGCACAGCGGCACCTGGAGGTGCACGGTGGTAGTGCGGCAGGCTCGGGAGAGCGCCCGGCGGCACCCCGAGCACCGTGGTGAAGGAGCGGCGAGATCGGGAGCGCTCGGCGGCACTCGGAGGCGCGCGGTGGTAGGGCGGTAACCTCGGGAGAGCGCCCGGTGGCCGCCAGACAAGCGGGGTGAAGGTGCGGCGATATCGGGAGAGCGCCCGACGGCACTCGGAAGCGCACGGTGGTACCGCGGCGAGATCCCGAGAGCACCCAGCGGCACTCGCATGCGCAGGGTGGAGCGCGACGAGCTCGGGAGAGCGCCCGGCGGCACCCCGAGGAGCGGGATGAGCGTGCATCGGGTCGACCGGACGCACAGCGGCACTCGGAGGCGCACGGTGGTAGTATGGGAAGCTCGGCAGAGCGCCCGGCGGCACCCAGACAAGCGGGGTGAAGGAGCGGGGATATCGGGAGAGAGCTCAGCGGCACTCGGAGGCGCGCGGTGGTACCGCGAGGAGCGGGATGAGCGTGCGTCGGGTCGACCGGACGCACAGCGGCACCTGGAGGCGCACGGTGGTAGTGCGGCGAGCTCGGGAGAGCGCCCGGCGGCACCCCGAGGAGCGGGATGAGCGTGCGTCGGGTCGACCGGACGCACAGCGGCACCTGGAGGCGCACGGTGTTAGTGCGACGATATCGGGAGAGCGCCCGGCGGCACCCCAAGGAGCGGGATGAGCGTGCGTCGGGTCGACCGGACGCACAGCGGCACCTGGAGGCGCACGGTGGTAGTGCGGTAACCTCGGGAGAGCGCCCGGTGGCCGCCAGACAAGCGGGGTGAAGGAGCGGCGAGATCGGGAGAGCGCTCGGCGGAACCCCGAGCACCGCGGTGATGGAGCGGCGAGATCGGGAGAGCGCTCGGCGGCACTCGGAGGCGCACGGTGGTACCTCGGCGAGCTCGGGAGAGCACCCGGCGGCACCCCGAGGAGCGGGATGACCGTGCGTCGGGTAGACCGGACGCACAGCGACACCTGGAGGCACACGGTGGTAGTGCGGCGAGCTCGGGAGAGCGCCCGGCGGCACCCCGAGCACCGTGGTGAAGAAGCGGCGATATCGGGAGAGCGCCCAACGGTACTCGGAGGGGCGCGGTGGTACCGCGGCGAGATTCCGAGAGCAACCAGTGGCACTCGCATGCGCAGGGTGGAGCGCGACGAGCTCGGCAGAGCGCCCGGCGGCACCCCGAGGAGCGGGATGACCGTGCGTCGGGTCGACCGGACGCACAGCGGCACCTGGAGGTGCACGGTGGTAGTGCGGCAGGCTCGGGAGAGCGCCCGGCGGCACCCCGAGCACCGTGGTGAAGGAGCGGCGAGATCGGGAGCGCTCGGCGGCACTCGGAGGCGCGCGGTGGTAGGGCGGTAACCTCGGGAGAGCGCCCGGTGGCCGCCAGACAAGCGGGGTGAAGGTGCGGCGATATCGGGAGAGCGCTCGGCGGCACTCGGAAGCGCACGGTGGTAGCGCGGCGAGATCCCGAGAGCACCCAGCGGCACTCGCATGCGCAGGGTGGAGCGCGACGAGCTCGGCAGGATGTTCCCATTTGCTTGCGAAGTGTTTCTTCAAGGCTGGGGCCCGCCTCCGCTAATTGGGCAAGTCTTTGTTTTCTTTCTTCCCCTCCAAGGTTGAGATATACTCCTTGTCATGGTTAATTCCTCTGTTTTCTATTTCAATCCCCCCTTTTCTTTATTCATTTTTAAATTCTTTTAAAATTGCCTACAACACTCTTTCCTTCTCTATCTGATTTCTAAAATACATCCCTCTTTCCACTCGTTACCGGAGCTGATGCCTTTTCCATTGAATATATTTTTCTCTGGCCCCCATGGTACAACACATAAAACATCTAACTATTATACATACTAAAAGTCCTATCATAAGCACTGCGACTAAGAGGATAAGCAGTTGTCTAAGCCATGCCAGACTGGGTAACCATGAGGTTTGCTTTTCCCAGAGGTCTGAGAACCCAAATGTGGTATCGTCCTGCGCAGTCTGATGCAAGATCTGAGTTGTAGCTATGAGATTTTGTAAGTCCTTTTAGTTTCTTCCCTTTTCATTTACATATGAGCAACAGCTCTGATTAATTACTTCGCATAAGCCTCCCTCTTTCCAAGTTAGCAAATCTAACGCCATTCTATTTTGTCCAACTACATTTGCTAAAGACTGGACTTCTTGTTGAAGTGCCTGTATAGAATCTATTGTTGTTTTCTCAATCGCTTCTATATTAGTTGATATGTTTACAACTGCTTTCTCCAATTCACTAACGCCTAGGGATGGTAAAAGCCATATTTCAAAGCTATGAAATCTTGTTCCCCTTGTCACTAGAGGGTTTTCTGCTTCTCGACTTCTCCTCCAAGATGTTCTCAACATACCTGAGGGGATTTCGGACTGATGAAACACCGTATCTTGGCTAATTAGATAGCCTATCGTGCAGGTTCCCTTCCAGCCTGCAGGTAGCTGTTTTCTGCTTTATCCATCTCCACACAACCACCCATACCGTTTAGGTAAATTACAGGGTCCCATAGTTGCTGTCAGGTTCGCACCTAGAAACTTTGCTTCCTGATACAACCCGTACTCCCAAGAGTAGTCTTCTCCTTGAGAAATGCCACTACTTTTGTATGCAGCTAATTGAGTCTTATTGCAAAAGTCCACATACGTGACATTTATCCCTGTTAGATCCCAGTTTCCTACATTAACAGTTGTCTTGTTAATCCAGAAGTTGCTCCATCCCCAGGCTAGTGTTCTATTCACTGCTCCCTCGTATCTATATTGTCCGTGTTCCCAGGTACAGTTATTACTGCTAATTAACACAACAATCTCCTCTCTCAGTAGTCGTAAATCAAATCTGGGTCCTTGGTGGTAGATATTGTCATCGTACTCATAATACCCGTTCAACTCATTTCCCCCTCTTGCCCAGAATTTAGGCCAGGTCCCATTGGCACAGTTCCACTCGTTTGCTGCCAACCCGTACAAAGGCAGTTTCATTTCACCTTTGGGTAGGTTAGTACATACCCAACAATCTGACAGCTTAGTAGCCCTTACCAAGGTTTCCAGATTTCGAGTATATGTATTCATATCTCATGACCCTCCCCCCGAAATACAAAGTCCCGGTGCGTTGATGACTATTAATGTCATTAGTGTCCATCTTTTCGTTGGAGACGAAGTTTCAGGGGTCCGGCTTGCGTTGATGTCCATTGGGGTTCTGGGGCTCTCTTGACTCAAGTCCAATGGATCCAAGCGGCTTGTTCCTTGATCTTTTTGGCTGTGTGAGTGGTCAGCAGTACCTGGAAGGGACCTTCCCCCTTTGGCTTCAGTGGTGAATCT
The DNA here is from genome assembly GCF_964106895.1 of Numenius arquata. Classification (NCBI taxonomy): domain Eukaryota; kingdom Metazoa; phylum Chordata; class Aves; order Charadriiformes; family Scolopacidae; genus Numenius; species Numenius arquata. Next base: position 9,837 of record NW_027415753.1, read on the forward strand.
GTAAAAGACTTAACATATACATAGTTCCCAGGTTCGATCTCGTGTACTGGTCCATCCAGTCCACGAGCTCCTCTTCCCAGAACCAGTTTTTCTACTTCTCGGATCAGTTTTTGTAAATTTATCAGGTAATCTCTTAGTATTTCATTCCCCACTTCTGTAGATGTCCCTTCTTGTACACTATATGTTCTCCCATACAGTATTTCAAAGGGGCTCAAAACTTCTTTGGTTCTGGGTTTTGTTCTTATCCTGAGAAGGGCTAATGGTAATGACTGGGACCAAATCAAATTAGCTCCTGGCCTAGTTTCGCAATCTGAGCTTTGTTCAAGTGATTCATCTTTTCTACTTGACCACTCGATCGTGGGTTGTATCGGGTGTGAAGTTGCCAGTCTATACCCAATAGTCTGCTTACTTTCGAAACAACCCTTGCAGTGATATGAGATCCTCGGTCCGAGGAAATTACTGCGGGAACCCCGAACCTTGGTATAATTTCATGCAACAATGCTTTGACCACTTCTCTTGTTTTTGGTTCGACAGGGAAATGCCTCTGGCCATCCTGACCAATAGGTATCGAAACCCCCCTTTTCTTGGAAGTTCTGAAAAATCAATTTGCCATTGTTGTCCCGGATAGTTTCCCTTCCCTATTTGGCCAAACTGGACTCTGGGACCTGTCCTAGGGTTGTTCTGTAAACATACATCACACTGCTGAGTGACTTGTTTGACAGTGGCGTATAGATTTCGAGCACATATTAGCCTACTCAGGTATCTGTAAAGTGCCTCTGTTCCCCAATGGGATTTTCTATGTTCTGCCATGACCACTGCCCATAATAACGAAAAAGGCACTATTATTTTTCCCTGTGGAGTTTTGGCCCATTTCCCTTCAATTTTCCCATTTAAGTCTTTGATCAATTTGTGATCATCCCTAGAATATTTAGGTTCGTCGTAAATTTGTATCTTACCATCTGGGACCAAGGATTGTATTTCTGCATTAACCATTTCCGCTGCCCTTTTGGCTTCTCGGTCTGCCAGTGCGTTAGCCTGTTCCGGAGCGGTGTTCCCTTTTTGGTGAGCTTTGCAGTGCATGATAGCCACTTTGGCAGGCAGTAATATTGCATCTAAGAGTTTGAGAATTTCTTCAGCATGTTTGATGTGCTTCCCTTGTGTAGATGAGAGTCCTCTTCCTCTCCAGACGGCCCCGTGAGCATGCACTACCCCAAAAGCATATTTAGAGTCTGTCCAGATACTTACTCCTTTTCGTTTGGCCAATTTCAGCGCTCGGGTTAGTGCTATAATCTCAGCCTTTTGGGCTGATGTATTTGGGGCCAGGGCCTTGGATTCTCTTACCTTCTCTGTGGTTGTTACCGCATAGCCAGATTTGCGTATCCCCTGTTGAATGAAGCTGCTCCCGTCGGTGAACCAGGAATCCTCTGCATCCTCTAATGGTTCTTCTTTCAGGTCTGGTCGGCTGGAGTACACCGCTTCGATTGTTTCCAAGCAGTCGTGGGCCACTGATTCTCCTTCGGTTCCGCTGAGGAAAGAGGCTGGGTTGACAATATTAGTTACCGTTATATCTACATCATCTTGCTCTATCATTATAGCCCGGTACTTAAGAAACCTCTGAGGTGAAAGGCAATGCCCCCCTTTTACTTCCAGTACTGCTGAGACTGTATGTGATACCATAACTGTGATTTTCTGGCCTAGGGTGAACTTACGGGCCTCTTGGATGTTTATTACCACTGCTGCCACCGCTCGGAGACAACTACGCCACCCTTTACTTACTTCATCAAGCTGTTTGGAGAAGTATGCCACCGCCCTTCGATAGGGTCCCAAATTCTGGGCTAGGACTCCTAAGGCCATTCCTTGCTTTTCATAGGAAAACAACCAGAAAGGTTTAGTAGTGTCAGGTAATCCCAGGGCAGGTGCTTCCATTAACCTCTTTTTTAATTGATGGAGGGCTTTGTCTGCCTCCCTCTTCCATATAATATTCTTTGAGTCAGATTTTAATAACTCGTATAAAGGCTTTACCAAAAGTCCGTAGTTATATATACAGAGACGACACCATCCTCTCATGTTCGAAGTTCCTTAGGCGTCTGTAGTCGAGGTGTCTGGCAGATGGCCTCCTTCCTCTCCTTCCCCAGTGTCCGTTGGCCTGCGGTTATTTCATATCCCAGATAGGTCACTTGCTGCTGGGCTACCTGTGCTTTCTGTGAAGAAACTTTTTAGCCATTAAGTCCAAGGAAATTTAACAGGCTCACAGTCCATTTTATGCATGTTTCTCTGGTGTCAGGGGCGAGTAATATATCGTCCACATACTGCAAAACCACTCCTGACCCAAGCGGGCGTTTCCACTGTTCCAAGTCTTTAGCTAGCTGATTTCCAAAAAGCGTCGGGCTATTTTTGAAGCCCTGCGGTAGCACAGTCCATGTAAGCTGTGTTTTCCTCCCAGATTCTGGGTTTTCCCATTCGAATGCAAATAAAAGCTGGCTCTCTGGGCTCAAAAGCACGCAGAAAAAGGCATCCTTTAGGTCCAAAACGGTAAACCATGCCAATTCAGGTACCAGTTTAGTTAGAAGAGTGTATGGATTTGCCACTACCGGATGCAAATCCTCAACAATTCTGTTGATAGCTCTGAGGTCCTGCACTATGCGATAGCTACCTTCCGGCTTCTTAACAGGTAATATTGGAGTGTTATACTCTGATTCACATTCTTTCAGCAGCCCATACTCAATAAACAGATCTATAGTTGGTCGGATCCCATCCCTGTCCTCTCTTCTAAGGGGATACTGTTTATCTCGCACCGGTCGTGCTCCTTGTTGAGGCTTTATCACTATTGGGGAAGCATTTTTTGCTCTCCCCGGCACTCCCGAGGCCCAGACCCCCGGATAAAGTTGGGCTTTAATCTCCTCAGGCACTCCTGTAGAAATGGGAGTTCCCATTAGGGCCAAACTTAGTATTTCAATTAGTTGATCTTCTCTTATCCGGAGTTCCATTTTCCCTTTTTTGAATTTAATTTCTGATCCCAATTGCTCTAATAAATCTCACCCTAACAGGGGTCTCGGCGAATTTGGCAGATATAAAAATTTGTGTATCCCCAATTGTTTTCCCAATTTGAACTTAAGAGGTTTGAGAAAATATGCCTTTTCGCTCCGGCCAGTGGCTCCTGTTACTGTTATAGAATCAGTATCGATAGGGGTCAGAGCTTGATTTAAAACCGAATACATTGCTCCTGTATCCACCAAAAATTCTATTCTTGTTGCTTTTTCCCTAGCCTTAGGGTAACCAGTGGATCCGCTAGGGTAGATTCCCCCGGTCCCCGTCAATCTTCTTTATAATGGGCCTGAATTTTTTCTTTTCGTCTTTTTGGACACCCATTCTTCCAGTGCCCTCTCTGCTTACACCATGCACATTGATCTCTTTCTAATGGTTTCCTAAAATTCCCTGCTTTCGTTTCCCCCTCCCATGTATTGCTACCACCAGTGCCCGTCTGTCCCTTTTCTTATCCTCCTCCCGGTTGTTAAACACTCTCCATGCCTCATCTAACAGAGTCTCTAGATTCCTGCTGTCGGTTGTTCTCAGTTTTTGCAGCTTCCTCCGGATATCGTTGGCAGACTGCCCTAAAAAGAGAGACACTAACTGCTGGATTCCTATCTCTGATCCAGGGTCCGAGGGGGTGTAGCGTCTCATTGCATCTCGTAATTTATCTAGAAACTCCGAGGGACTCTCCTTCGGCCCTCGTCTTACAGCATACAGCATTGACCAGTTAATGGCTTTCGGGATAGCCCTCTCCATCCCTGTTATAATCCAATCTCTGTAAGTTTCTAGCGCCTCTGAATGAGTGGTCCTGTTTGGGTTCCAGTGAGGGTTCTGCAAAGGGAAGTGTTCTTTAATGTACCTTCCTGAATCTTTCAGTTGGTCCGTGGCTATATTGTGAGCAGTTTTTAAAACCAGTTTTTTCTCAGTTTCTGTTAGGTGATCTAATAAAAAAAGGATATCACTGCAGTCAGGATTGTGCTGCTTTACCAGAAACTGAAAATGTCTAGTAACCCCTACGGGATCATTCCGATAATTCTTTGCCACACTTTTCCATGTTTCTAAATCAAATGAGGAAAAAGGGACTTTTATCATTACGGATAGTCCGTCCGGACCCATGGCTTCCATTAAGGGTGCTTGAGTCGCTGCTTGCTCTGTCCTTTTCCGAGTACGGGACGATACAGGGCTGTCAGGTGGGGTTTGGGATTCAGTTTTGGAATCAGCTTCAGTTTCTCTATCTTCTTGAGGAACCTTTACCCCCTCCCAACGGTCTTCTATTGCTCTAACCGATGGTAAGTAAGTGTCAAGAAAATAGTCTTCTTTAAGATCCCGAATCTTTTCAGGCTTTGTACATCTCTGCCCTATGCTACAGGCTGAACAACATCTTTTTATATTACCTTTCATTTCTCCTCTTCTTTCTTTCTCTAAGGCTAGTACCATCGGGTCTTGTGGAGGTAATAGCCCGCAGTCCCGTTGGTACTCTGTGTGGTTCCAAAGCGTGAAAAACATATCCGCATATGTGACTTCATCCCACTTTCCTTCCCTTCTAAGGAACAGCATTAATTGTAGTATAGTATTGTAATTAAGAGTCCCGTTCAGGGCCATTTCTCCTGATCATCTAATTTGTAAAGGGGCCACCTTTGATTACAATATTTAATTAAGGTTTTCTTGTCCACGCTGCCACCTGGTGAGCCCCCGATCTCCTTCCAGTGTGCTAAAATACACCCTAGGGTACTACTTTTCAGTATCTCACTTCCTTGATTTTTACCCTTTTTATGTTCCCTTACCCCCTTAGTTCAGAGGCGATCCTGATCTCCGTGTGTCAGGTGTTACCCCCCCGCTGCCGCTGTCGCTACCTTTATCTCCAGGGGTAGGCTATGTCTCCACAGATTATTTGTTGCAACTCTCCCGCCCGCTCGATCTTTTACCACTCAGTCCAGCTACCACACTGTGGACACCAAAAATCGTCCTCCCGATCTACCCAAACCTCTGTATTACAAGCAAAGCACTTTAAGACAAAAATAGGATCACAAAAGTTATCCGAATATCCAAGACACTGCCACTTAATATTCTCATTACTAGATTCACACAATGCTTCTGTACAGTCGTTCGTCTGTACGCTTCGTTCGTCTCCGGCCGCTCTCCTCGCGGAGAACACGGAACAGCGGATCGGAACTTCACACTCGCTCTGCAGCAGTGCCGCGTCTCAATCACTCATACAACAATTACAGACAATAACACGGTAGGGATACCTTATGACAAATACACTAAATAATCAACAATATTACAATTCCACACACTAACCCAAAACCCAGGGATCCCACACCATTAGCCCAAGCTTGAGCATACCCCGGGGCGAGAACACCGACTCTTTACCACGCGTAGGACGTCTCCTCACGACTTACAGTTCCCCCCAATGAAACCCTAAAACATACCTGGTCCGCAGGAGATGGTCCTTGTCTGTCCCCGCGGTGATCTGGATGAGTTGGGGAGTCCTTCCGAGAAATCTCGGGGGCGCCCAGAGGACTCCCGTCCTCAGCAGGTCCCGCAGCCGGTCAGAGGGGGTCCCATCTGGGATGCCAAATTGACGCTCGAAAACAAACATTACAACTCGCAGAGAGTTATAAAGCAGGTATGTTTATTGCAGTGCTGGGTGAAAGGGGGATTTCTCCGCCAAACTTGTACACCGCTTTGTGAGGAAAGTGTCCATTTATGGTAAAAAGCATACATATTCATTAAGGTGGGCAGGTTATTAAAATTAAAGGCGTTACTATTCTAATTATTTCCAAGAACTCGTTATCAAAAATCTCCTCCCCTGTCCTGACCAGATGGACACCTTTCCCAGACAGTTAGGTTCCTTCTCAGCACCTCCTTAGCATGCAGCTGCTCCCGCTATCTTATACACAAAGCCATTTCTTTATCTTGGAATTCTGGGGCCCCGAGCTTTTCTTCTTTCCCAGACTGTAATACATCTGCACTAACAAACTGTAACCGTTCGTTTTCTGAATCAAAGGAGAGGCGATATCGGGAGAGCGCTCGGCGGCACTCGGAGGCGCGCTGTGGTACCGCGGCAAGATTCTGAGAGCACCCAGAGGCACTCGCATGCGCAGGGTGGAGTGTGACGAGCTCGGGAGAGCGCCCGGCGGCACCCCGAGCACCGTGGTGAAGAAGCGGCGATATCGGGAGAGCGCCCAACGGCACTCGGAGGGGCGCGGTGGTACCGCGGCGAGATTCCGAGATCAACCAGTGGCACTCGCATGCTCAGGGTGGAGCGCGACGAGCTCGGGAGAGCGCCCGGCGGCACCCCGAGGAGCGGGATGAGCGTGCGTCGGGTCGACCGGACGCACAGCGGCACCTGGAGGTGCACGGTGGTAGTGCGGCAGGCTCGGGAGAGCGCCCGGCGACACCCCGAGCACCGTGGTGAAGGAGCGGCGAGATCGGGAGCGCTCGGCGGCACTCGGAGGTGCGCGGTGGTAGGGCGGTAACCTCGGGAGAGCGCCCGGTGGCCGCCAGACAAGCGGGGTGAAGGTGCGGCGATATCGGGAGAGCGCTCGGCGGCACTCGGAGGCGCGCGGTGCTACCGCGGCGAGCTCGGGAGAGGTCCCGGCGGCACCCCGAGGAGCGGGATGAGCGTGCGTCGGGTCGACCGGACGCGCAGCGACACCTGGAGGCGCACGGTGGTAGTGCGGCGAGCTCGGGAGAGCGCCCGGCGGCACCCCGAGCACCGTGGTGAAGGAGCGGCGATATCGGGAGAGCGCCCGACGGCACACGGAGGGGCGCGGTGGTACCGCGGCGAGATTCCGAGAGCACCCAGCGGCACTCGCATGCGCAAGGTGGAGCGCGACGAGCTCGGCAGAGCGACCGGCGGCACCCCGAGGAGCGGGATGAGCGTGCATCGGGTCGACCGGACGCACAGCGGTACCTGGAGGCGCACGGTGGTAGTGCGGTAACCTCGGGAGAGCGCCCGGCTGCACCCAGAAAGGCGGGGTGAAGGTGCGGCGAGCTCGGGAGAGCGCCCGGCGGCACCCCGAGGAGCGGGATGAGCGTATGTCGGGTCGACCGGACGCACAGCAGAACCTGGTGGCGCACGGTGGTAGTGCGGCAAGCTCGGCAGAGCGCTCGGCGGCACCCCGAGCACCGTGGTGAAGGAGCGGCGAGCTCGGGGAAGCGTTCGGCGGCACTCGGAGGCGCGCGGTGGTACCGTAGCGAGATCCCTAGAGCACCCAGCGGCACTCGCATTCGTAGGGTGGAGCGCGACGAGCTCGGGAGAGCGCCCGGCGGCACCCCGAGGAGCGGGATGAGCGTGCGTCGGGTCCACCGGACGCACAGCGGCACTCGGAGGCGCACGGTGGTAGTGCGGGTGCTCGTGAGAGCGCCCGGCGGCACCCCGAGCACGCGGTGAAGGAGCGGCGATATCGGGAGAGTGCCCGACGGCACTCGGAGGGGCGCGGTGGTACCGCGGCGAGATCCCGAGAGCACCCAGCGGCACTCGCATGCGCAGGGTGGAGCGCGACGAGCTCGGCAGAGCGTCCAACGGCACCCCGAGGAGCGGGATGAGCGTGCATCGGGTCGACCGGACGCACAGCGGCACCTGAACGCGCACGGTGGTAGTATGGGAAGCTCGGCAGAGCGCCCGGCGGCACCCAGACAAGCGGGGTGAAGGAGCGGGGATATCGGGAGAGCGCTCAGCGGCACTCGGAGGCGCGCGGTGGTACCGCGGCGAGATCCCGAGAGCACCCAGCGGCACTCGCATGCGCAGGGTGGAGCGCGACGAGCTCGGGAGAGCGTCCGACGGCACCCCGAGGAGCGGGATGAGCGTGCGTCGGGTCGACCGGACGCACAGCGGCACCTGGAGGCGCACGGTGGTAGTGCGGCGAGCTCGGGAGAGCGCCCGGCAGCACCCCGAGGAGCGGGATGAGCGTGCGTCGGGTCGACCGGACGCACAGCGACACCTGGAGGCGCACGGTGGTAGTGCGGCGAGCTCGGGAGAGCGCCCGGCGGCACCCCGAGCACCGTGGTGAAGGAGCGGCGAGATCGGGAGAGCGCTCGGCGGCACTCGGAGGCGTGCGGTGGTACCGCGGCGAGATCTCGAGAGCACCCAGCGGCACTCGCATGCGCAAGGTGGAGCGCGACGAGCTCGGGAGAGTGCCCGGCGGCACCCCGATGAGCGGGATGAGCGTGCGTCGGGTCGACCGGACGCACAGCGACACCTGGAGGCGCACGGTGGTAGTGCGGTAACCTCGGGAGAGCGCCCGGCTGCACCCAGAAAGGCGGGGTGAAGGTGCGGCGATATCGGGAGAGCGCACGGCGGCACCCCGAGGAGCGGGATGAGCGTGCATCGGGTCGACCGGACGCACAGCGGCACCTGAACGCGCACGGTGGTAGTATGGGAAGCTCGGCAGAGCGCCCGGCGGCACCCAGACAAGCGGGGTGAAGGAGCGGGGATATCGGGAGAGCGCTCAGCGGCACTCGGAGGCGCGCGGTGGTACCGCGGCGAGATCCCGAGAGCACCCAGCGGAACTCGCATGCGTAGGGTGGAGCACGACGAGCTTGGGAGAGCGTCCGGCGGCACCCCGAGGAGAGGGATAAGCGTGCACAAGTCAACCGGACGCACAGCGGCACCTAGAGGCGCACGGTGTTAGTGCGACGAGCTCGGCAGAGCGCCCGGCGGCACCCCGAGGAGCGGGATGAGCGTGCGTCGGGTCGACCGGACGCACAGCGGCACCTGGAGGCGCACGGTGGTAGTGCAGCGAGCTTGGCAGAGCGCCCGGCGGCACCCCGAGGAGCGGGATGAGCGTGCGTCGGGTCGACCGGACGCACAGCGGCACCTGGAGGCGCACGGTGGTAGTGCAGCGAGCTTGGCAGAGCGCCCGGCGGCACCCCGAGGAGCGGGATGAGCGTGCGTCGGGTCGACCGGACGCACAGCGACACCTGGAGGCGCACGGTGGTAGTGCGGCGAGCTCGGGAGAGCGCCCGGCGGCACCCCGAGCACCGTGGTGAAGGAGCGGCGAGATCGGGAGAGCGCTCGGCGGCACTCGGAGGCGCGCGGTGGTACCGCGGCGAGATCTCGAGAGTTCCCAGCGGCACTCGCATGCGCAGGCTGGAGCGCGACGAGCTCGGGGGAGTGCCCGGCGGCACCCCAAGGAGCGGGATGAGCGTGCGTCGGGTCGACCGGACGCACAGCGACACCTGGAGGCGCACGGTGGTAGTGCGGCGAGCTCGGGAGAGCGCCCGGCGGCACCCCGAGCACCGTGGTGAAGGAGCGGCGATATCGGGAGAGCGCCCGACGGCACTCGGAGGGGCGCGGTGGTACCGCGGCGAGATTCCGAGAGCACCCAGCGGCACTCGCATGCGCAAGGTGGAGCGCGACGAGCTCGGCAGAGCGACCGGCGGCACCCCGAGGAGCGGGATGAGCGTGCATCGGGTCGACCGGACGCACAGCGGTACCTGGAGGCGCACGGTGGTAGTGCGGTAACCTCGGGAGAGCGCCCGGCTGCACCCAGAAAGGCGGGGTGAAGGTGCGGCGAGCTCGGGAGAGCGCCCGGCGGCACCCCGAGGAGCGGGATGAGCGTATGTCGGGTCGACCGGACGCACAGCAGAACCTGGTGGCGCACGGTGGTAGTGCGGCAAGCTCGGGAGAGTGCTCGGCTGCACCCCGAGCACCGTGGTGAAGGAGCGGCGAGCTCGGGGAAGCGTTCGGCGGCACTCGGAGGCGCGCGGTGGTACCGTAGCGAGATCCCTAGAGCACCCAGCGGCACTCGCATTCGTAGGGTGGAGCGCGACGAGCTCGGGAGAGCGCCCGGCGGCACCCCGAGGAGCGGGATGAGCGTGCGTCGGGTCCACCGGACGCACAGCGGCACTCGGAGGCGCACGGTGGTAGTGCGGGTGCTCGTGAGAGCGCCCGGCGGCACCCCGAGCACCGCGGTGAAGGAGCGGCGATATCGGGAGAGTGCCCGACGGCACTCGGAGGGGCGCGGTGGTACCGCGGCGAGATCCCGAGAGCACCCAGCGGCACTCGCATGCGCAGGGTGGAGCGCGACGAGCTCGGCAGAGCGTCCAACGGCACCCCGAGGAGCGGGATGAGCGTGCATCGGGTCGACCGGACGCACAGCGGCACCTGGAGGCGCACGGTGTTAGTGCGACGATATCGGGAGAGCGCCCGGCGGCACCCCAAGGAGCGGGATGAGCGTGCGTCGGGTCGACCGGACGCACAGCGGCACCTGGAGGCGCACGGTGGTAGTGCGGCGAGCTCGGCAGAGCGCCCGGCGGCACCCCGAGCACCGTGGTGAAAGAGCGGCGATATCGGGAGAGCGCTCGGCGGCACTCGGAGGCGCACGGTGGTAGCGCGGCGAGATCCCGAGAGCACCCAGCGGCACTCGCATGCGCAGGGTGGAGCGCGACGAGCTCGGGAGAGCGTCCGACGGCACCCCGAGGAGCGGGATGAGCGTGCGTCGGGTCGACCGGACGCACAGCGACACCTGGAGGCGCACGGTGGTAGTGCAGCGAGCTTGGCAGAGCGCCCGGCGGCACCCCGAGGAGCGGGATGAGCGTGCGTCGGGTCGACCGGACGCACAGCGGCACCTGGAGGCGCACGGTGGTAGTGCGGCGAGCTCGGGAGAGCGCCCGGCAGCACCCCGAGGAGCGGGATGACCGTGCGTCGGGTAGACCGGACGCACAGCGACACCTGGAGGCGCACGGTGGTAGTGCGGCGAGCTCGTGAGAGCGCCCGGCGGAACCCCGAGCACCGTGGTGAAGGAGCGGCGATATCGGGAGAGCGCCCAGCGGCACTCGGAGGGGCGCGGTGGTACCGCGGCGAGATCCCGAGAGCACCCAGCGGAACTCGCATGCGCAGGGTGGAGCGCGACGACCTCGGGAGAGCGTCCGACGGCACCTCGAGGAGCGGGATGAGCGTGCGTCGGGTCGACCGGACGCACAGCGGCACCTGGAGGCGCACGGTGGTAGTGCAGCGAGCTTGGCAGAGCGCCCGGCGGCACCCCGAGGAGCGGGATGAGCGTGCGTCGGGTCGACCGGACGCACAGCGGCACCTGGAGGCGCACGGTGGTAGTGCGGCGAGCTCGGGAGAGCGCCCGGCAGCACCCCGAGGAGCGGGATGAGCGTGCGTCGGGTCGACCGGACGCACAGCGACACCTGGAGGCGCACGGTGGTAGTGCGGCGAGCTCCGGAGAGCGCCCGGCGGCACCCCGAGCACCATGGTGAAGGAGCGGCGATATCGGGAGAGCGCTCAGCGACACTCGGAGGCGCGCGGTCGTACCACGGCGAGATCCCGAGAGCGCTCGGCGGCACTCGCCTACGCACGGTGGTAGCGCGGCGAGCTCGTGATAGCACCCGGCGGAACCCCGAGGAGAGGGATGAGCGTGCGTCGGGTGGACCGGACGCACAGCGACACCTGGAGGTGCACGGTGGTAGTGCGGCAGGCTCGGGAGAGCGCCCGGCGGCACCCCGAGCACCGTGGTGAAGGAGCGGCGAGATCGGGAGCGCTCGGCGGCACTCGGAGGCGCGCGGTGGTAGTGCGGTAACCTCGGGAGAGCGCCCGGTGGCCGCCAGACAAGCGGGGTGAAGGTGCGGCGATATGGGGAGAGCGCTCGGCGGCACTCGGAGGCGCGCGGTGCTACCGCGGCGAGCTCGGGAGAGGTCCCGGCGGCACCCCGAGGAGCGGGATGAGCGTGCGTCGGGTCGACCGGACGCACAGCGACACCTGGAGGCGCACGGTGGTAGTGCGGCGAGCTCGGGAGAGCGCCCGGCTGCACCCAGAAATGCGGGGTGAAGGTGCGGCGATATCGGGAGAGCGCCCGGCGGCACCCCGAGGAGCGGGATGACCGTGCGTCGGGTGGACCGGACGCACAGCGACACCTGGAAGTGCACGGCGGTAGTGCAGCAGGCTCGGGAGAGCGCCCGGCGGCACCCCGAGCACCGTGGTGAAGGAGCGGCGAGATCGGGAGCGCTCGGCGGCACTCGGAGGCGCGCGGTGGTAGGGCGGTAACCTCGGGAGAGCGCCCGGTGGCCGCCAGACAAGCGGGGTGAAGGTGCGGCGATATCGGGAGAGCGCTCGGCGGCACTCGGAGGCGCGCGGTGCTACCGCGGCGAGCTCGGGAGAGGTCCCGGCGGCACCCCGAGGAGCGGGATGAGCGTGCGTCGGCTCGACCGGACGCACAGCGACACCTGGAGGCGCACGGTGGTAGTGCGGCGAGCTCGGGAGAGCGCCCGGCGGCACCCCGAGCACCGTGGTGAAGGAGCGGCGAGATCGGGAGAGCGCCCGACGGCACACGGAGGGGCGCGGTGGTACCGCGGCGAGATTCCGAGAGCACCCACCGGCATTCGCATGCGCAAGGTGGAGCGCGATGAGCTCGGCAGAGCGACCGGCGGCACCCCGAGGAGCGGGATGAGCGTGCATCGGGTCGACCGGACGCACAGCGGTACCTGAACGCGCACGGTGGTAGTATGGGAAGCTCGGCAGAGCGCCCGGCGGCACCCAGACAAGCGGGGTGAAGGAGCGGGGATATCGGGAGAGCGCTCAGCGGCACTCGGAGGCGCGCGGTGGTACCGCGGCGAGATCCCGAGAGCACCCAGCGGAACTCGCATGCGTAGGGTGGAGCACGACGAGCTTGGGAGAGCGTCCGGCGGCACCCCGAGGAGAGGGATAAGCGTGCACAAGTCAACCGGACGCACAGCGGCACCTGGAGGCGCACGGTGTTAGTGCGACGATATCGGGAGAGCGCCCGGCGGCACCCCAAGGAGCGGGATGAGCGTGCGTCGGGTCGACCGGACGCACAGCGGCACCTGGAGGCGCACGGTGGTAGTGCAGCGAGCTTGGCAGAGCGCCCGGCGGCACCCCGAGTAGCGGGATGAGCGTGCGTCGGGTCGACCGGACGCACAGCGGCACCTGGAGGCGCACGGTGGTATTGCGGCGAGCTCGGGAGAGCGCCCGGCGGCACCCCGAGCACCGTGGTGAAGGAGCGGCGATATCGGGAGAGCGCCCGGCGGCACTCGGAGGGGCGCGGTGGTACCGCGGCGAGATTCCGAGAGCACCCAGCGGCACTCGCATGCGCAAGGTGGAGCGCGACGATCTCGGCAGAGCGCCCGGCGGCACCCCGAGGAGCGGGATGAGCGTGCATCGGGTCGATTGGACGCACAGCGGTACCTGGAGGCGCACGGTGGTAGTGCGGTAACCTCGGGAGAGCGCCCGGCTGCACCCAGAAAGGCGGGGTGAAGGTGCGGCGAGCTCGGGAGAGCGCCCGGCGGCACCCCGAGGAGCGGGATGAGCGTATGTCGGGTCGACCGGACGCACAGCAGAACCTGGTGGCGCACGGTGGTAGTGCGGCAAGCTCGGCAGAGCGCTCGGCGGCACCCCGAGCACCGTGGTGAAGGAGCGGCGATATCGGGAGAGTGCCCGACGGCACTCGGTGGTGCGCGGTGGTACCGCGGCGAGATCCCGAGAGCACCCAGCGGCATTCGCATGCGCAAGGTGGAGCGCGACGAGCTCGGGGGAGTGACCGGCGGCACCCCGAGGAGCGGGATGAGCGTGCATCGGGTCGACCGGACGCACAGCGACACCTGGAGGCGCACGGTTTTAGTGCGTCGAGCTCGGGAGAGCGCCCGGCGGAACCCCGAGCACCGCGGTGATGGAGCGGCGAGATTGGGAGCGCTCGGCGGCACACGGAGACGCACGGTGGTACCTCGGCGAGCTCGGGAGAGCACCCGGCGGCACCCCGAGGAGCGGGATGAGCGTGCGTCGGGTCGACCGGACGCACAGCGGCACCTGGAGGCGCACGGTGGTAGTGCGGCGAGCTCGGGAGAGCGCTCGGCGGCACCCCGAGGAGCGGGATGAGCGTGCGTCGGGTCGACCGGACGCACAGCGGCACCTGGAGGTGCACGGTGGTAGTGCGGCGAGCTCGGGAGAGCGCCCGGCGGCACCCCGAGGAGCGGGATGAGCGTGCATCGGGTCGACCGGACGCACAGCGGCACCTGGAGGCGCACGGTGGTAGTGCGGCGAGCTCGGAAGAGCTCCCGGCGGCACCCCGAGGAGAGGGATAAGCGTGCACAAGTCAACCGGACGCACAGCGGCACCTGGAGGCGCACGGTGTTAGTGCGACGATATCGGGAGAGCGCCCGGCGGCACCCCAAGGAGCGGGATGAGCGTGCGTCGGGTCGACCGGACGCACAGCGGCACCTGGAGGCGCACGGTGGTAGTGCAGCGAGCTTGGCAGAGCGCCCGGCGGCACCCCGAGGAGCGGGATGAGCGTGCATCGGGTCGATTGGACGCACAGCGGTACCTGGAGGCGCACGGTGGTAGTGCGGTAACCTCGGGAGAGCGCCCGGCTGCACCCAGAAAGGCGGGGTGAAGGTGCGGCGAGCTCGGGAGAGCGCCCGGCGGCACCCCGAGGAGCGGGATGAGCGTATGTCGGGTCGACCGGACGCACAGCAGAACCTGGTGGCGCACGGTGGTAGTGCGGCAAGCTCGGCAGAGCGCTCGGCGGCACCCCGAGCACCGTGGTGAAGGAGCGGCGATATCGGGAGAGTGCCCGACGGCACTCGGTGGGGCGCGGTGGTACCGCGGCGAGATCCCGAGAGCACCCAGCGGCACTCGCATGCACAGGGTGGAGCGCGACGAGCTCGGGGGAGTGACCGGCGGCACCCCGAGGAGCGGGATGAGCGTGCATCGCGTCGACCGGACGCACAGCGACACCTGGAGGCGCACGGTTTTAGTGCGTCGAGCTCGGGAGAGCGCCCGGCGGAACCCCGAGCACAGCGGTGATGGAGCGGCGAGATCGGGAGCGCTCGGCGGCATACGGAGACGCACGGTGGTACCTCGGCGAGCTCGGGAGAGCACCCGGCGGCACCCCGAGGAGCGGGATGAGCGTGCGTCGGGTCGACCGGACGCACAGCGGCACCTGGAGGCGCACGGTGGTAGTGCGGCGAGCTCGGGAGAGCGCCCGGCGGCACCCCGAGGAGAGGGATAAGCGTGCACAAGTCAACCGGACGCACAGCGGCACCTGGAGGCGCACGGTGTTAGTGCGACGATATCGGGAGAGCGCCCGGCGGCACCCCAAGGAGCGGGATGAGCGTGCGTCGGGTCGACCGGACGCACAGCGGCACCTGGAGGCGCACGGTGGTAGTGCGGTAACCTCGGGAGAGAGCCCGGTGGCCGCCAGACAAGCGGGGTGAAGGAGCGGCGAGATCGGGAGAGCGCTCGGCGGAACACCGAGCACCGCGGTGATGGAGCGGCGAGATCGGGAGGAGCGCTCGGCGGCACTCGGAGGCGCACGGTGGTACCTCGGCGAGCTCGGGAGAGCACCCGGCGGCACCCCGAGGAGCGGGATGAGCGTGCGTCGGGTCGACCGGACGCACAGCGGCACCTGGAGGCGCACGGTGGTAGTTCAGCGAGCTTGGCAGAGCGCCCGGCGGCACCCCGAGGAGCGGGATGAGCGTGCGTCGGGTCGACCGGACGCACAGCGGCACCTGGAGGCGCACGGTGGTAGTGCGGCGAGCTCGGGAGAGCGCCCGGCAGCACCCCGAGGAGCGGGATGACCGTGCGTCGGGTCGACCGGACGCACAGTGACACCTGTAGGCGCACGGTGGTAGTGCGGCGAGCTCCGGAGAGCGCCCGGCGGCACCCCGAGCACCGTGGTGAAGAAGCGGCGATATCGGGAGAGCGCCCAACGGCACTCGGAGGGGCGCGGTGGTACCGCGGCGAGATTCCGAGATCAACCAGTGGCACTCGCATGCTCAGGGTGGAGCGCGACGAGCTCGGGAGAGCGCCCGGCGGCACCCCGAGGAGCGGGATGAGCGTGCGTCGGGTCGACCGGACGCACAGCGGCACCTGGAGGTGCACGGTGGTAGTGCGTCGAGCTCGGGAGAGCGCCCGGCGGCACCCCGAGCACCGTGGTGAAGGAGCGGCGAGATCGGGAGCGCTCGGCGGCACTCGGAGGTGCGCGGTGGTAGGGCGGTAACCTCGGGAGAGCGCCCGGTGGCCGCCAGACAAGCGGGGTGAAGGTGCGGCGATATCGGGAGAGCGCTCGGCGGCACTCGGAGGCGCGCGGTGCTACCGCGGCGAGCTCGGGAGAGGTCCCGGCGGCACCCCGAGGAGCGGGATGAGCGTGCGTCGGGTCGACCGGACGCACAGCGGCACCTGGAGGCGCACGGTGGTATTGCGGCGAGCTCGGGAGAGCGCCCGGCGGCACCCCGAGCACCGTGGTGAAGGAGCGGCGATATCGGGAGAGCGCCCGGCGGCACTCGGAGGGGCGCGGTGGTACCGCGGCGAGATTCCGAGAGCACCCAGCGGCACTCGCATGCGCAAGGTGGAGCGCGACGATCTCGGCAGAGCGCCCGGCGGCACCCCGAGGAGCGGGATGAGCGTGCATCGGGTCGATTGGACGCACAGCGGTACCTGGAGGCGCACGGTGGTAGTGCGGTAACCTCGGGAGAGCGCCCGGCTGCACCCAGAAAGGCGGGGTGAAGGTGCGGCGAGCTCGGGAGAGCGCCCGGCGGCACCCCGAGGAGCGGGATGAGCGTATGTCGGGTCGACCGGACGCACAGCAGAACCTGGTGGCGCACGGTGGTAGTGCGGCAAGCTCGGCAGAGCGCTCGGCGGCACCCCGAGCACCGTGGTGAAGGAGCGGCGATATCGGGAGAGTGCCCGACGGCACTCGGTGGTGCGCGGTGGTACCGCGGCGAGATCCCGAGAGCACCCAGCGGCATTCGCATGCGCAGGGTGGAGCGCGACGAGCTCGGGGGAGTGACCGGCGGCACCCCGAGGAGCGGGATGAGCGTGCATCGGGTCGACCGGACGCACAGCGACACCTGGAGGCGCACGGTTTTAGTGCGTCGAGCTCGGGAGAGCGCCCGGCGGAACCCCGAGCACCGCGGTGATGGAGCGGCGAGATTGGGAGCGCTCGGCGGCACACGGAGACGCACGGTGGTACCTCGGCGAGCTCGGGAGAGCACCCGGCGGCACCCCGAGGAGCGGGATGAGCGTGCGTCGGGTCGACCGGACGCACAGCGGCACCTGGAGGCGCACGGTGGTAGTGCGGCGAGCTCGGGAGAGCGCTCGGCGGCACCCCGAGGAGCGGGATGAGCGTGCGTCGGGTCGACCGGACGCACAGCGGCACCTGGAGGTGCACGGTGGTAGTGCGGCGAGCTCGGGAGAGCGCCCGGCGGCACCCCGAGGAGCGGGATGAGCGTGCATCGGGTCGACCGGACGCACAGCGGCACCTGGAGGCGCACGGTGGTAGTGCGGCGAGCTCGGAAGAGCTCCCGGCGGCACCCCGAGGAGAGGGATAAGCGTGCACAAGTCAACCGGACGCACAGCGGCACCTGGAGGCGCACGGTGTTAGTGCGACGATATCGGGAGAGCGCCCGGCGGCACCCCAAGGAGCGGGATGAGCGTGCGTCGGGTCGACCGGACGCACAGCGGCACCTGGAGGCGCACGGTGGTAGTGCAGCGAGCTTGGCAGAGCGCCCGGCGGCACCCCGAGGAGCGGGATGAGCGTGCATCGGGTCGATTGGACGCACAGCGGTACCTGGAGGCGCACGGTGGTAGTGCGGTAACCTCGGGAGAGCGCCCGGCTGCACCCAGAAAGGCGGGGTGAAGGTGCGGCGAGCTCGGGAGAGCGCCCGGCGGCACCCCGAGGAGCGGGATGAGCGTATGTCGGGTCGACCGGACGCACAGCAGAACCTGGTGGCGCACGGTGGTAGTGCGGCAAGCTCGGCAGAGCGCTCGGCGGCACCCCGAGCACCGTGGTGAAGGAGCGGCGATATCGGGAGAGTGCCCGACGGCACTCGGTGGGGCGCGGTGGTACCGCGGCGAGATCCCGAGAGCACCCAGCGGCACTCGCATGCACAGGGTGGAGCGCGACGAGCTCGGGGGAGTGACCGGCGGCACCCCGAGGAGCGGGATGAGCGTGCATCGGGTCGACCGGACGCACAGCGACACCTGGAGGCGCACGGTTTTAGTGCGTCGAGCTCGGGAGAGCGCCCGGCGGAACCCCGAGCACAGCGGTGATGGAGCGGCGAGATCGGGAGCGCTCGGCGGCATACGGAGACGCACGGTGGTACCTCGGCGAGCTCGGGAGAGCACCCGGCGGCACCCCGAGGAGCGGGATGAGCGTGCGTCGGGTCGACCGGACGCACAGCGGCACCTGGAGGCGCACGGTGGTAGTGCGGCGAGCTCGGGAGAGCGCCCGGCGGCACCCCGAGGAGAGGGATAAGCGTGCACAAGTCAACCGGACGCACAGCGGCACCTGGAGGCGCACGGTGTTAGTGCGACGATATCGGGAGAGCGCCCGGCGGCACCCCAAGGAGCGGGATGAGCGTGCGTCGGGTCGACCGGACGCACAGCGGCACCTGGAGGCGCACGGTGGTAGTGCGGTAACCTCGGGAGAGAGCCCGGTGGCCGCCAGACAAGCGGGGTGAAGGAGCGGCGAGATCGGGAGAGCGCTCGGCGGAACACCGAGCACCGCGGTGATGGAGCGGCGAGATCGGGAGAGCGCTCGGCGGCACTCGGAGGCGCACGGTGGTACCTCGGCGAGCTCGGGAGAGCACCCGGCGGCACCCCGAGGAGCGGGATGAGCGTGCGTCGGGTCGACCGGACGCACAGCGGCACCTGGAGGCGCACGGTGGTAGTTCAGCGAGCTTGGCAGAGCGCCCGGCGGCACCCCGAGGAGCGGGATGAGCGTGCGTCGGGTCGACCGGACGCACAGCGGCACCTGGAGGCGCACGGTGGTAGTGCGGCGAGCTCGGGAGAGCGCCCGGCAGCACCCCGAGGAGCGGGATGAGCGTGCGTCGGGTCGACCGGACGCACAGCGACACCTGTAGGCGCACGGTGGTAGTGCGGCGAGCTCCGGAGAGCGCCCGGCGGCACCCCGAGCACCGTGGTGAAGAAGCGGCGATATCGGGAGAGCGCCCAACGGCACTCGGAGGGGCGCGGTGGTACCGCGGCGAGATTCCGAGATCAACCAGTGGCACTCGCATGCTCAGGGTGGAGCGCGACGAGCTCGGGAGAGCGCCCGGCGGCACCCCGAGGAGCGGGATGAGCGTGCGTCGGGTCGACCGGACGCACAGCGGCACCTGGAGGTGCACGGTGGTAGTGCGTCGAGCTCGGGAGAGCGCCCGGCGGCACCCCGAGCACCGTGGTGAAGGAGCGGCGAGATCGGGAGCGCTCGGCGGCACTCGGAGGTGCGCGGTGGTAGGGCGGTAACCTCGGGAGAGCGCCCGGTGGCCGCCAGACAAGCGGGGTGAAGGTGCGGCGATATCGGGAGAGCGCTCGGCGGCACTCGGAGGCGCGCGGTGCTACCGCGGCGAGCTCGGGAGAGGTCCCGGCGGCACCCCGAGGAGCGGGATGAGCGTGCGTCGGGTCGACCGGACGCACAGCGACACCTGGAGGCGCACGGTGGTAGTGCGGCGAGCTCGGGAGAGCGCCCGGCGGCACCCCGAGCACCGTGGTGAAGGAGCGGCGATATCGGGAGAGCGCCCGACGGCACACGGAGGGGCGCGGTGGTACCGCGGCGAGATTCCGAGAGCACCCAGCGGCACTCGCATGCGCAAGGTGGAGCGCGACGAGCTCGGCAGAGCGACCGGCGGCACCCCGAGGAGCGGGATGAGCGTGCATCGGGTCGACCGGACGCACAGCGGAACCTGGAGGCGCACGGTGGTAGTGCGGTAACCTCGGGAGAGCGCCCGGCTGCACCCAGAAAGGCGGGGTGAAGGTGCGGCGAGCTCGGGAGAGCGCCCGGCGGCACCCCGAGGAGCGGGATGAGCGTATGTCGGGTCGACCGGACGCACAGCAGAACCTGGTGGCGCACGGTGGTAGTGCGGCAAGCTCGGCAGAGCGCTCGGCGGCACCCCGAGCACCGTGGTGAAGGAGCGGCGAGCTCGGGGAAGCGTTTGGCGGCACTCGGAGGCGCGCGGTGGTACCGTAGCGAGATCCCTAGAGCACCCAGCGGCACTCGCATTCGTAGGGTGGAGCGCGACGAGCTCGGGAGAGCGCCCGGCGGCACCCCGAGGAGCGGGATGAGCGTGCGTCGGGTCCACCGGACGCACAGCGGCACTCGGAGGCGCACGGTGGTAGTGCGGGTGCTCGTGAGAGCGCCCGGCGGCACCCCGAGCACCGCGGTGAAGGAGCGGCGATATCGGGAGAGTGCCCGACGGCACTCGGAGGGGCGCAGTGGTACCGCGGCGAGATCCCGAGAGCACCCAGCGGCACTCGCATGCGCAGGGTGGAGCGCGACGAGCTCGGCAGAGCGTCCAACGGCACCCCGAGGAGCGGGATGAGCGTGCATCGGGTCGACCGGACGCACAGCGGCACCTGAACGCGCACGGTGGCAGTATGGGAAGCTCGGCAGAGCGCCCGGCGGCACCCAGACAAGCGGGGTGAAGGAGCGGGGATATCGGGAGAGCGCTCAGCGGCACTCGGAGGCGCGCGGTGGTACCGCGGCGAGATCCCGAGAGCACCCAGCGGCACTCGCATGCGCAGGGTGGAGCGCGACGAGCTCGGGAGAGCGTCCGACGGCACCCCGAGGAGCGGGATGAGCGTGCGTCGGGTCGACCGGACGCACAGCGGCACCTGGAGGCGCACGGTGGTAGTGCGGCGAGCTCGGGAGAGCGCCCGGCAGCACCCCGAGGAGCGGGATGAGCGTGCGTCGGGTCGACCGGACGCACAGCGACACCTGGAGGCGCACGGTGGTAGTGCGGCGAGCTCGGGAGAGCGCCCGGCGGCACCCCGAGCACCGTGGTGAAGGAGCGGCGAGATCGGGAGAGCGCTCGGCGGCACTCGGAGGCGTGCGGTGGTACCGCGGCGAGATCTCGAGAGCACCCAGCGGCACTCGCATGCGCAAGGTGGAGCGCGACGAGCTCGGGAGAGTGCCCGGCGGCACCCCGAGGAGCGGGATGAGCGTGCGTCGGGTCGACCGGACGCACAGCGACACCTGGAGGCGCACGGTGGTAGTGCGGTAACCTCGGGAGAGCGCCCGGCTGCACCCAGAAAGGCGGGGTGAAGGTGCGGCGATATCGGGAGAGCGCACGGCGGCACCCCGAGGAGCGGGATGAGCGTGCATCGGGTCGACCGGACGCACAGCGGCACCTGAACGCGCACGGTGGTAGTATGGGAAGCTCGGCAGAGCGCCCGGCGGCACCCAGACAAGCGGGGTGAAGGAGCGGGGATATCGGGAGAGCGCTCAGCGGCACTCGGAGGCGCGCGGTGGTACCGCGGCGAGATCCCGAGAGCACCCAGCGGAACTCGCATGCGTAGGGTGGAGCACGACGACCTTGGGAGAGCGTCCGGCGGCACCCCGAGGAGAGGGATAAGCGTGCACAAGTCAACCGGACGCACAGCGGCACCTAGAGGCGCACGGTGTTAGTGCGACGAGCTCGGCAGAGCGCCCGGCGGCACCCCGAGGAGCGGGATGAGCGTGCGTCGGGTCGACCGGACGCACAGCGGCACCTGGAGGCGCACGGTGGTAGTGCAGCGAGCTTGGCAGAGCGCCCGGCGGCACCCCGAGGAGCGGGATGAGCGTGCGTCGGGTCGACCGGACGCACAGCGGCACCTGGAGGCGCACGGTGGTAGTGCAGCGAGCTTGGCAGAGCGCCCGGCGGCACCCCGAGGAGCGGGATGACCGTGCGTCGGGTCGACCGGACGCACAGCGACACCTGGAGGCGCACGGTGGTAGTGCGGCGAGCTCGGGAGAGCGCCCGGCGGCACCCCGAGCACCGTGGTGAAGGAGCGGCGAGATCGGGAGAGCGCTCGGCGGCACTCGGAGGCGCGCGGTGGTACCGCGGCGAGATCTCGAGAGTTCCCAGCGGCACTCGCATGCGCAGGCTGGAGCGCGACGAGCTCGGGGGAGTGCCCGGCGGCACCCCAAGGAGCGGGATGAGCGTGCGTCGGGTCGACCGGACGCACAGCGACACCTGGAGGCGCACGGTGGTAGTGCGGCGAGCTCGGGAGAGCGCCCGGCGGCACCCCGAGCACAGTGGTGAAGGAGCGGCGATATCGGGAGAGCGCCCGACGGCACTCGGAGGGGCGCGGTGGTACCGCGGCGAGATTCCGAGAGCACCCAGCGGCACTCGCATGCGCAAGGTGGAGCGCGACGAGCTCGGCAGAGCGCCCGGCGGCACCCCGAGGAGCGGGATGAGCGTGCATCGGGTCGACCGGACGCACAGCGGTACCTGGAGGCGCACGGTGGTAGTGCGGTAACCTCGGGAGAGCGCCCGGCTGCACCCAGAAAGGCGGGGTGAAGGTGCGGCGAGCTCGGGAGAGCGCCCGGCGGCACCCCGAGGAGCGGGATGAGCGTATGTCGGGTCGACCGGACGCACAGCAGAACCTGGTGGCGCACGGTGGTAGTGCGGCAAGCTCGGGAGAGTGCTCGGCGGCACCCCGAGCACCGTGGTGAAGGAGCGGCGAGCTCGGGGAAGCGTTCGGCGGCACTCGGAGGCGCGCGGTGGTACCGTAGCGAGATCCCTAGAGCACCCAGCGGCACTCGCATTCGTAGGGTGGAGCGCGACGAGCTCGGGAGAGCGCCCGGCGGCACCCCGAGGAGCGGGATGAGCGTGCGTCGGGTCCACCGGACGCACAGCGGCACTCGGAGGCGCACGGTGGTAGTGCGGGTGCTCGTGAGAGCGCCCGGCGGCACCCCGAGCACCGCGGTGAAGGAGCGGCGATATCGGGAGAGTGCCCGACGGCACTCGGAGGGGCGCGGTGGTACCGCGGCGAGATCCCGAGAGCACCCAGCGGCACTCGCATGCGCAGGGTGGAGCGCGACGAGCTCGGCAGAGCGTCCAACGGCACCCCGAGGAGCGGGATGAGCGTGCATCGGGTCGACCGGACGCACAGCGGCACCTGAACGCGCACGGTGGTAGTATGGGAAGCTCGGCAGAGCGCCCGGCGGCACCCAGACAAGCGGGGTGAAGGAGCGGGGATATCGGGAGAGCGCTCAGCGGCACTCGGAGGCGCGCGGTGGTACCGCGGCGAGATCCCGAGAGCACCCAGCGGAACTCGCATGCGTAGGGTGGAGCACGACGAGCTTGGGAGAGCGTCCGGCGGCACCCCGAGGAGAGGGATAAGCGTGCACAAGTCAACCGGACGCACAGCGGCACCTGGAGGCGCACGGTGTTAGTGCGACGATATCGGGAGAGCGCCCGGCGGCACCCCAAGGAGCGGGATGAGCGTGCGTCGGGTCGACCGGACGCACAGCGGCACCTGGAGGCGCACGGTGGTAGTGCGGCGAGCTCGGCAGAGCGCCCGGCGGCACCCCGAGCACCGTGGTGAAAGAGCGGCGATATCGGGAGAGCGCTCGGCGGCACTCGGAGGCGCACGGTGGTAGCGCGGCGAGATCCCGAGAGCACCCAGCGGCACTCGCATGCGCAGGGTGGAGCGCGACGAGCTCGGGAGAGCGTCCGACGGCACCCCGAGGAGCGGGATGAGCGTGCGTCGGGTCGACCGGACGCACAGCGACACCTGGAGGCGCACGGTGGTAGTGCAGCGAGCTTGGCAGAGCGCCCGGCGGCACCCCGAGGAGCGGGATGAGCGTGCGTCGGGTCGACCGGACGCACAGCGGCACCTGGAGGCGCACGGTGGTAGTGCGGCGAGCTCGGGAGAGCGCCCGGCAGCACCCCGAGGAGCGGGATGACCGTGCGTCGGGTAGACCGGACGCACAGCGACACTCGGAGGCGCACGGTGGTAGTGCGGCGAGCTCGTGAGAGCGCCCGGCGGAACCCCGAGCACCGTGGTGAAGGAGCGGCGATATCGGGAGAGCGCCCAGCGGCACTCGGAGGGGCGCGGTGGTACCGCGGCGAGATCCCGAGAGCACCCAGCGGAACTCGCATGCGCACGGTGGTAGCGCGGCGAGCTCGTGATAGCACCCGGCGGAACCCCGAGGAGAGGGATGAGCGTGCGTCGGGTGGACCGGACGCACAGCGACACCTGGAGGTGCACGGTGGTAGTGCGGCAGGCTCGGGAGAGCGCCCGGCGGCACCCCGAGCACCGTGGTGAAGGAGCGGCGAGATCGGGAGCGCTCGGCGGCACTCGGAGGCGCGCGGTGGTAGTGCGGTAACCTCGGGAGAGCGCCCGGTGGCCGCCAGACAAGCGGGGTGAAGGTGCGGCGATATGGGGAGAGCGCTCGGCGGCACTCGGAGGCGCGCGGTGCTACCGCGGCGAGCTCGGGAGAGGTCCCGGCGGCACCCCGAGGAGCGGGATGAGCGTGCGTCGGGTCGACCGGACGCACAGCGACACCTGGAGGCGCACGGTGGTAGTGCGGCGAGCTCGGGAGAGCGCCCGGCGGAACCCCGAGCACCGTGGTGAAGGAGCGGCGATATCGGGAGAGCGCCCGGCGGCACCCCGAGGAGCGGGATGAGCGTGCGTCGGGTCGACCGGACGCACAGCGTTACCTAGAGGCGCACGGTGGTAGTGCGGTAACCTCGGGAGAGCGCCCGGCTGCACCCAGAAATGCGGGGTGAAGGTGCGGCGATATCGGGAGAGCGCCCGGCGGCACCCCGAGGAGCGGGATGACCGTGCGTCGGGTGGACCGGACGCACAGCGACACCTGGAAGTGCACGGCGGTAGTGCAGCAGGCTCGGGAGAGCGCCCGGCGGCACCCCGAGCACCGTGGTGAAGGAGCGGCGAGATCGGGAGCGCTCCGCGGCACTCGGAGGCGCGCGGTGGTAGGGCGGTAACCTCGGGAGAGCGCCCGGTGGCCGCCAGACAAGCGGGGTGAAGGTGCGGCGATATCGGGAGAGCGCTCGGCGGCACTCGGAGGCGCGCGGTGCTACCGCGGCGAGCTCGGGAGAGGTCCCGGCGGCACCCCGAGGAGCGGGATGAGCGTGCGTCGGGTCGACCGGACGCACAGCGACACCTGGAGGCGCACGGTGGTAGTGCGGGTGCTCGTGAGAGCGCCCGGCGGCACCCCGAGCACCGCGGTGAAGGAGCGGCGATATCGGGAGAGTGCCCGACGGCACTCGGAGGGGCGCGGTGGTACCGCGGCGAGATCCCGAGAGCACCCAGCGGCACTCGCATGCGCAGGGTGGAGCGCGACGAGCTCGGCAGAGCGTCCAACGGCACCCCGAGGAGCGGGATGAGCGTGCATCGGGTCGACCGGACGCACAGCGGCACCTGAACGCGCACGGTGGTAGTATGGGAAGCTCGGCAGAGCGCCCGGCGGCACCCAGACAAGCGGGGTGAAGGAGCGGGGATATCGGGAGAGCGCTCAGTGGCACTCGGAGGCGCGCGGTGGTACCGCGGCGAGATCCCGAGAGCACCCAGCGGAACTCGCATGCGTAGGGTGGAGCACGACGAGCTTGGGAGAGCGTCCGGCGGCACCCCGAGGAGAGGGATAAGCGTGCACAAGTCAACCGGACGCACAGCGGCACCTGGAGGCGCACGGTGTTAGTGCGACGATATCGGGAGAGCGCCCGGCGGCACCCCAAGGAGCGGGATGAGCGTGCGTCGGGTCGACCGGACGCACAGCGGCACCTGGAGGCGCACGGTGGTAGTGCGGCGAGCTCGGCAGAGCGCCCGGCGGCACCCCGAGCACCGTGGTGAAAGAGCGGCGATATCGGGAGAGCGCTCGGCGGCACTCGGAGGCGCACGGTGGTAGCGCGGCGAGATCCCGAGAGCACCCAGCGGCACTCGCATGCGCAGGGTGGAGCGCGACGAGCTCGGGAGAGCGTCCGACGGCACCCCGAGGAGCGGGATGAGCGTGCGTCGGGTCGACCGGACGCACAGCGACACCTGGAGGCGCACGGTGGTAGTGCAGCGAGCTTGGCAGAGCGCCCGGCGGCACCCCGAGGAGCGGGATGAGCGTGCGTCGGGTCGACCGGACGCACAGCGGCACCTGGAGGCGCACGGTGGTAGTGCGGCGAGCTCGGGAGAGCGCCCGGCAGCACCCCGAGGAGCGGGATGACCGTGCGTCGGGTAGACCGGACGCACAGCGACACTCGGAGGCGCACGGTGGTAGTGCGGCGAGCTCGTGAGAGCGCCCGGCGGAACCCCGAGCACCGTGGTGAAGGAGCGGCGATATCGGGAGAGCGCCCAGCGGCACTCGGAGGGGCGCGGTGGTACCGCGGCGAGATCCCGAGAGCACCCAGCGGAACTCGCATGCGCAGGGTGGAGCGCGACGAGCTCGGGAGAGCGTCCGACGGCACCTCGAGGAGCGGGATGAGCGTGCGTCGGGTCGACCGGACGCACAGCGGCACCTGGAGGCGCACGGTGGTAGTGCAGCGAGCTTGGCAGAGCGCCCGGCGGCACCCCGAGGAGCGGGATGAGCGTGCGTCGGGTCGACCGGACGCACAGCGGCACCTGGAGGCGCACGGTGGTAGTGCGGCGAGCTCGGGAGAGCGCCCGGCAGCACCCCGAGGAGCGGGATGAGCGTGCGTCGGGTCGACCGGACGCACAGCGACACCTGGAGGCGCACGGTGGTAGTGCGGCGAGCTCCGGAGAGCGCCCGGCGGCACCCCGAGCACCATGGTGAAGGAGCGGCGATATCGGGAGAGCGCTCAGCGACACTCGGAGGCGCGCGGTCGTACCACGGCGAGATCCCGAGAGCGCTCGGCGGCACTCGCCTACGCACGGTGGTAGCGCGGCGAGCTCGTGATAGCACCCGGCGGAACCCCGAGGAGAGGGATGAGCGTGCGTCGGGTGGACCGGACGCACAGCGACACCTGGAGGTGCACGGTGGTAGTGCGGCAGGCTCGGGAGAGCGCCCGGCGGCACCCCGAGCACCGTGGTGAAGGAGCGGCGAGATCGGGAGCGCTCGGCGGCACTCGGAGGCGCGCGGTGGTAGTGCGGTAACCTCGGGAGAGCGCCCGGTGGCCGCCAGACAAGCGGGGTGAAGGTGCGGCGATATGGGGAGAGCGCTCGGCGGCACTCGGAGGCGCGCGGTGGTAGTGCGGTAACCTCGGGAGAGCGCCCGGTGGCCGCCAGACAAGCGGGGTGAAGGTGCGGCGATATGGGGAGAGCGCTCGGCGGCACTCGGAGGCGCGCGGTGCTACCGCGGCGAGCTCGGGAGAGGTCCCGGCGGCACCCCGAGGAGCGGGATGAGCGTGCGTCGGGTCGACCGGACGCACAGCGACACCTGGAGGCGCACGGTGGTAGTGCGGCGAGCTCGGGAGAGCGCCCGGCGGAACCCCGAGCACCGTGGTGAAGGAGCGGCGATATCGGGAGAGCGCCCGGCGGCACCCCGAGGAGCGGGATGAGCGTGCGTCGGGTCGACCGGACGCACAGCGTTACCTAGAGGCGCACGGTGGTAGTGCGGTAACCTCGGGAGAGCGCCCGGCTGCACCCAGAAATGCGGGGTGAAGGTGCGGCGATATCGGGAGAGCGCCCGGCGGCACCCCGAGGAGCGGGATGACCGTGCGTCGGGTGGACCGGACGCACAGCGACACCTGGAAGTGCACGGCGGTAGTGCAGCAGGCTCGGGAGAGCGCCCGGCGGCACCCCGAGCACCGTGGTGAAGGAGCGGCGAGATCGGGAGCGCTCGGCGGCACTCGGAGGCGCGCGGTGGTAGGGCGGTAACCTCGGGAGAGCGCCCGGTGGCCGCCAGACAAGCGGGGTGAAGGTGCGGCGATATCGGGAGAGCGCTCGGCGGCACTCGGAGGCGCGCGGTGCTACCGCGGCGAGCTCGGGAGAGGTCCCGGCGGCACCCCGAGGAGCGGGATGAGCGTGCGTCGGGTCGACCGGACGCACAGCGACACCTGGAGGCGCACGGTGGTAGTGCGGCGAGCTCGGGAGAGCGCCCGGCGGCACCCCGAGCACCGTGGTGAAGGAGCGGCGAGATCGGGAGAGCGCCCGACGGCACACGGAGGGGCGCGGTGGTACCGCGGCGAGATTCCGAGAGCACCCACCGGCACTCGCATGCGCAAGGTGGAGCGCGATGAGCTCGGCAGAGCGACCGGCGGCACCCCGAGGAGCGGGATGAGCGTGCATCGGGTCGACCGGACGCACAGCGGTACCTGAACGCGCACGGTGGTAGTATGGGAAGCTCGGCAGAGCGCCCGGCGGCACCCAGACAAGCGGGGTGAAGGAGCGGGGATATCGGGAGAGCGCTCAGCGGCACTCGGAGGCGCGCGGTGGTACCGCGGCGAGATCCCGAGAGCACCCAGCGGAACTCGCATGCGTAGGGTGGAGCACGACGAGCTTGGGAGAGCGTCCGGCGGCACCCCGAGGAGAGGGATAAGCGTGCACAAGTCAACCGGACGCACAGCGGCACCTGGTGGCGCACGGTGGTAGTGCGGCAAGCTCGGCAGAGCGCTCGGCGGCACCCCGAGCACCGTGGTGAAGGAGCGGCGATATCGGGAGAGTGCCCGACGGCACTCGGTGGGGAGCGGTGGTACCGCGGCGAGATCCCGAGAGCACCCAGCGGCACTCGCATGCACAGGGTGGAGCGCGACGAGCTCGGGGGAGTGACCGGCGGCACCCCGAGGAGCGGGATGAGCGTGCGTCGGGTCGACCGGACGCACAGCGGCACCTGGAGGCGCACGGTGGTAGTTCAGCGAGCTTGGCAGAGCGCCCGGCGGCACCCCGAGGAGCGGGATGAGCGTGCGTCGGGTCGACCGGACGCACAGCGGCACCTGGAGGCGCACGGTGGTAGTGCGGCGAGCTCGGGAGAGCGCCCGGCAGCACCCCGAGGAGCGGGATGACCGTGCGTCGGGTCGACCGGACGCACAGCGACACCTGTAGGCGCACGGTGGTAGTGCGGCGAGCTCCGGAGAGCGCCCGGCGGCACCCCGAGCACCGTGGTGAAGAAGCGGCGATATCGGGAGAGCGCCCAACGGCACTCGGAGGGGCGCGGTGGTACCGCGGCGAGATTCCGAGATCAACCAGTGGCACTCGCATGCTCAGGGTGGAGCGCGACGAGCTCGGGAGAGCGCCCGGCGGCACCCCGAGGAGCGGGATGACCGTGCGTCGGGTCGACCGGACGCACAGCGGCACCTGGAGGTGCACGGTGGTAGTGCGTCGAGCTCGGGAGAGCGCCCGGCGGCACCCCGAGCACCGTGGTGAAGGAGCGGCGAGATCGGGAGCGCTCGGCGGCACTCGGAGGTGCGCGGTGGTAGGGCGGTAACCTCGGGAGAGCGCCCGGTGGCCGCCAGACAAGCGGGGTGAAGGTGCGGCGATATCGGGAGAGCGCTCGGCGGCACTCGGAGGCGCGCGGTGCTACCGCGGCGAGCTCGGGAGAGGTCCCGGCGGCACCCCGAGGAGCGGGATGAGCGTGCGTCGGGTCGACCGGACGCACAGCGACACCTGGAGGCGCACGGTGGTAGTGCGGCGAGCTCGGGAGAGCGCCCGGCGGCACCCCGAGCACCGTGGTGAAGGAGCGGCGATATCGGGAGAGCGCCCGACGGCACACGGAGGGGTGCGGTGGTACCGCGGCGAGATTCCGAGAGCACCCAGCGGCACTCGCATGCGCAAGGTGGAGCGCGACGAGCTCGGCAGAGCGCCCGGCGGCACCCCGAGGAGCGGGATGAGCGTATGTCGGGTCGACCGGACGCACAGCAGAACCTGGTGGCGCACGGTGGTAGTGCGGCAAGCTCGGCAGAGCGCTCGGCGGCACCCCGAGCACCGTGGTGAAGGAGCGGCGAGCTCGGGGAAGCGTTTGGCGGCACTCGGAGGCGCGCGGTGGTACCGAAGCGAGATCCCTAGAGCACCCAGCGGCACTCGCATTCGTAGGGTGGAGCGCGACGAGCTCGGGAGAGCGCCCGGCGGCACCCCGAGGAGCGGGATGAGCGTGCGTCGGGTCCACCGGACGCACAGCGGCACTCGGAGGCGCACGGTGGTAGTGCGGGTGCTCGTGAGAGCGCCCGGCGGCACCCCGAGCACCGCGGTGAAGGAGCGGCGATATCGGGAGAGTGCCCGACGGCACTCGGAGGGGCGCGGTGGTACCGCGGCGAGATCCCGAGAGCACCCAGCGGCACTCGCATGCGCAGGGTGGAGCGCGACGAGCTCGGCAGAGCGTCCAACGGCACCCCGAGGAGCGGGATGAGCGTGCATCGGGTCGACCGGACGCACAGCGGCACCTGAACGCGCACGGTGGTAGTATGGGAAGCTCGGCAGAGCGCCCGGCGGCACCCAGACAAGCGGGGTGAAGGAGCGGGGATATCGGGAGAGCGCTCAGCGGCACTCGGAGGCGCGCGGTGGTACCGCGGCGAGATCCCGAGAGCACCCAGCGGCACTCGCATGCGCAGGGTGGAGCGCGACGAGCTCGGGAGAGCGTCCGACGGCACCCCGAGGAGCGGGATGAGCGTGCGTCGGGTCGACCGGACGCACAGCGGCACCTGGAGGCGCACGGTGGTAGTGCGGCGAGCTCGGGAGAGCGCCCGGCAGCACCCCGAGGAGCGGGATGAGCGTGCGCCGGGTCGACCGGACGCACAGCGACACCTGGAGGCGCACGGTGGTAGTGCGGCGAGCTCGGGAGAGCGCCCGGCGGCACCCCGAGCACCGTGGTGAAGGAGCGGCGAGATCGGGAGAGCGCTCGGCGGCACTCGGAGGGGCGCGGTGGTACCGCGGCGAGATCCCGAGAGCACCCAGCGGCACTCGCATGCGCAGGGTGGAGCGCGACGAGCTCGGCAGAGCGTCCAACGGCACCCCGAGGAGCGGGATGAGCGTGCATCGGGTCGACCGGACGCACAGCGGCACCTGAACGCGCACGGTGGTAGTATGGGAAGCTCGGCAGAGCGCGCGGCGGCACCCAGACAAGCGGGGTGAAGGTGCGGCGATATGGGGAGAGCGCTCGGCGGCACTCGGAGGCGCGCGGTGCTACCGCGGCGAGCTCGGGAGAGGTCCCGGCGGCACCCCGAGGAGCGGGATGAGCGTGCGTCGGGTCGACCGGACGCACAGCGACACCTGGAGGCGCACGGTGGTAGTGCGGCGAGCTCGGGAGAGCGCCCGGCGGAACCCCGAGCACCGTGGTGAAGGAGCGGCGATATCGGGAGAGCGCCCGGCGGCACCCCGAGGAGCGGGATGAGCGTGCGTCGGGTCGACCGGACGCACAGCGTTACCTAGAGGCGCACGGTGGTAGTGCAGTAACCTCGGGAGAGCGCCCGGCTGCACCCAGAAATGCGGGGTGAAGGTGCGGCGATATCGGGAGAGCGCCCGGCGGCACCCCGAGGAGCGGGATGACCGTGCGTCGGGTGGACCGGACGCACAGCGACACCTGGAAGTGCACGGCGGTAGTGCAGCAGGCTCGGGAGAGCGCCCGGCGGCACCCCGAGCACCGTGGTGAAGGAGCGGCGAGATCGGGAGCGCTCGGCGGCACTCGGAGGCGCGCGGTGGTAGGGCGGTAACCTCGGGAGAGCGCCCGGTGGCCGCCAGACAAGCGGGGTGAAGGTGCGGCGATATCGGGAGAGCGCTCGGCGGCACTCGGAGGCGCGCGGTGCTACCGCGGCGAGCTCGGGAGAGGTCCCGGCGGCACCCCGAGGAGCGGGATGAGCGTGCGTCGGGTCGACCGGACGCACAGCGACACCTGGAGGCGCACGGTGGTAGTGCGGCGAGCTCGGGAGAGCGCCCGGCGGCACCCCGAGCACCGTGGTGAAGGAGCGGCGAGATCGGGAGAGCGCCCGACGGCACACGGAGGGGCGCGGTGGTACCGCGGCGAGATTCCGAGAGCACCCAGCGGCACTCGCATGCGCAAGGTGGAGCGCGAT
This sequence comes from Numenius arquata, assembly GCF_964106895.1. Taxonomy (NCBI): domain Eukaryota; kingdom Metazoa; phylum Chordata; class Aves; order Charadriiformes; family Scolopacidae; genus Numenius; species Numenius arquata. The sequence continues at coordinate 41,502 of NW_027415753.1, forward strand.
GAGCTCGGCAGAGCGACCGGCGGCACCCCGAGGAGCGGGATGAGCGTGCATCGGGTCGACCGGACGCACAGCGGTACCTGAACGCGCACGGTGGTGGTATGGGAAGCTCGGCAGAGCGCCCGGCGGCACCCAGACAAGCGGGGTGAAGGAGCGGGGATATCGGGAGAGCGCTCAGCGGCACTCGGAGGCGCGCGGTGGTACCGCGGCGAGATCCCGAGAGCACCCAGCGGAACTCGCATGCGTAGGGTGGAGCACGACGAGCTTGGGAGAGCGTCCGGCGGCACCCCGAGGAGAGGGATAAGCGTGCACAAGTCAACCGGACGCACAGCGGCACCTGGAGGCGCACGGTGTTAGTGCGACGATATCGGGAGAGCGCCCGGCGGCACCCCAAGGAGCGGGATGAGCGTGCGTCGGGTCGACCGGACGCACAGCGGCACCTGGAGGCGCACGGTGGTAGTGCAGCGAGCTTGGCAGAGCGCCCGGCGGCACCCCGAGTAGCGGGATGAGCGTGCGTCGGGTCGACCGGACGCACAGCGGCACCTGGAGGCGCACGGTGGTATTGCGGCGAGCTCGGGAGAGCGCCCGGCGGCACCCCGAGCACCGTGGTGAAGGAGCGGCGATATCGGGAGAGCGCCCGGCGGCACTCGGAGGGGCGCGGTGGTACCGCGGCGAGATTCCGAGAGCACCCAGCGGCACTCGCATGCGCAAGGTGGAGCGCGACGATCTCGGCAGAGCGCCCGGCGGCACCCCGAGGAGCGGGATGAGCGTGCATCGGGTCGATTGGACGCACAGCGGTACCTGGAGGCGCACGGTGGTAGTGCGGTAACCTCGGGAGAGCGCCCGGCTGCACCCAGAAAGGCGGGGTGAAGGTGCGGCGAGCTCGGGAGAGCGCCCGGCGGCACCCCGAGGAGCGGGATGAGCGTATGTCGGGTCGACCGGACGCACAGCAGAACGTGGTGGCGCACGGTGGTAGTGCGGCAAGCTCGGCAGAGCGCTCGGCGGCACCCCGAGCACCGTGGTGAAGGAGCGGCGATATCGGGAGAGTGCCCGACGGCACTCGGTGGTGCGCGGTGGTACCGCGGCGAGATCCCGAGAGCACCCAGCGGCATTCGCATGCGCAGGGTGGAGCGCGACGAGCTCGGGGGAGTGACCGGCGGCACCCCGAGGAGCGGGATGAGCGTGCATCGGGTCGACCGGACGCACAGCGACACCTGGAGGCGCACGGTTTTAGTGCGTCGAGCTCGGGAGAGCGCCCGGCGGAACCCCGAGCACCGCGGTGATGGAGCGGCGAGATTGGGAGCGCTCGGCGGCACACGGAGACGCACGGTGGTACCTCGGCGAGCTCGGGAGAGCACCCGGCGGCACCCCGAGGAGCGGGATGAGCGTGCGTCGGGTCGACCGGACGCACAGCGGCACCTGGAGGCGCACGGTGGTAGTGCGGCGAGCTCGGGAGAGCGCTCGGCGGCACCCCGAGGAGCGGGATGAGCGTGCGTCGGGTCGACCGGACGCACAGCGGCACCTGGAGGTGCACGGTGGTAGTGCGGCGAGCTCGGGAGAGCGCCCGGCGGCACCCCGAGGAGCGGGATGAGCGTGCATCGGGTCGACCGGACGCACAGCGGCACCTGGAGGCGCACGGTGGTAGTGCGGCGAGCTCGGAAGAGCTCCCGGCGGCACCCCGAGGAGAGGGATAAGCGTGCACAAGTCAACCGGACGCACAGCGGCACCTGGAGGCGCACGGTGTTAGTGCGACGATATCGGGAGAGCGCCCGGCGGCACCCCAAGGAGCGGGATGAGCGTGCGTCGGGTCGACCGGACGCACAGCGGCACCTGGAGGCGCACGGTGGTAGTGCAGCGAGCTTGGCAGAGCGCCCGGCGGCACCCCGAGGAGCGGGATGAGCGTGCATCGGGTCGATTGGACGCACAGCGGTACCTGGAGGCGCACGGTGGTAGTGCGGTAACCTCGGGAGAGCGCCCGGCTGCACCCAGAAAGGCGGGGTGAAGGTGCGGCGAGCTCGGGAGAGCGCCCGGCGGCACCCCGAGGAGCGGGATGAGCGTATGTCGGGTCGACCGGACGCACAGCAGAACCTGGTGGCGCACGGTGGTAGTGCGGCAAGCTCGGCAGAGCGCTCGGCGGCACCCCGAGCACCGTGGTGAAGGAGCGGCGATATCGGGAGAGTGCCCGACGGCACTCGGTGGTGCGCGGTGGTACCGCGGCGAGATCCCGAGAGCACCCAGCGGCACTCGCATGCACAGGGTGGAGCGCGACGAGCTCGGGGGAGTGACCGGCGGCACCCCGAGGAGCGGGATGAGCGTGCATCGGGTCGACCGGACGCACAGCGACACCTGGAGGCGCACGGTTTTAGTGCGTCGAGCTCGGGAGAGCGCCCGGCGGAACCCCGAGCACAGCGGTGATGGAGCGGCGAGATCGGGAGCGCTCGGCGGCATACGGAGACGCACGGTGGTACCTCGGCGAGCTCGGGAGAGCACCCGGCGGCACCCCGAGGAGCGGGATGAGCGTGCGTCGGGTCGACCGGACGCACAGCGGCACCTGGAGGCGCACGGTGGTAGTGCGGCGAGCTCGGGAGAGCGCCCGGCGGCACCCCGAGGAGAGGGATAAGCGTGCACAAGTCAACCGGACGCACAGCGGCACCTGGAGGCGCACGGTGTTAGTGCGACGATATCGGGAGAGCGCCCGGCGGCACCCCAAGGAGCGGGATGAGCGTGCGTCGGGTCGACCGGACGCACAGCGGCACCTGGAGGCGCACGGTGGTAGTGCGGTAACCTCGGGAGAGAGCCCGGTGGCCGCCAGATAAGCGGGGTGAAGGAGCGGCGAGATCGGGAGAGCGCTCGGCGGAACACCGAGCACCGCGGTGATGGAGCGGCGAGATCGGGAGAGCGCTCGGCGGCACTCGGAGGCGCACGGTGGTACCTCGGCGAGATCCCGAGAGCACCCGGCGGCACCCCGAGGAGCGGGATGAGCGTGCGTCGGGTCGACCGGACGCACAGCGGCACCTGGAGGCGCACGGTGGTAGTTCAGCGAGCTTGGCAGAGCGCCCGGCGGCACCCCGAGGAGCGGGATGAGCGTGCGTCGGGTCGACCGGACGCACAGCGGCACCTGGAGGCGCACGGTGGTAGTGCGGCGAGCTCCGGAGAGCGCCCGGCGGCACCCCGAGCACCGTGGTGAAGAAGCGGCGATATCGGGAGAGCGCCCAACGGCACTCGGAGGGGCGCGGTGGTACCGCGGCGAGATTCCGAGATCAACCAGTGGCACTCGCATGCTCAGGGTGGAGCGCGACGAGCTCGGGAGAGCGCCCGGCGGCACCCCGAGGAGCGGGATGACCGTGCGTCGGGTCGACCGGACGCACAGCGGCACCTGGAGGTGCACGGTGGTAGTGCGTCGAGCTCGGGAGAGCGCCCGGCGGCACCCCGAGCACCGTGGTGAAGGAGCGGCGAGATCGGGAGCGCTCGGCGGCACTCGGAGGTGCGCGGTGGTAGGGCGGTAACCTCGGGAGAGCGCCCGGTGGCCGCCAGACAAGCGGGGTGAAGGTGCGGCGATATCGGGAGAGCGCTCGGCGGCACTCGGAGGCGCGCGGTGCTACCGCGGCGAGCTCGGGAGAGGTCCCGGCGGCACCCCGAGGAGCGGGATGAGCGTGCGTCGGGTCGACCGGACGCACAGCGACACCTGGAGGCGCACGGTGGTAGTGCGGCGAGCTCGGGAGAGCGCCCGGCGGCACCCCGAGCACCGTGGTGAAGGAGCGGCGATATCGGGAGAGCGCCCGACGGCACACGGAGGGGCGCGGTGGTACCGCGGCGAGATTCCGAGAGCACCCACCGGCACTCGCATGCGCAAGGTGGAGCGCGACGAGCTCGGCAGAGCGACCGGCGGCACCCCGAGGAGCGGGATGAGCGTGCATCGGGTCGACCGGACGCACAGCGGTACCTGGAGGCGCACGGTGGTAGTGCGGTAACCTCGGGAGAGCGCCCGGCTGCACCCAGAAAGGCGGGGTGAAGGTGCGGCGAGCTCGGGAGAGCGCCCGGCGGCACCCCGAGGAGCGGGATGAGCGTATGTCGGGTCGACCGGACGCACAGCAGAACCTGGTGGCGCACGGTGGTAGTGCGGCAAGCTCGGGAGAGCGCTCGGCGGCACCCCGAGCACCGTGGTGAAGGAGCGGCGAGCTCGGGGAAGCGTTTGGCGGCACTCGGAGGCGCGCGGTGGTACCGTAGCGAGATCCCTAGAGCACCCAGCGGCACTCGCATTCGTAGGGTGGAGCGCGACGAGCTCGGGAGAGCGCCCGGCGGCACCCCGAGGAGCGGGATGAGCGTGCGTCGGGTCCACCGGACGCACAGCGGCACTCGGAGGCGCACGGTGGTAGTGCGGGTGCTCGTGAGAGCGCCCGGCGGCACCCCGAGCACCGCGGTGAAGGAGCGGCGATATCGGGAGAGTGCCCGACGGCACTCGGAGGGGCGCGGTGGTACCGCGGCGAGATCCCGAGAGCACCCAGCGGCACTCGCATGCGCAGGGTGGAGCGCGACGAGCTCGGGAGAGCGTCCGACGGCACCCCGAGGAGCGGGATGAGCGTGCATCGGGTCGACCGGACGCACAGCGGCACCTGAACGCGCACGGTGGTAGTATGGGAAGCTCGGCAGAGCGCCCGGCGGCACCCAGACAAGCGGGGTGAAGGAGCGGGGATATCGGGAGAGCGCTCAGCGGCACTCGGAGGCGCGCGGTGGTACCGCGGCGAGATCCCGAGAGCACCCAGCGGCACTCGCATGCGCAGGGTGGAGCGCGACGAGCTCGGGAGAGCGTCCGACGGCACCCCGAGGAGCGGGATGAGCGTGCGTCGGGTCGACCGGACGCACAGCGGCACCTGGAGGCGCACGGTGGTAGTGCGGCGAGCTCGGGAGAGCGCCCGGCAGCACCCCGAGGAGCGGGATGAGCGTGCGCCGGGTCGACCGGACGCACAGCGACACCTGGAGGCGCACGGTGGTAGTGCGGCTAGCTCGGGAGAGCGCCCGGCGGCACCCCGAGCACCGTGGTGAAGGAGCGGCGAGCTCGGGAGAGCGCCCGGCGGCACCCCGAGGAGCGGGATGAGCGTATGTCGGGTCGACCGGACGCACAGCAGAACCTGGTGGCGCACGGTGGTAGTGCGGCAAGCTCGGCAGAGCGCTCGGCGGCACCCCGAGCACCGTGGTGAAGGAGCGGCGAGCTCGGGGAAGCGTTCGGCGGCACTCGGAGGCGCGCGGTGGTACCGTAGCGAGATCCCTAGAGCACCCAGCGGCACTCGCATTCGTAGGGTGGAGCGCGACGAGCTCGGGAGAGCGCCCGGCGGCACCCCGAGGAGCGGGATGAGCGTGCGTCGGGTCGACCGGACGCACAGCGGCACCTGGAGGCGCACGGTGGTAGTGCGGCGAGCTCGGCAGAGCGCCCGGCGGCACCCCGAGCACCGTGGTGAAAGAGCGGCGATATCGGGAGAGCGCTCGGCGGCACTCGGAGGCGCACGGTGGTAGCGCGGCGAGATCCCGAGAGCACCCAGCGGCACTCGCATGCGCAGGGTGGAGCGCGACGAGCTCGGGAGAGCGTCCGACGGCACCCCGAGGAGCGGGATGAGCGTGCGTCGGGTCGACCGGACGCACAGCGACACCTGGAGGCGCACGGTGGTAGTGCAGCGAGCTTGGCAGAGCGCCCGGCGGCACCCCGAGGAGCGGGATGAGCGTGCGTCGGGTCGACCGGACGCACAGCGGCACCTGGAGGCGCACGGTGGTAGTGCGGCGAGCTCGGGAGAGCGCCCGGCAGCACCCCGAGGAGCGGGATGACCGTGCGTCGGGTAGACCGGACGCACAGCGACACTCGGAGGCGCACGGTGGTAGTGCGGCGAGCTCGTGAGAGCGCCCGGCGGAACCCCGAGCACCGTGGTGAAGGAGCGGCGATATCGGGAGAGCGCCCAGCGGCACTCGGAGGGGCGCGGTGGTACCGCGGCGAGATCCCGAGAGCACCCAGCGGAACTCGCATGCGCAGGGTGGAGCGCGACGAGCTCGGGAGAGCGTCCGACGGCACCTCGAGGAGCGGGATGAGCGTGCGTCGGGTCGACCGGACGCACAGCGGCACCTGGAGGCGCACGGTGGTAGTGCAGCGAGCTTGGCAGAGCGCCCGGCGGCACCCCGAGGAGCGGGATGAGCGTGCGTCGGGTCGACCGGACGCACAGCGGCACCTGGAGGCGCACGGTGGTAGTGCGGCGAGCTCGGGAGAGCGCCCGGCAGCACCCCGAGGAGCGGGATGAGCGTGCGTCGGGTCGACCGGACGCACAGCGACACCTGGAGGCGCACGGTGGTAGTACGGCGAGCTCCGGAGAGCGCCCGGCGGCACCCCGAGCACCATGGTGAAGGAGCGGCGATATCGGGAGAGCGCTCAGCGACACTCGGAGGCGCGCGGTCGTACCACGGCGAGATCCCGAGAGCGCTCGGCGGCACTCGCCTACGCACGGTGGTAGCGCGGCGAGCTCGTGATAGCACCCGGCGGAACCCCGAGGAGAGGGATGAGCGTGCGTCGGGTGGACCGGACGCACAGCGACACCTGGAGGTGCACGGTGGTAGTGCGGCAGGCTCGGGAGAGCGCCCGGCGGCACCCCGAGCACCGTGGTGAAGGAGCGGCGAGATCGGGAGCGCTCGGCGGCACTCGGAGGCGCGCGGTGGTAGTGCGGTAACCTCGGGAGAGCGCCCGGTGGCCGCCAGACAAGCGGGGTGAAGGTGCGGCGATATGGGGAGAGCGCTCGGCGGCACTCGGAGGCGCGCGGTGCTACCGCGGCGAGCTCGGGAGAGGTCCCGGCGGCACCCCGAGGAGCGGGATGAGCGTGCGTCGGGTCGACCGGACGCACAGCGACACCTGGAGGCGCACGGTGGTAGTGCGGCGAGCTCGGGAGAGCGCCCGGCGGAACCCCGAGCACCGTGGTGAAGGAGCGGCGATATCGGGAGAGCGCCCGGCGGCACCCCGAGGAGCGGGATGAGCGTGCGTCGGGTCGACCGGACGCACAGCGTTACCTAGAGGCGCACGGTGGTAGTGCGGTAACCTCGGGAGAGCGCCCGGCTGCACCCAGAAATGCGGGGTGAAGGTGCGGCGATATCGGGAGAGCGCCCGGCGGCACCCCGAGGAGCGGGATGACCGTGCGTCGGGTGGACCGGACGCACAGCGACACCTGGAAGTGCACGGCGGTAGTGCAGCAGGCTCGGGAGAGCGCCCGGCGGCACCCCGAGCACCGTGGTGAAGGAGCGGCGAGATCGGGAGCGCTCGGCGGCACTCGGAGGCGCGCGGTGGTAGGGCGGTAACCTCGGGAGAGCGCCCGGTGGCCGCCAGACAAGCGGGGTGAAGGTGCGGCGATATCGGGAGAGCGCTCGGCGGCACTCGGAGGCGCGCGGTGCTACCGCGGCGAGCTCGGGAGAGGTCCCGGCGGCACCCCGAGGAGCGGGATGAGCGTGCGTCGGGTCGACCGGACGCACAGCGACACCTGGAGGCGCACGGTGGTAGTGCGGCGAGCTCGGGAGAGCGCCCGGCGGCACCCCGAGCACCGTGGTGAAGGAGCGGCGAGATCGGGAGAGCGCCCGACGGCACACGGAGGGGCGCGGTGGTACCGCGGCGAGATTCCGAGAGCACCCACCGGCACTCGCATGCGCAAGGTGGAGCGCGATGAGCTCGGCAGAGCGACCGGCGGCACCCCGAGGAGCGGGATGAGCGTGCATCGGGTCGACCGGACGCACAGCGGTACCTGGAGGCGCACGGTGGTAGTGCGGTAACCTCGGGAGAGCGCCCGGCTGCACCCAGAAAGGCGGGGTGAAGGTGCGGCGAGCTCGGGAGAGCGCCCGGCGGCACCCCGAGGAGCGGGATGAGCGTATGTCGGGTCGACCGGACGCACAGCAGAACCTGGTGGCGCACGGTGGTAGTGCGGCAAGCTCGGCAGAGCGCTCGGCGGCACCCCGAGCACCGTGGTGAAGGAGCGGCGATATCGGGAGAGTGCCCGACGGCACTCGGTGGTGCGCGGTGGTACCGCGGCGAGATCCCGAGAGCACCCAGCGGCATTCGCATGCGCAGGGTGGAGCGCGACGAGCTCGGGGGAGTGACCGGCGGCACCCCGAGGAGCGGGATGAGCGTGCATCGGGTCGACCGGACGCACAGCGACACCTGGAGGCGCACGGTTTTAGTGCGTCGAGCTCGGGAGAGCGCCCGGCGGAACCCCGAGCACCGCGGTGATGGAGCGGCGAGATTGGGAGCGCTCGGCGGCACACGGAGACGCACGGTGGTACCTCGGCGAGCTCGGGAGAGCACCCGGCGGCACCCCGAGGAGCGGGATGAGCGTGCGTCGGGTCGACCGGACGCACAGCGGCACCTGGAGGCGCACGGTGGTAGTGCGGCGAGCTCGGGAGAGCGCTCGGCGGCACCCCGAGGAGCGGGATGAGCGTGCGTCGGGTCGACCGGACGCACAGCGGCACCTGGAGGTGCACGGTGGTAGTGCGGCGAGCTCGGGAGAGCGCCCGGCGGCACCCCGAGGAGCGGGATGAGCGTGCATCGGGTCGACCGGACGCACAGCGGCACCTGGAGGCGCACGGTGGTAGTGCGGCGAGCTCGGAAGAGCTCCCGGCGGCACCCCGAGGAGAGGGATAAGCGTGCACAAGTCAACCGGACGCACAGCGGCACCTGGAGGCGCACGGTGTTAGTGCGACGATATCGGGAGAGCGCCCGGCGGCACCCCAAGGAGCGGGATGAGCGTGCGTCGGGTCGACCGGACGCACAGCGGCACCTGGAGGCGCACGGTGGTAGTGCAGCGAGCTTGGCAGAGCGCCCGGCGGCACCCCGAGGAGCGGGATGAGCGTGCATCGGGTCGATTGGACGCACAGCGGTACCTGGAGGCGCACGGTGGTAGTGCGGTAACCTCGGGAGAGCGCCCGGCTGCACCCAGAAAGGCGGGGTGAAGGTGCGGCGAGCTCGGGAGAGCGCCCGGCGGCACCCCGAGGAGCGGGATGAGCGTATGTCGGGTCGACCGGACGCACAGCAGAACCTGGTGGCGCACGGTGGTAGTGCGGCAAGCTCGGCAGAGCGCTCGGCGGCACCCCGAGCACCGTGGTGAAGGAGCGGCGATATCGGGAGAGTGCCCGACGGCACTCGGTGGGGCGCAGTGGTACCGCGGCGAGATCCCGAGAGCACCCAGCGGCACTCGCATGCACAGGGTGGAGCGCGACGAGCTCGGGGGAGTGACCGGCGGCACCCCGAGGAGCGGGATGAGCGTGCATCGGGTCGACCGGACGCACAGCGACACCTGGAGGCGCACGGTTTTAGTGCGTCGAGCTCGGGAGAGCGCCCGGCGGAACCCCGAGCACAGCGGTGATGGAGCGGCGAGATCGGGAGCGCTCGGCGGCATACGGAGACGCACGGTGGTACCTCGGCGAGCTCGGGAGAGCACCCGGCGGCACCCCGAGGAGCGGGATGAGCGTATGTCGGGTCGACCGGACGCACAGCGGCACCTGGAGGCGCACGGTGGTAGTGCGGCAGGCTCGGCAGAGCGCCCGGCGGCACCCCGAGCACCGTGGTGAAAGAGCGGCGATATCGGGAGAGCGCTCGGCGGCACTCGGAGGCGCACGGTGGTAGCGCGGCGAGATCCCGAGAGCACCCAGCGGCACTCGCATGCGCAGGGTGGAGCGCGACGAGCTCGGGAGAGCGTCCGACGGCACCCCGAGGAGCGGGATGAGCGTGCGTCGGGTCGACCGGACGCACAGCGACACCTGGAGGCGCACGGTGGTAGTGCAGCGAGCTTGGCAGAGCGCCCGGCGGCACCCCGAGGAGCGGGATGAGCGTGCGTCGGGTCGACCGGACGCACAGCGGCACCTGGAGGCGCACGGTGGTAGTGCGGCGAGCTCGGGAGAGCGCCCGGCAGCACCCCGAGGAGCGGGATGACCGTGCGTCGGGTAGACCGGACGCACAGCGACACTCGGAGGCGCACGGTGGTAGTGCGGCGAGCTCGTGAGAGCGCCCGGCGGAACCCCGAGCACCGTGGTGAAGGAGCGGCGATATCGGGAGAGCGCCCAGCGGCACTCGGAGGGGCGCGGTGGTACCGCGGCGAGATCCCGAGAGCACCCAGCGGAACTCGCATGCGCAGGGTGGAGCGCGACGAGCTCGGGAGAGCGTCCGACGGCACCTCGAGGAGCGGGATGAGCGTGCGTCGGGTCGACCGGACGCACAGCGGCACCTGGAGGCGCACGGTGGTAGTGCAGCGAGCTTGGCAGAGCGCCCGGCGGCACCCCGAGGAGCGGGATGAGCGTGCGTCGGGTCGACCGGACGCACAGCGGCACCTGGAGGCGCACGGTGGTAGTGCGGCGAGCTCGGGAGAGCGCCCGGCAGCACCCCGAGGAGCGGGATGAGCGTGCGTCGGGTCGACCGGACGCACAGCGACACCTGGAGGCGCACGGTGGTAGTACGGCGAGCTCCGGAGAGCGCCCGGCGGCACCCCGAGCACCATGGTGAAGGAGCGGCGATATCGGGAGAGCGCTCAGCGACACTCGGAGGCGCGCGGTCGTACCACGGCGAGATCCCGAGAGCGCTCGGCGGCACTCGCCTACGCACGGTGGTAGCGCGGCGAGCTCGTGATAGCACCCGGCGGAACCCCGAGGAGAGGGATGAGCGTGCGTCGGGTGGACCGGACGCACAGCGACACCTGGAGGTGCACGGTGGTAGTGCGGCAGGCTCGGGAGAGCGCCCGGCGGCACCCCGAGCACCGTGGTGAAGGAGCGGCGAGATCGGGAGCGCTCGGCGGCACTCGGAGGCGCGCGGTGGTAGTGCGGTAACCTCGGGAGAGCGCCCGGTGGCCGCCAGACAAGCGGGGTGAAGGTGCGGCGATATGGAGAGAGCGCTCGGCGGCACTCGGAGGCGCGCGGTGCTACCGCGGCGAGCTCGGGAGAGGTCCCGGCGGCACCCCGAGGAGCGGGATGAGCGTGCGTCGGGTCGACCGGACGCACAGCGACACCTGGAGGCGCACGGTGGTAGTGCGGCGAGCTCGGGAGAGCGCCCGGCGGAACCCCGAGCACCGTGGTGAAGGAGCGGCGATATCGGGAGAGCGCCCGGCGGCACCCCGAGGAGCGGGATGAGCGTGCGTCGGGTCGACCGGACGCACAGCGTTACCTAGAGGCGCACGGTGGTAGTGCGGTAACCTCGGGAGAGCGCCCGGCTGCACCCAGAAATGCGGGGTGAAGGTGCGGCGATATCGGGAGAGCGCCCGGCGGCACCCCGAGGAGCGGGATGACCGTGCGTCGGGTGGACCGGACGCACAGCGACACCTGGAAGTGCACGGCGGTAGTGCAGCAGGCTCGGGAGAGCGCCCGGCGGCACCCCGAGCACCGTGGTGAAGGAGCGGCGAGATCGGGAGCGCTCGGCGGCACTCGGAGGCGCGCGGTGGTAGGGCGGTAACCTCGGGAGAGCGCCCGGTGGCCGCCAGACAAGCGGGGTGAAGGTGCGGCGATATCGGGAGAGCGCTCGGCGGCACTCGGAGGCGCGCGGTGCTACCGCGGCGAGCTCGGGAGAGGTCCCGGCGGCACCCCGAGGAGCGGGATGAGCGTGCGTCGGGTCGACCGGACGCACAGCGACACCTGGAGGCGCACGGTGGTAGTGCGGCGAGCTCGGGAGAGCGCCCGGCGGCACCCCGAGCACCGTGGTGAAGGAGCGGCGAGATCGGGAGAGCGCCCGACGGCACACGGAGGGGCGCGGTGGTACCGCGGCGAGATTCCGAGAGCACCCACCGGCACTCGCATGCGCAAGGTGGAGCGCGATGAGCTCGGCAGAGCGACCGGCGGCACCCCGAGGAGCGGGATGAGCGTGCATCGGGTCGACCGGACGCACAGCGGTACCTGGAGGCGCACGGTGGTAGTGCGGTAACCTCGGGAGAGCGCCCGGCTGCACCCAGAAAGGCGGGGTGAAGGTGCGGCGAGCTCGGGAGAGCGCCCGGCGGCACCCCGAGGAGCGGGATGAGCGTATGTCGGGTCGACCGGACGCACAGCAGAACCTGGTGGCGCACGGTGGTAGTGCGGCAAGCTCGGCAGAGCGCTCGGCGGCACCCCGAGCACCGTGGTGAAGGAGCGGCGAGCTCGGGGAAGCGTTCGGCGGCACTCGGAGGCGCGCGGTGGTACCGTAGCGAGATCCCTAGAGCACCCAGCGGCACTCGCATTCGTAGGGTGGAGCGCGACGAGCTCGGGAGAGCGCCCGGCGGCACCCCGAGGAGCGGGATGAGCGTGCGTCGGGTCCACCGGACGCACAGCGGCACTCGGAGGCGCACGGTGGTAGTGCGGGTGCTCGTGAGAGCGCCCGGCGGCACCCCGAGCACCGCGGTGAAGGAGCGGCGATATCGGGAGAGTGCCCGACGGCACTCGGAGGGGCGCGGTGGTACCGCGGCGAGATCCCGAGAGCACCCAGCGGCACTCGCATGCGCAGGGTGGAGCGCGACGAGCTCGGCAGAGCGTCCAACGGCACCCCGAGGAGCGGGATGAGCGTGCATCGGGTCGACCGGACGCACAGCGGCACCTGAACGCGCACGGTGGTAGTATGGGAAGCTCGGCAGAGCGCCCGGCGGCACCCAGACAAGCGGGGTGAAGGAGCGGGGATATCGGGAGAGCGCTCAGCGGCACTCGGAGGCGCGCGGTGGTACCGCGGCGAGATCCCGAGAGCACCCAGCGGAACTCGCATGCGTAGGGTGGAGCACGACGAGCTTGGGAGAGCGTCCGGCGGCACCCCGAGGAGAGGGATAAGCGTGCACAAGTCAACCGGACGCACAGCGGCACCTGGAGGCGCACGGTGTTAGTGCGACGATATCGGGAGAGCGCCCGGCGGCACCCCAAGGAGCGGGATGAGCGTGCGTCGGGTCGACCGGACGCACAGCGGCACCTGGAGGCGCACGGTGGTAGTGCAGCGAGCTTGGCAGAGCGCCCGGCGGCACCCCGAGTAGCGGGATGAGCGTGCGTCGGGTCGACCGGACGCACAGCGGCACCTGGAGGCGCACGGTGGTATTGCGGCGAGCTCGGGAGAGCGCCCGGCGGCACCCCGAGCACCGTGGTGAAGGAGCGGCGATATCGGGAGAGCGCCCGGCGGCACTCAGAGGGGCGCGGTAGTACCGCGGCGAGATTCCGAGAGCACCCAGCGGCACTCGCATGCGCAAGGTGGAGCGCGACGATCTCGGCAGAGCGCCCGGCGGCACCCCGAGGAGCGGGATGAGCGTGCATCGGGTCGATTGGACGCACAGCGGTACCTGGAGGCGCACGGTGGTAGTGCGGTAACCTCGGGAGAGCGCCCGGCTGCACCCAGAAAGGCGGGGTGAAGGTGCGGCGAGCTCGGGAGAGCGCCCGGCGGCACCCCGAGGAGCGGGATGAGCGTATGTCGGGTCGACCGGACGCACAGCAGAACCTGGTGGCGCACGGTGGTAGTGCGGCAAACTCGGGAGAGCGCTCGGCGGCACCCCGAGCACCGTGGTGAAGGAGCGGCGATATCGGGAGAGTGCCCGACGGCACTCGGTGGTGCGCGGTGGTACCGCGGCGAGATCCCGAGAGCACCCAGCGGCATTCGCATGCGCAGGGTGGAGCGCGACGAGCTCGGGGGAGTGACCGGCGGCACCCCGAGGAGCGGGATGAGCGTGCATCGGGTCGACCGGACGCACAGCGACACCTGGAGGCGCACGGTTTTAGTGCGTCGAGCTCGGGAGAGCGCCCGGCGGAACCCCGAGCACCGCGGTGATGGAGCGGCGAGATTGGGAGCGCTCGGCGGCACACGGAGACGCACGGTGGTACCTCGGCGAGCTCGGGAGAGCACCCGGCGGCACCCCGAGGAGCGGGATGAGCGTGCGTCGGGTCGACCGGACGCACAGCGGCACCTGGAGGCGCACGGTGGTAGTGCGGCGAGCTCGGGAGAGCGCTCGGCGGCACCCCGAGGAGCGGGATGAGCGTGCGTCGGGTCGACCGGACGCACAGCGGCACCTGGAGGTGCACGGTGGTAGTGCGGCGAGCTCGGGAGAGCGCCCGGCGGCACCCCGAGGAGCGGGATGAGCGTGCATCGGGTCGACCGGACGCACAGCGGCACCTGGAGGCGCACGGTGGTAGTGCGGCGAGCTCGGAAGAGCTCCCGGCGGCACCCCGAGGAGAGGGATAAGCGTGCACAAGTCAACCGGACGCACAGCGGCACCTGGAGGCGCACGGTGTTAGTGCGACGATATCGGGAGAGCGCCCGGCGGCACCCCAAGGAGCGGGATGAGCGTGCGTCGGGTCGACCGGACGCACAGCGGCACCTGGAGGCGCACGGTGGTAGTGCGGCGAGCTCGGGAGAGCGCCCGGCGGCACCCCGAGGAGAGGGATAAGCGTGCACAAGTCAACCGGACGCACAGCGGCACCTGGAGGCGCACGGTGTTAGTGCGACGATATCGGGAGAGCGCCCGGCGGCACCCCAAGGAGCGGGATGAGCGTGCGTCGGGTCGACCGGACGCACAGCGGCACCTGGAGGCGCACGGTGGTAGTGCGGTAACCTCGGGAGAGAGCCCGGTGGCCGCCAGACAAGCGGGGTGAAGGAGCGGCGAGATCGGGAGAGCGCTCGGCGGAACACCGAGCACCGCGGTGATGGAGCGGCGAGATCGGGAGAGCGCTCGGCGGCACTCGGAGGCGCACGGTGGTACCTCGGCGAGCTCGGGAGAGCACCCGGCGGCACCCCGAGGAGCGGGATGAGCGTGCGTCGGGTCGACCGGACGCACAGCGGCACCTGGAGGCGCACGGTGGTAGTTCAGCGAGCTTGGCAGAGCGCCCGGCGGCACCCCGAGGAGCGGGATGAGCGTGCGTCGGGTCGACCGGACGCACAGCGGCACCTGGAGGCGCACGGTGGTAGTGCGGCGAGCTCGGGAGAGCGCCCGGCAGCACCCCGAGGAGCGGGATGACCGTGCGTCGGGTCGACCGGACGCACAGCGACACCTGTAGGCGCACGGTGGTAGTGCGGCGAGCTCCGGAGAGCGCCCGGCGGCACCCCGAGCACCGTGGTGAAAGAGCGGCGATATCGGGAGAGCGCCCAACGGCACTCGGAGGGGCGCGGTGGTACCGCGGCGAGATTCCGAGATCAACCAGTGGCACTCGCATGCTCAGGGTGGAGCGCGACGAGCTCGGGAGAGCGCCCGGCGGCACCCCGAGGAGCGGGATGACCGTGCGTCGGGTCGACCGGACGCACAGCGGCACCTGGAAGTGCACGGCGGTAGTGCAGCAGGCTCGGGAGAGCGCCCGGCGGCACCCCGAGCACCGTGGTGAAGGAGCGGCGAGATCGGGAGCGCTCGGCGGCACTCGGAGGCGCGCGGTGGTAGGGCGGTAACCTCGGGAGAGCGCCCGGTGGCCGCCAGACAAGCGGGGTGAAGGTGCGGCGATATCGGGAGAGCGCTCGGCGGCACTCGGAGGCGCGCGGTGCTACCGCGGCGAGCTCGGGAGAGGTCCCGGCGGCACCCCGAGGAGCGGGATGAGCGTGCGTCGGGTCGACCGGACTCACAGCGACACCTGGAGGCGCACGGTGGTAGTGCGGCGAGCTCGGGAGAGCGCCCGGCGGCACCCCGAGCACCGTGGTGAAGGAGCGGCGATATCGGGAGAGCGCCCGACGGCACACGGAGGGGCGCGGTGGTACCGCGGCGAGATTCCGAGAGCACCCACCGGCACTCGCATGCGCAAGGTGGAGCGCGATGAGCTCGGCAGAGCGACCGGCGGCACCCCGAGGAGCGGGATGAGCGTGCATCGGGTCGACCGGACGCACAGCGGTACCTGGAGGCGCACGGTGGTAGTGCGGTAACCTCGGGAGAGCGCCCGGCTGCACCCAGAAAGGCGGGGTGAAGGTGCGGCGAGCTCGGGAGAGCGCCCGGCGGCACCCCGAGGAGCGGGATGAGCGTATGTCGGGTCGACCGGACGCACAGCAGAACCTGGTGGCGCACGGTGGTAGTGCGGCAAGCTCGGCAGAGCGCTCGGCGGCACCCCGAGCACCGTGGTGAAGGAGCGGCGAGCTCGGGGAAGCGTTTGGCGGCACTCGGAGGCGCGCGGTGGTACCGTAGCGAGATCCCTAGAGCACCCAGCGGCACTCGCATTCGTAGGGTGGAGCGCGACGAGCTCGGGAGAGCGCCCGGCGGCACCCCGAGGAGCGGGATGAGCGTGCGTCGGGTCCACCGGACGCACAGCGGCACTCGGAGGCGCACGGTGGTAGTGCGGGTGCTCGTGAGAGCGCCCGGCGGCACCCCGAGCACCGCGGTGAAGGAGCGGCGATATCGGGAGAGTGCCCGACGGCACTCGGAGGGGCGCGGTGGTACCGCGGCGAGATCCCGAGAGCACCCAGCGGCACTCGCATGCGCAGGGTGGAGCGCGACGAGCTCGGCAGAGCGTCCAACGGCACCCCGAGGAGAGGGATGAGCGTGCATCGGGTCGACCGGACGCACAGCGGCACCTGAACGCGCACGGTGGTAGTATGGGAAGCTCGGCAGAGCGCCCGGCGGCACCCAGACAAGCGGGGTGAAGGAGCGGGGATATCGGGAGAGCGCTCAGCGGCACTCGGAGGCGCGCGGTGGTACCGCGGCGAGATCCCGAGAGCACCCAGCGGAACTCGCATGCGTAGGGTGGAGCACGACGACCTTGGGAGAGCGTCCGGCGGCACCCCGAGGAGAGGGATAAGCGTGCACAAGTCAACCGGACGCACAGCGGCACCTAGAGGCGCACGGTGTTAGTGCGACGAGCTCGGCAGAGCGCCCGGCGGCACCCCGAGGAGCGGGATGAGCGTGCGTCGGGTCGACCGGACGCACAGCGGCACCTGGAGGCGCACGGTGGTAGTGCAGCGAGCTTGGCAGAGCGCCCGGCGGCACCCCGAGGAGCGGGATGAGCGTGCGTCGGGTCGACCGGACGCACAGCGGCACCTGGAGGCGCACGGTGGTAGTGCAGCGAGCTTGGCAGAGCGCCCGGCGGCACCCCGAGGAGCGGGATGAGCGTGCGTCGGGTCGACCGGACGCACAGCGACACCTGGAGGCGCACGGTGGTAGTGCGGCGAGCTCGGGAGAGCGCCCGGCGGCACCCCGAGCACCGTGGTGAAGGAACGGCGAGATCGGGAGAGCGCTCGGCGGCACTCGGAGGCGCGCGGTGGTACCGCGGCGAGATCTCGAGAGTTCCCAGCGGCACTCGCATGCGCAGGCTGGAGCGCGACGAGCTCGGGGGAGTGCCCGGCGGCACCCCAAGGAGCGGGATGAGCGTGCGTCGGGTCGACCGGACGCACAGCGACACCTGGAGGCGCACGGTGGTAGTGCGGCGAGCTCGGGAGAGCGCCCGGCGGCACCCCGAGCACAGTGGTGAAGGAGCGGCGATATCGGGAGAGTGCCCGACGGCACTCGGAGGGGCGCGGTGGTACCGCGGCGAGATTCCGAGAGCACCCAGCGGCACTCGCATGCGCAAGGTGGAGCGCGACGAGCTCGGCAGAGCGCCCGGCGGCACCCCGAGGAGCGGGATGAGCGTGCATCGGGTCGACCGGACGCACAGCGGTACCTGGAGGCGCACGGTGGTAGTGCGGTAACCTCGGGAGAGCGCCCGGCTGCACCCAGAAAGGCGGGGTGAAGGTGCGGCGAGCTCGGGAGAGCGCCCGGCGGCACCCCGAGGAGCGGGATGAGCGTATGTCGGGTCGACCGGACGCACAGCAGAACCTGGTGGCGCACGGTGGTAGTGCGGCAAGCTCGGGAGAGTGCTCGGCGGCACCCCGAGCACCGTGGTGAAGGAGCGGCGAGCTCGGGGAAGCGTTCGGCGGCACTCGGAGGCGCGCGGTGGTACCGTAGCGAGATCCCTAGAGCACCCAGCGGCACTCGCATTCGTAGGGTGGAGCGCGACGAGCTCGGGAGAGCGCCCGGCGGCACCCCGAGGAGCGGGATGAGCGTGCGTCGGGTCCACCGGACGCACAGCGGCACTCGGAGGCGCACGGTGGTAGTGCGGGTGCTCGTGAGAGCGCCCGGCGGCACCCCGAGCACCGCGGTGAAGGAGCGGCGATATCGGGAGAGTGCCCGACGGCACTCGGAGGGGCGCGGTGGTACCGCGGCGAGATCCCGAGAGCACCCAGCGGCACTCGCATGCGCAGGGTGGAGCGCGACGAGCTCGGCAGAGCGTCCAACGGCACCCCGAGGAGCGGGATGAGCGTGCATCGGGTCGACCGGACGCACAGCGGCACCTGAACGCGCACGGTGGTAGTATGGGAAGCTCGGCAGAGCGCCCGGCGGCACCCAGACAAGCGGGGTGAAGGAGCGGGGATATCGGGAGAGCGCTCAGCGGCACTCGGAGGCGCGCGGTGGTACCGCGGCGAGATCCCGAGAGCACCCAGCGGAACTCGCATGCGTAGGGTGGAGCACGACGAGCTTGGGAGAGCGTCCGGCGGCACCCCGAGGAGAGGGATAAGCGTGCACAAGTCAACCGGACGCACAGCGGCACCTGGAGGCGCACGGTGTTAGTGCGACGATATCGGGAGAGCGCCCGGCGGCACCCCAAGGAGCGGGATGAGCGTGCGTCGGGTCGACCGGACGCACAGCGGCACCTGGAGGCGCACGGTGGTAGTGCGGCGAGCTCGGCAGAGCGCCCGGCGGCACCCCGAGCACCGTGGTGAAAGAGCGGCGATATCGGGAGAGCGCTCGGCGGCACTCGGAGGCGCACGGTGGTAGCGCGGCGAGATCCCGAGAGCACCCAGCGGCACTCGCATGCGCAGGGTGGAGCGCGACGAGCTCGGGAGAGCGTCCGACGGCACCCCGAGGAGCGGGATGAGCGTGCGTCGGGTCGACCGGACGCACAGCGACACCTGGAGGCGCACGGTGGTAGTGCAGCGAGCTTGGCAGAGCGCCCGGCGGCACCCCGAGGAGCGGGATGAGCGTGCGTCGGGTCGACCGGACGCACAGCGGCACCTGGAGGCGCACGGTGGTAGTGCGGCGAGCTCGGGAGAGCGCCCGGCAGCACCCCGAGGAGCGGGATGACCGTGCGTCGGGTAGACCGGACGCACAGCGACACTCGGAGGCGCACGGTGGTAGTGCGGCGAGCTCGTGAGAGCGCCCGGCGGAACCCCGAGCACCGTGGTGAAGGAGCGGCGATATCGGGAGAGCGCCCAGCGGCACTCGGAGGGGCGCGGTGGTACCGCGGCGAGATCCCGAGAGCACCCAGCGGAACTCGCATGCGCAGGGTGGAGCGCGACGAGCTCGGGAGAGCGTCCGACGGCACCTCGAGGAGCGGGATGAGCGTGCGTCGGGTCGACCGGACGCACAGCGGCACCTGGAGGCGCACGGTGGTAGTGCAGCGAGCTTGGCAGAGCGCCCGGCGGCACCCCGAGGAGCGGGATGAGCGTGCGTCGGGTCGACCGGACGCACAGCGGCACCTGGAGGCGCACGGTGGTAGTGCGGCGAGCTCGGGAGAGCGCCCGGCAGCACCCCGAGGAGTGGGATGAGCGTGCGTCGGGTCGACCGGACGCACAGCGTTACCTAGAGGCGCACGGTGGTAGTGCGGTAACCTCGGGAGAGCGCCCGGCTGCACCCAGAAATGCGGGGTGAAGGTGCGGCGATATCGGGAGAGCGCCCGGCGGCACCCCGAGGAGCGGGATGACCGTGCGTCGGGTGGACCGGACGCACAGCGACACCTGGAAGTGCACGGCGGTAGTGCAGCAGGCTCGGGAGAGCGCCCGGCGGCACCCCGAGCACCGTGGTGAAGGAGCGGCGAGATCGGGAGCGCTCGGCGGCACTCGGAGGCGCGCGGTGGTAGGGCGGTAACCTCGGGAGAGCGCCCGGTGGCCGCCAGACAAGCGGGGTGAAGGTGCGGCGATATCGGGAGAGCGCTCGGCGGCACTCGGAGGCGCGCGGTGCTACCGCGGCGAGCTCGGGAGAGGTCCCGGCGGCACCCCGAGGAGCGGGATGAGCGTGCGTCGGGTCGACCGGACGCACAGCGACACCTGGAGGCGCACGGTGGTAGTGCGGCGAGCTCGGGAGAGCGCCCGGCGGCACCCCGAGCACCGTGGTGAAGGAGCGGCGATATCGGGAGAGCGCCCGACGGCACACGGAGGGGCGCGGTGGTACCGCGGCGAGATTCCGAGAGCACCCACCGGCACTCGCATGCGCAAGGTGGAGCGCGATGAGCTCGGCAGAGCGCCCGGCGGCACCCCGAGGAGCGGGATGAGCGTGCATCGGGTCGACCGGACGCACAGCGGTACCTGGAGGCGCACGGTGGTAGTGCGGTAACCTCGGGAGAGCGCCCGGCTGCACCCAGAAAGGCGGGGTGAAGGTGCGGCGAGCTCGGGAGAGCGCCCGGCGGCACCCCGAGGAGCGGGATGAGCGTATGTCGGGTCGACCGGACGCACAGCAGAACCTGGTGGCGCACGGTGGTAGTGCGGCAAGCTCGGCAGAGCGCTCGGCGGCACCCCGAGCACCGTGGTGAAGGAGCGGCGAGCTCGGGGAAGCGTTTGGCGGCACTCGGAGGCGCGCGGTGGTACCGTAGCGAGATCCCTAGAGCACCCAGCGGCACTCGCATTCGTAGGGTGGAGCGCGACGAGCTCGGGAGAGCGCCCGGCGGCACCCCGAGGAGCGGGATGAGCGTGCGTCGGGTCCACCGGACGCACAGCGGCACTCGGAGGCGCACGGTGGTAGTGCGGGTGCTCGTGAGAGCGCCCGGCGGCACCCCGAGCACCGCGGTGAAGGAGCGGCGATATCGGGAGAGTGCCCGACGGCACTCGGAGGGGCGCGGTGGTACCGCGGCGAGATCCCGAGAGCACCCAGCGGCACTCGCATGCGCAGGGTGGAGCGCGACGAGCTCGGCAGAGCGTCCAACGGCACCCCGAGGAGCGGGATGAGC
Organism: Numenius arquata; assembly: GCF_964106895.1. Taxonomy (NCBI): domain Eukaryota; kingdom Metazoa; phylum Chordata; class Aves; order Charadriiformes; family Scolopacidae; genus Numenius; species Numenius arquata. Next base: position 62,367 of record NW_027415753.1, read on the forward strand.
GTGCATCGGGTCGACCGGACGCACAGCGGCACCTGAACGCGCACGGTGGTAGTATGGGAAGCTCGGCAGAGCGCCCGGCGGCACCCAGACAAGCGGGGTGAAGGAGCGGGGATATCGGGAGAGCGCTCAGCGGCACTCGGAGGCGCGCGGTGGTACCGCGGCGAGATCCCGAGAGCACCCAGCGGAACTCGCATGCGTAGGGTGGAGCACGACGACCTTGGGAGAGCGTCCGGCGGCACCCCGAGGAGAGGGATAAGCGTGCACAAGTCAACCGGGCGCACAGCGGCACCTAGAGGCGCACGGTGTTAGTGCGACGAGCTCGGCAGAGCGCCCGGCGGCACCCCGAGGAGCGGGATGAGCGTGCGTCGGGTCGACCGGAAGCACAGCAGAACCTGGTGGCGCACAGTGGTAGTGCGGCAAGCTCGGGAGAGTGCTCGGCGGCACCCCGAGGAGCGGGATGAGCGTATGTCGGGTCGACCGGACGCACAGCAGAACCTGGTGGCGCACAGTGGTAGTGCGGCAAGCTCGGGAGAGTGCTCGGCTGCACCCCGAGCACCGTGGTGAAGGAGCGGCGAGCTCGGGGAAGCGTTCGGCGGCACTCGGAGGCGCGCGGTGGTACCGTAGCGAGATCCCTAGAGCACCCAGCGGCACTCGCATTCGTAGGGTGGAGCGCGACGAGCTCGGGAGAGCGCCCGGCGGCACCCCGAGGAGCGGGATGAGCGTGCGTCGGGTCCACCGGACGCACAGCGGCACTCGGAGGCGCACGGTGGTAGTGCGGGTGCTCGTGAGAGCGCCCGGCGGCACCCCGAGCACCGCGGTGAAGGAGCGGCGATATCGGGAGAGTGCCCGACGGCACTCGGAGGGGCGCGGTGGTACCGCGGCGAGATCCCGAGAGCACCCAGCGGCACTCGCATGCGCAGGGTGGAGCGCGACGAGCTCGGCAGAGCGTCCAACGGCACCCCGAGGAGCGGGATGAGCGTGCATCGGGTCGACCGGACGCACAGCGGCACCTGAACGCGCACGGTGGTAGTATGGGAAGCTCGGCAGAGCGCCCGGCGGCACCCAGACAAGCGGGGTGAAGGAGCGGGGATATCGGGAGAGCGCTCAGCGGCACTCGGAGGCGCGCGGTGGTACCGCGGCGAGATCCCGAGAGCACCCAGCGGAACTCGCATGCGTAGGGTGGAGCACGACGAGCTTGGGAGAGCGTCCGGCGGCACCCCGAGGAGAGGGATAAGCGTGCACAAGTCAACCGGACGCACAGCGGCACCTGGAGGCGCACGGTGTTAGTGCGACGATATCGGGAGAGCGCCCGGCGGCACCCCAAGGAGCGGGATGAGCGTGCGTCGGGTCGACCGGACGCACAGCGGCACCTGGAGGCGCACGGTGGTAGTGCGGCGAGCTCGGGAGAGCGCCCGGCGGCACCCCGAGCACCGTGGTGAAAGAGCGGCGATATCGGGAGAGCGCTCGGCGGCACTCGGAGGCGCACGGTGGTAGCGCGGCGAGATCCCGAGAGCACCCAGCGGCACTCGCATGCGCAGGGTGGAGCGCGACGAGCTCGGGAGAGCGTCCGACGGCACCCCGAGGAGCGGGATGAGCGTGCGTCGGGTCGACCGGACGCACAGCGGCACCTGGAGGCGCACGGTGGTAGTGCAGCGAGCTTGGCAGAGCGCCCGGCGGCACCCCGAGGAGCGGGATGAGCGTATGTCGGGTCGACCGGACGCACAGCGGCACCTGGAGGCGCACGGTGGTAGTGCGGCGAGCTCGGGAGAGCGCCCGGCAGCACCCCGAGGAGCGGGATGACCGTGCGTCGGGTAGACCGGACGCACAGCGACACTCGGAGGCGCACGGTGGTAGTGCGGCGAGCTCGTGAGAGCGCCCGGCGGAACCCCGAGCACCGTGGTGAAGGAGCGGCGATATCGGGAGAGCGCCCAGCGGCACTCGGAGGGGCGCGGTGGTACCGCGGCGAGATCCCGAGAGCACCCAGCGGAACTCGCATGCGCAGGGTGGAGCGCGACGAGCTCGGGAGAGCGTCCGACGGCACCTCGAGGAGCGGGATGAGCGTGCGTCTGGTCGACCGGACGCACAGCGGCACCTGGAGGCGCACGGTGGTAGTGCAGCGAGCTTGGCAGAGCGCCCGGCGGCACCCCGAGGAGCGGGATGAGCGTGCGTCGGGTCGACCGGACGCACAGCGGCACCTGGAGGCGCACGGTGGTAGTGCGGCGAGCTCGGGAGAGCGCCCGGCAGCACCCCGAGGAGCGGGATGAGCGTGCGTCGGGTCGACCGGACGCACAGCGACACCTGGAGGCGCACGGAGGTAGTGCGGCGAGCTCCGGAGAGCGCCCGGCGGCACCCCGAGCACCATGGTGAAGGAGCGGCGATATCGGGAGAGCGCTCAGCGACACTCGGAGGCGCGCGGTCGTACCACGGCGAGATCCCGAGAGCGCTCGGCGGCACTCGCCTACGCACGGTGGTAGCGCGGCGAGCTCGTGATAGCACCCGGCGGAACCCCGAGGAGAGGGATGAGCGTGCGTCGGGTCGACCGGACGCACAGCGACACCTGGAGGCGCACGGTGGTAGTGCGGCGAGCTCGGGAGAGCGCCCGGCGGAACCCCGAGCACCGTGGTGAAGGAGCGGCGATATCGGGAGAGCGCCCGGCGGCACCCCGAGGAGCGGGATGAGCGTGCGTCGGGTCGACCGGACGCACAGCGTTACCTAGAGGCGCACGGTGGTAGTGCGGTAACCTCGGGAGAGCGCCCGGCTGCACCCAGAAATGCGGGGTGAAGGTGCGGCGATATCGGGAGAGCGCCCGGCGGCACCCCGAGGAGCGGGATGACCGTGCGTCGGGTGGACCGGACGCACAGCGACACCTGGAAGTGCACGGCGGTAGTGCAGCAGGCTCGGGAGAGCGCCCGGCGGCACCCCGAGCACCGTGGTGAAGGAGCGGCGAGATCGGGAGCGCTCGGCGGCACTCGGAGGCGCGCGGTGGTAGGGCGGTAACCTCGGGAGAGCGCCCGGTGGCCGCCAGACAAGCGGGGTGAAGGTGCGGCGATATCGGGAGAGCGCTCGGCGGCACTCGGAGGCGCGCGGTGCTACCGCGGCGAGCTCGGGAGAGGTCCCGGCGGCACCCCGAGGAGCGGGATGAGCGTGCGTCGGGTCGACCGGACGCACAGCGACACCTGGAGGCGCACGGTGGTAGTGCGGCGAGCTCGGGAGAGCGCCCGGCGGCACCCCGAGCACCGTGGTGAAGGAGCGGCGATATCGGGAGAGCGCCCGACGGCACACGGAGGGGCGCGGTGGTACCGCGGCGAGATTCCGAGAGCACCCACCGGCACTCGCATGCGCAAGGTGGAGCGCGATGAGCTCGGCAGAGCGACCGGCGGCACCCCGAGGAGCGGGATGAGCGTGCATCGGGTCGACCGGACGCACAGCGGTACCTGGAGGCGCACGGTGGTAGTGCGGTAACCTCGGGAGAGCGCCCGGCTGCACCCAGAAAGGCGGGGTGAAGGTGCGGCGAGCTCGGGAGAGCGCCCGGCGGCACCCCGAGGAGCGGGATGAGCGTATGTCGGGTCGACCGGACGCACAGCAGAACCTGGTGGCGCACGGTGGTAGTGCGGCAAGCTCGGCAGAGCGCTCGGCGGCACCCCGAGCACCGTGGTGAAGGAGCGGCGAGCTCGGGGAAGCGTTTGGCGGCACTCGGAGGCGCGCGGTGGTACCGTAGCGAGATCCCTAGAGCACCCAGCGGCACTCGCATTCGTAGGGTGGAGCGCGACGAGCTCGGGAGAGCGCCCGGCGGCACCCCGAGGAGCGGGATGAGCGTGCGTCGGGTCCACCGGACGCACAGCGGCACTCGGAGGCGCACGGTGGTAGCGCGGGTGCTCGTGAGAGCGCCCGGCGGCACCCCGAGCACCGCGGTGAAGGAGCGGCGATATCGGGAGAGTGCCCGACGGCACTCGGAGGGGCGCGGTGGTACCGCGGCGAGATCCCGAGAGCACCCAGCGGCACTCGCATGCGCAGGGTGGAGCGCGACGAGCTCGGCAGAGCGTCCAACGGCACCCCGAGGAGCGGGATGAGCGTGCATCGGGTCGACCGGACGCACAGCGGCACCTGAACGCGCACGGTGGTAGTATGGGAAGCTCGGCAGAGCGCCCGGCGGCACCCAGACAAGCGGGGTGAAGGAGCGGGGATATCGGGAGAGCGCTCAGCGGCACTCGGAGGCGCGCGGTGGTACCGCGGCGAGATCCCGAGAGCACCCAGCGGAACTCGCATGCGTAGGGTGGAGCACGACGAGCTTGGGAGAGCGTCCGGCGGCACCCCGAGGAGAGGGATAAGCGTGCACAAGTCAACCGGACGCACAGCGGCACCTGGAGGCGCACGGTGTTAGTGCGACGATATCGGGAGAGCGCCCGGCGGCACCCCAAGGAGCGGGATGAGCGTGCGTCGGGTCGACCGGACGCACAGCGGCACCTGGAGGCGCACGGTGGTAGTGCAGCGAGCTTGGCAGAGCGCCCGGCGGCACCCCGAGTAGCGGGATGAGCGTGCGTCGGGTCGACCGGACGCACAGCGGCACCTGGAGGCGCACGGTGGTATTGCGGCGAGCTCGGGAGAGCGCCCGGCGGCACCCCGAGCACCGTGGTGAAGGAGCGGCGATATCGGGAGAGCGCCCGGCGGCACTCGGAGGGGCGCGGTGGTACCGCGGCGAGATTCCGAGAGCACCCAGCGGCACTCGCATGCGCAAGGTGGAGCGCGACGATCTCGGCAGAGCGCCCGGCGGCACCCCGAGGAGCGGGATGAGCGTGCATCGGGTCGATTGGACGCACAGCGGTACCTGGAGGCGCACGGTGGTAGTGCGGTAACCTCGGGAGAGCGCCCGGCTGCACCCAGAAAGGCGGGGTGAAGGTGCGGCGAGCTCGGGAGAGCGCCCGGCGGCACCCCGAGGAGCGGGATGAGCGTATGTCGGGTCGACCGGACGCACAGCAGAACCTGGTGGCGCACGGTGGTAGTGCGGCAAGCTCGGCAGAGCGCTCGGCGGCACCCCGAGCACCGTGGTGAAGGAGCGGCGATATCGGGAGAGTGCCCGACGGCACTCGGTGGTGCGCGGTGGTACCGCGGCGAGATCCCGAGAGCACCCAGCGGCATTCGCATGCGCAGGGTGGAGCGCGACGAGCTCGGGGGAGTGACCGGCGGCACCCCGAGGAGCGGGATGAGCGTGCATCGGGTCGACCGGACGCACAGCGACACCTGGAGGCGCACGGTTTTAGTGCGTCGAGCTCGGGAGAGCGCCCGGCGGAACCCCGAGCACCGCGGTGATGGAGCGGCGAGATTGGGAGCGCTCGGCGGCACACGGAGACGCACGGTGGTACCTCGGCGAGCTCGGGAGAGCACCCGGCGGCACCCCGAGGAGCGGGATGAGCGTGCGTCGGGTCGACCGGACGCACAGCGGCACCTGGAGGCGCACGGTGGTAGTGCGGCGAGCTCGGGAGAGCGCTCGGCGGCACCCCGAGGAGCGGGATGAGCGTGCGTCGGGTCGACCGGACGCACAGCGGCACCTGGAGGTGCACGGTGGTAGTGCGGCGAGCTCGGGAGAGCGCCCGGCGACACCCCGAGGAGCGGGATGAGCGTGCATCGGGTCGACCGGACGCACAGCGGCACCTGGAGGCGCACGGTGGTAGTGCGGCGAGCTCGGAAGAGCTCCCGGCGGCACCCCGAGGAGAGGGATAAGCGTGCATAAGTCAACCGGACGCACAGCGGCACCTGGAGGCGCACGGTGTTAGTGCGACGATATCGGGAGAGCGCCCGGCGGCACCCCAAGGAGCGGGATGAGCGTGCGTCGGGTCGACCGGACGCACAGCGGCACCTGGAGGCGCACGGTGGTAGTGCGGCGAGCTTGGCAGAGCGCCCGGCGGCACCCCGAGGAGCGGGATGAGCGTATGTCGGGTCGACCGGACGCACAGCAGAACCTGGTGGCGCACGGTGGTAGTGCGGCAAGCTCGGCAGAGCGCTCGGCGGCACCCCGAGCACCGTGGTGAAGGAGCGGCGATATCGGGAGAGTGCCCGACGGCACTCGGTGGGGCGCGGTGGTACCGCGGCGAGATCCCGAGAGCACCCAGCGGCACTCGCATGCACAGGGTGGAGCGCGACGAGCTCGGGGGAGTGACCGGCGGCACCCCGAGGAGCGGGATGAGCGTGCATCGGGTCGACCGGACGCACAGCGACACCTGGAGGCGCACGGTTTTAGTGCGTCGAGCTCGGCAGAGCGCCCGGCGGAACCCCGAGCACAGCGGTGATGGAGCGGCGAGATCGGGAGCGCTCGGCGGCATACGGAGACGCACGGTGGTACCTCGGCGAGCTCGGGAGAGCACCCGGCGGCACCCCGAGGAGCGGGATGAGCGTGCGTCGGGTCGACCGGACGCACAGCGGCACCTGGAGGCGCACGGTGGTAGTGCGGCGAGCTCGGGAGAGCGCCCGGCGGCACCCCGAGGAGAGGGATAAGCGTGCACAAGTCAACCGGACGCACAGCGGCACCTGGAGGCGCACGGTGTTAGTGCGACGATATCGGGAGAGCGCCCGGCGGCACCCCAAGGAGCGGGATGAGCGTGCGTCGGGTCGACCGGACGCACAGCGGCACCTGGAGGCGCACGGTGGTAGTGCGGTAACCTCGGGAGAGAGCCCGGTGGCCGCCAGACAAGCGGGGTGAAGGAGCGGCGAGATCGGGAGAGCGCTCGGCGGAACACCGAGCACCGCGGTGATGGAGCGGCGAGATCGGGAGAGCGCTCGGCGGCACTCGGAGGCGCACGGTGGTACCTCGGCGAGCTCGGGAGAGCACCCGGCGGCACCCCGAGGAGCGGGATGAGCGTGCGTCGGGTCGACCGGACGCACAGCGGCACCTGGAGGCGCACGGTGGTAGTTCAGCGAGCTTGGCAGAGCGCCCGGCGGCACCCCGAGGAGCGGGATGAGCGTGCGTCGGGTCGACCGGACGCACAGCGGCACCTGGAGGCGCACGGTGGTAGTGCGGCGAGCTCGGGAGAGCGCCCGGCAGCACCCCGAGGAGCGGGATGACCGTGCGTCGGGTCGACCGGACGCACAGCGACACCTGTAGGCGCACGGTGGTAGTGCGGCGAGCTCCGGAGAGCGCCCGGCGGCACCCCGAGCACCGTGGTGAAGAAGCGGCGATATCGGGAGAGCGCCCAACGGCACTCGGAGGGGCGCGGTGGTACCGCGGCGAGATTCCGAGATCAACCAGTGGCACTCGCATGCGCAGGGTGGAGCGCGACGAGCTCGGGAGAGCGCCCGGCGGCACCCCGAGGAGCGGGATGAGCGTGCGTCGGGTCGACCGGACGCACAGCGGCACCTGGAGGTGCACGGTGGTAGTGCGGCAGGCTCGGGAGAGCGCCCGGCGGCACCCCGAGCACCGTGGTGAAGGAGCGGCGATATGGGGAGAGCGCCCGACGGCACACGGAGGGGCGCGGTGGTACCGCGGCGAGATTCCGAGAGCACCCAGCGGCACTCGCATGCGCAAGGTGGAGCGCGACGAGCTCGGCAGAGCGCCCGGCGGCACCCCGAGGAGCGGGATGAGCGTGCATCGGGTCGACCGGACGCACAGCGGTACCTGGAGGCGCACGGTGGTAGTGCGGTAACCTCGGGAGAGCGCCCGGCTGCACCCAGAAAGGCGGGGTGAAGGTGCGGCGAGCTCGGGAGAGCGCCCGGCGGAACCCCGAGGAGCGGGATGAGCGTATGTCGGGTCGACCGGACGCACAGCAGAACCTGGTGGCGCACGGTGGTAGTGCGGCAAGCTCGGCAGAGCGCTCGGCGGCACCCCGAGCACCGTGGTGAAGGAGCGGCGAGCTCGGGGAAGCGTTTGGCGGCACTCGGAGGCGCGCGGTGGTACCGTAGCGAGATCCCTAGAGCACCCAGCGGCACTCGCATTCGTAGGGTGGAGCGCGACGAGCTCGGGAGAGCGCCCGGCGGCACCCCGAGGAGCGGGATGAGCGTGCGTCGGGTCCACCGGACGCACAGCGGCACTCGGAGGCGCACGGTGGTAGTGCGGGTGCTCGTGAGAGCGCCCGGCGGCACCCCGAGCACCGCGGTGAAGGAGCGGCGATATCGGGAGAGTGCCCGACGGCACTCGGAGGGGCGCGGTGGTACCGCGGCGAGATCCCGAGAGCACCCAGCGGCACTCGCATGCGCAGGGTGGAGCGCGACGAGCTCGGCAGAGCGTCCAACGGCACCCCGAGGAGCGGGATGAGCGTGCATCGGGTCGACCGGACGCACAGCGGCACCTGAACGCGCACGGTGGTAGTATGGGAAGCTCGGCAGAGCGCCCGGCGGCACCCAGACAAGCGGGGTGAAGGAGCGGGGATATCGGGAGAGCGCTCAGCGGCACTCGGAGGCGCGCGGTGGTACCGCGGCGAGATCCCGAGAGCACCCAGCGGCACTCGCATGCGCAGGGTGGAGCACGACGAGCTCGGGAGAGCGTCCGACGGCACCCCGAGGAGCGGGATGAGCGTGCGTCGGGTCGACCGGACGCACAGCGGCACCTGGAGGCGCACGGTGGTAGTGCGGCGAGCTCGGGAGAGCGCCCGGCAGCACCCCGAGGAGCGGGATGAGCGTGCGTCGGGTCGACCGGACGCACAGCGACACCTGGAGGCGCACGGTGGTAGTGCGGCGAGCTCGGGAGAGCGCCCGGCGGCACCCCGAGCACCGTGGTGAAGGAGCGGCGAGATCGGGAGAGCGCTCGGCGGCACTCGGAGGCGTGCGGTGGTACCGCGGCGAGATCTCGAGAGCACCCAGCGGCACTCGCATGCGCAAGGTGGAGCGCGACGAGCTCGGGAGAGTGCCCGGCGGCACCCCGAGGAGCGGGATGAGCGTGCGTCGGGTCGACCGGACGCACAGCGGCACCTGGAGGCGCACGGTGGTAGTGCGGTAACCTCGGGAGAGCGCCCGGCTGCACCCAGAAAGGCGGGGTGAAGGTGCGGCGATATCGGGAGAGCGCCCGGCGGCACCCCGAGGAGCGGGATGAGCGTGCATCGGGTCGACCGGACGCACAGCGGCACCTGAACGCGCACGGTGGTAGTATGGGAAGCTCGGCAGAGCGCCCGGCGGCACCCAGACAAGCGGGGTGAAGGAGCGGGGATATCGGGAGAGCGCTCAGCGGCACTCGGAGGCGCGCGGTGGTACCGCGGCGAGATCCCGAGAGCACCCAGCGGAACTCGCATGCGTAGGGTGGAGCACGACGAGCTTGGGAGAGCGTCCGGCGGAACCCCGAGGAGAGGGATAAGCGTGCACAAGTCAACCGGACGCACAGCGGCACCTAGAGGCGCACGGTGTTAGTGCGACGAGCTCGGCAGAGCGCCCGGCGGCACCCCGAGGAGCGGGATGAGCGTGCGTCGGGTCGACCGGACGCACAGCGGCACCTGGAGGCGCACGGTGGTAGTGCAGCGAGCTTGGCAGAGCGCCCGGCGGCACCCCGAGGAGCGGGATGAGCGTGCGTCGGGTCGACCGGACGCACAGCGGCACCTGGAGGCGCACGGTGGTAGTGCAGCGAGCTTGGCAGAGCAGCCGGCGGCACCCCGAGGAGCGGGATGAGCGTGCGTCGGGTCGACCGGACGCACAGCGACACCTGGAGGCGCACGGTGGTAGTGCGGCGAGCTCGGGAGAGCGCCCGTCGGCACCCCGAGCACCGTGGTGAAGGAGCGGCGAGATCGGGAGAGCGCTCGGCGGCACTCGGAGGCGCGCGGTGGTACCGCGGCGAGATCTCGAGAGCGCCCGGCGGCACTCGCATGCGCAAGGTGGAGCGCGACGAGCTCGGCAGAGCGCCCGGCGGCACCCCGAGGAGCGGGATGAGCGTGCATCGGGTCGACCGGACGCACAGCGGTACCTGGAGGCGCACGGTGGTAGTGCGGTAACCTCGGGAGAGCGCCCGGCTGCACCCAGAAAGGCGGGGTGAAGGTGCGGCGAGCTCGGGAGAGCGCCCGGCGGAACCCCGAGGAGCGGGATGAGCGTATGTCGGGTCGACCGGACGCACAGCAGAACCTGGTGGCGCACGGTGGTAGTGCGGCAAGCTCGGCAGAGCGCTCGGCGGCACCCCGAGCACCGTGGTGAAGGAGCGGCGAGCTCGGGGAAGCGTTTGGCGGCACTCGGAGGCGCGCGGTGGTACCGTAGCGAGATCCCTAGAGCACCCAGCGGCACTCGCATTCGTAGGGTGGAGCGCGACGAGCTCGGGAGAGCGCCCGGCGGCACCCCGAGGAGCGGGATGAGCGTGCGTCGGGTCCACCGGACGCACAGCGGCACTCGGAGGCGCACGGTGGTAGTGCGGGTGCTCGTGAGAGCGCCCGGCGGCACCCCGAGCACCGCGGTGAAGGAGCGGCGATATCGGGAGAGTGCCCGACGGCACTCGGAGGGGCGCGGTGGTACCGCGGCGAGATCCCGAGAGCACCCAGCGGCACTCGCATGCGCAGGGTGGAGCGCGACGAGCTCGGCAGAGCGTCCAACGGCACCCCGAGGAGCGGGATGAGCGTGCATCGGGTCGACCGGACGCACAGCGGCACCTGAACGCGCACGGTGGTAGTATGGGAAGCTCGGCAGAGCGCCCGGCGGCACCCAGACAAGCGGGGTGAAGGAGCGGGGATATCGGGAGAGCGCTCAGCGGCACTCGGAGGCGCGCGGTGGTACCGCGGCGAGATCCCGAGAGCACCCAGCGGCACTCGCATGCGCAGGGTGGAGCACGACGAGCTCGGGAGAGCGTCCGACGGCACCCCGAGGAGCGGGATGAGCGTGCGTCGGGTCGACCGGACGCACAGCGGCACCTGGAGGCGCACGGTGGTAGTGCGGCGAGCTCGGGAGAGCGCCCGGCAGCACCCCGAGGAGCGGGATGAGCGTGCGTCGGGTCGACCGGACGCACAGCGACACCTGGAGGCGCACGGTGGTAGTGCGGCGAGCTCGGGAGAGCGCCCGGCGGCACCCCGAGCACCGTGGTGAAGGAGCGGCGAGATCGGGAGAGCGCTCGGCGGCACTCGGAGGCGTGCGGTGGTACCGCGGCGAGATCTCGAGAGCACCCAGCGGCACTCGCATGCGCAAGGTGGAGCGCGACGAGCTCGGGAGAGTGCCCGGCGGCACCCCGAGGAGCGGGATGAGCGTGCGTCGGGTCGACCGGACGCACAGCGGCACCTGGAGGCGCACGGTGGTAGTGCGGTAACCTCGGGAGAGCGCCCGGCTGCACCCAGAAAGGCGGGGTGAAGGTGCGGCGATATCGGGAGAGCGCCCGGCGGCACCCCGAGGAGCGGGATGAGCGTGCATCGGGTCGACCGGACGCACAGCGGCACCTGAACGCGCACGGTGGTAGTATGGGAAGCTCGGCAGAGCGCCCGGCGGCACCCAGACAAGCGGGGTGAAGGAGCGGGGATATCGGGAGAGCGCTCAGCGGCACTCGGAGGCGCGCGGTGGTACCGCGGCGAGATCCCGAGAGCACCCAGCGGAACTCGCATGCGTAGGGTGGAGCACGACGAGCTTGGGAGAGCGTCCGGCGGAACCCCGAGGAGAGGGATAAGCGTGCACAAGTCAACCGGACGCACAGCGGCACCTAGAGGCGCACGGTGTTAGTGCGACGAGCTCGGCAGAGCGCCCGGCGGCACCCCGAGGAGCGGGATGAGCGTGCGTCGGGTCGACCGGACGCACAGCGGCACCTGGAGGCGCACGGTGGTAGTGCAGCGAGCTTGGCAGAGCGCCCGGCGGCACCCCGAGGAGCGGGATGAGCGTGCGTCGGGTCGACCGGACGCACAGCGGCACCTGGAGGCGCACGGTGGTAGTGCAGCGAGCTTGGCAGAGCAGCCGGCGGCACCCCGAGGAGCGGGATGAGCGTGCGTCGGGTCGACCGGACGCACAGCGACACCTGGAGGCGCACGGTGGTAGTGCGGCGAGCTCGGGAGAGCGCCCGTCGGCACCCCGAGCACCGTGGTGAAGGAGCGGCGAGATCGGGAGAGCGCTCGGCGGCACTCGGAGGCGCGCGGTGGTACCGCGGCGAGATCTCGAGAGCGCCCGGCGGCACTCGCATGCGCAAGGTGGAGCGCGACGAGCTCGGCAGAGCGCCCGGCGGCACCCCGAGGAGCGGGATGAGCGTGCATCGGGTCGACCGGACGCACAGCGGTACCTGGAGGCGCACGGTGGTAGTGCGGTAACCTCGGGAGAGCGCCCGGCTGCACCCAGAAAGGCGGGGTGAAGGTGCGGCGAGCTCGGGAGAGCGCCCGGCGGCACCCCGAGGAGCGGGATGAGCGTATGTCGGGTCGACCGGACGCACAGCAGAACCTGGTGGCGCACGGTGGTAGTGCGGCAAGCTCGGCAGAGCGCTCGGCGGCACCCCGAGCACCGTGGTGAAGGAGCGGCGAGCTCGGGGAAGCGTTCGGCGGCACTCGGAGGCGCGCGGTGGTACCGTAGCGAGATCCCTAGAGCACCCAGCGGCACTCGCATTCGTAGGGTGGAGCGCGACGAGCTCGGGAGAGCGCCCGGCGGAACCCCGAGCACCGCGGTGAAGGAGCGGCGATATCGGGAGAGTGCCCGACGGCACTCGGAGGGGCGCGGTAGTACCGCGGCGAGATCCCGAGAGCACCCAGCGGCACTCGCATGCGCAGGGTGGAGCGCGACGAGCTCGGCAGAGCGTCCAACGGCACCCCGAGGAGCGGGATGAGCGTGCATCGGGTCGACCGGACGCACAGCGGCACCTGAACGCGCACGGTGGTAGTATGGGAAGCTCGGCAGAGCGCCCGGCGGCACCCAGACAAGCGGGGTGAAGGAGCGGGGATATCGGGAGAGCGCTCAGCGGCACTCGGAGGCGCGCGGTGGTACCGCGGCGAGATCCCGAGAGCACCCAGCGGAACTCGCATGCGTAGGGTGGAGCACGACGAGCTTGGGAGAGCGTCCGGCGGCACCCCGAGGAGAGGGATAAGCGTGCACAAGTCAACCGGACGCACAGCGGCACCTGGAGGCGCACGGTGTTAGTGCGACGATATCGGGAGAGCGCCCGGCGGCACCCCAAGGAGCGGGATGAGCGTGCGTCGGGTCGACCGGACGCACAGCGGCACCTGGAGGCGCACGGTGGTAGTGCGGCGAGCTCGGCAGAGCGCCCGGCGGCACCCCGAGCACCGTGGTGAAGGAGCGGCGATATCGGGAGAGTGCCCGACGGCACTCGGTGGTGCGCGGTGGTACCGCGGCGAGATCCCGAGAGCACCCAGCGGCATTCGCATGCGCAGGGTGGAGCGCGACGAGCTCGGGGGAGTGACCGGCGGCACCCCGAGGAGCGGGATGAGCGTGCATCGGGTCGACCGGACGCACAGCGACACCTGGAGGCGCACGGTTTTAGTGCGTCGAGCTCGGGAGAGCGCCCGGCGGAACCCCGAGCACCGCGGTGATGGAGCGGCGAGATTGGGAGCGCTCGGCGGCACACGGAGACGCACGGTGGTACCTCGGCGAGCTCGGGAGAGCACCCGGCGGCACCCCGAGGAGCGGGATGAGCGTGCGTCGGGTCGACCGGACGCACAGCGGCACCTGGAGGTGCACGGTGGTAGTGCGGCGAGCTCGGGAGAGCGCCCGGCGGCACCCCGAGGAGCGGGATGAGCGTGCATCGGGTCGACCGGACGCACAGCGGCACCTGGAGGCGCACGGTGGCAGTGCGGCGAGCTCGGAAGAGCTCCCGGCGGCACCCCGAGGAGAGGGATAAGCGTGCACAAGTCAACCGGACGCACAGCGGCACCTGGAGGCGCACGGTGTTAGTGCGACGATATCGGGAGAGCGCCCGGCGGCACCCCAAGGAGCGGGATGAGCGTGCGTCGGGTCGACCGGACGCACAGCGGCACCTGGAGGCGCACGGTGGTAGTGCAGCGAGCTTGGCAGAGCGCCCGGCGGCACCCCGAGGAGCGGGATGAGCGTGCATCGGGTCGATTGGACGCACAGCGGTACCTGGAGGCGCACGGTGGTAGTGCGGTAACCTCGGGAGAGCGCCCGGCTGCACCCAGAAAGGCGGGGTGAAGGTGCGGCGAGCTCGGGAGAGCGCCCGGCGGCACCCCGAGGAGCGGGATGAGCGTATGTCGGGTCGACCGGACGCACAGCAGAACCTGGTGGCGCACGGTGGTAGTGCGGCAAGCTCGGCAGAGCGCTCGGCGGCACCCCGAGCACCGTGGTGAAGGAGCGGCGATATCGGGAGAGTGCCCGACGGCACTCGGTGGGGCGCGGTGGTACCGCGGCGAGATCCCGAGAGCACCCAGCGGCACTCGCATGCACAGGGTGGAGCGCGACGAGCTCGGGGGAGTGACCGGCGGCACCCCGAGGAGCGGGATGAGCGTGCATCGGGTCGACCGGACGCACAGCGACACCTGGAGGCGCACGGTTTTAGTGCGTCGAGCTCGGCAGAGCGCCCGGCGGAACCCCGAGCACAGCGGTGATGGAGCGGCGAGATCGGGAGCGCTCGGCGGCATACGGAGACGCACGGTGGTACCTCGGCGAGCTCGGGAGAGCACCCGGCGGCACCCCGAGGAGCGGGATGAGCGTGCATCGGGTCGACCGGACGCACAGCGGCACCTGAACGCGCACGGTGGTAGTATGGGAAGCTCGGCAGAGCGCCCGGCGGCACCCAGACAAGCGGGGTGAAGGAGCGGGGATATCGGGAGAGCGCTCAGCGGCACTCGGAGGCGCGCGGTGGTACCGCGGCGAGATCCCGAGAGCACCCAGCGGCACTCGCATGCGCAGGGTGGAGCACGACGAGCTCGGGAGAGCGTCCGACGGCACCCCGAGGAGCGGGATGAGCGTGCGTCGGGTCGACCGGACGCACAGCGGCACCTGGAGGCGCACGGTGGTAGTGCGGCGAGCTCGGGAGAGCGCCCGGCAGCACCCCGAGGAGCGGGATGAGCGTGCGTCGGGTCGACCGGACGCACAGCGACACCTGGAGGCGCACGGTGGTAGTGCGGCGAGCTCGGGAGAGCGCCCGGCGGCACCCCGAGCACCGTGGTGAAGGAGCGGCGAGATCGGGAGAGCGCTCGGCGGCACTCGGAGGCGTGCGGTGGTACCGCGGCGAGATCTCGAGAGCACCCAGCGGCACTCGCATGCGCAAGGTGGAGCGCGACGAGCTCGGGAGAGTGCCCGGCGGCACCCCGAGGAGCGGGATGAGCGTGCGTCGGGTCGACCGGACGCACAGCGGCACCTGGAGGCGCACGGTGGTAGTGCGGTAACCTCGGGAGAGCGCCCGGCTGCACCCAGAAAGGCGGGGTGAAGGTGCGGCGATATCGGGAGAGCGCCCGGCGGCACCCCGAGGAGCGGGATGAGCGTGCATCGGGTCGACCGGACGCACAGCGGCACCTGAACGCGCACGGTGGTAGTATGGGAAGCTCGGCAGAGCGCCCGGCGGCACCCAGACAAGCGGGGTGAAGGAGCGGGGATATCGGGAGAGCGCTCAGCGGCACTCGGAGGCGCGCGGTGGTACCGCGGCGAGATCCCGAGAGCACCCAGCGGAACTCGCATGCGTAGGGTGGAGCACGACGAGCTTGGGAGAGCGTCCGGCGGAACCCCGAGGAGAGGGATAAGCGTGCACAAGTCAACCGGACGCACAGCGGCACCTGGAGGCGCACGGTGTTAGTGCGACGAGCTCGGCAGAGCGCCCGGCGGCACCCCGAGGAGCGGGATGAGCGTGCGTCGGGTCGACCGGACGCACAGCGGCACCTGGAGGCGCACGGTGGTAGTGCAGCGAGCTTGGCAGAGCGCCCGGCGGCACCCCGAGGAGCGGGATGAGCGTGCGTCGGGTCGACCGGACGCACAGCGGCACCTGGAGGCGCACGGTGGTAGTGCAGCGAGCTTGGCAGAGCAGCCGGCGGCACCCCGAGGAGCGGGATGAGCGTGCGTCGGGTCGACCGGACGCACAGCGACACCTGGAGGCGCACGGTGGTAGTGCGGCGAGCTCGGGAGAGCGCCCGGCGGCACCCCGAGCACCGTGGTGAAGGAGCGGCGAGATCGGGAGAGCGCTCGGCGGCACTCGGAGGCGCGCGGTGGTACCTCGGCGAGATCTCGAGAGCGCCCGGCGGCACTCGCATGCGCAAGGTGGAGCGCGACGAGCTCGGCAGAGCGCCCGGCGGCACCCCGAGGAGCGGGATGAGCGTGCATCGGGTCGACCGGACGCACAGCGGTACCTGGAGGCGCACGGTGGTAGTGCGGTAACCTCGGGAGAGCGCCCGGCTGCACCCAGAAAGGCGGGGTGAAGGTGCGGCGAGCTCGGGAGAGCGCCCGGCGGCACCCCGAGGAGCGGGATGAGCGTATGTCGGGTCGACCGGACGCACAGCAGAACCTGGTGGCGCACGGTGGTAGTGCGGCAAGCTCGGCAGAGCGCTCGGCGGCACCCCGAGCACCGTGGTGAAGGAGCGGCGAGCTCGGGGAAGCGTTTGGCGGCACTCGGAGGCGCGCGGTGGTACCGTAGCGAGATCCCTAGAGCACCCAGCGGCACTCGCATTCGTAGGGTGGAGCGCGACGAGCTCGGGAGAGCGCCCGGCGGCACCCCGAGCACCGCGGTGAAGGAGCGGCGATATCGGGAGAGTGCCCGACGGCACTCGGAGGGGCGCGGTAGTACCGCGGCGAGATCCCGAGAGCACCCAGCGGCACTCGCATGCGCAGGGTGGAGCGCGACGAGCTCGGCAGAGCGTCCAACGGCACCCCGAGGAGCGGGATGAGCGTGCATCGGGTCGACCGGACGCACAGCGGCACCTGAACGCGCACGGTGGTAGTATGGGAAGCTCGGCAGAGCGCCCGGCGGCACCCAGACAAGCGGGGTGAAGGAGCGGGGATATCGGGAGAGCGCTCAGCGGCACTCGGAGGCGCGCGGTGGTACCGCGGCGAGATCCCGAGAGCACCCAGCGGAACTCGCATGCGTAGGGTGGAGCACGACGAGCTTGGGAGAGCGTCCGGCGGCACCCCGAGGAGAGGGATAAGCGTGCACAAGTCAACCGGACGCACAGCGGCACCTGGAGGCGCACGGTGTTAGTGCGACGATATCGGGAGAGCGCCCGGCGGCACCCCAAGGAGCGGGATGAGCGTGCGTCGGGTCGACCGGACGCACAGCGGCACCTGGAGGCGCACGGTGGTAGTGCGGCGAGCTCGGCAGAGCGCCCGGCGGCACCCCGAGCACCGTGGTGAAGGAGCGGCGATATCGGGAGAGTGCCCGACGGCACTCGGTGGTGCGCGGTGGTACCGCGGCGAGATCCCGAGAGCACCCAGCGGCATTCGCATGCGCAGGGTGGAGCGCGACGAGCTCGGGGGAGTGACCGGCGGCACCCCGAGGAGCGGGATGAGCGTGCATCGGGTCGACCGGACGCACAGCGACACCTGGAGGCGCACGGTTTTAGTGCGTCGAGCTCGGGAGAGCGCCCGGCGGAACCCCGAGCACCGCGGTGATGGAGCGGCGAGATTGGGAGCGCTCGGCGGCACACGGAGACGCACGGTGGTACCTCGGCGAGCTCGGGAGAGCACCCGGCGGCACCCCGAGGAGCGGGATGAGCGTGCGTCGGGTCGACCGGACGCACAGCGGCACCTGGAGGCGCACGGTGGTAGTGCGGCGAGCTCGGGAGAGCGCTCGGCGGCACCCCGAGGAGCGGGATGAGCGTGCGTCGGGTCGACCGGACGCACAGCGGCACCTGGAGGTGCACGGTGGTAGTGCGGCGAGCTCGGGAGAGCGCCCGGCGGCACCCCGAGGAGCGGGATGAGCGTGCATCGGGTCGACCGGACGCACAGCGGCACCTGGAGGCGCACGGTGGCAGTGCGGCGAGCTCGGAAGAGCTCCCGGCGGCACCCCGAGGAGAGGGATAAGCGTGCACAAGTCAACCGGACGCACAGCGGCACCTGGAGGCGCACGGTGTTAGTGCGACGATATCGGGAGAGCGCCCGGCGGCACCCCAAGGAGCGGGATGAGCGTGCGTCGGGTCGACCGGACGCACAGCGGCACCTGGAGGCGCACGGTGGTAGTGCAGCGAGCTTGGCAGAGCGCCCGGCGGCACCCCGAGGAGCGGGATGAGCGTGCATCGGGTCGATTGGACGCACAGCGGTACCTGGAGGCGCACGGTGGTAGTGCGGTAACCTCGGGAGAGCGCCCGGCTGCACCCAGAAAGGCGGGGTGAAGGTGCGGCGAGCTCGGGAGAGGTCCCGGCGGCACCCCGAGGAGCGGGATGAGCGTATGTCGGGTCGACCGGACGCACAGCAGAACCTGGTGGCGCACGGTGGTAGTGCGGCAAGCTCGGCAGAGCGCTCGGCGGCACCCCGAGCACCGTGGTGAAGGAGCGGCGATATCGGGAGAGTGCCCGACGGCACTCGGTGGGGCGCGGTGGTACCGCGGCGAGATCCCGAGAGCACCCAGCGGCACTCGCATGCACAGGGTGGAGCGCGACGAGCTCGGGGGAGTGACCGGCGGCACCCCGAGGAGCGGGATGAGCGTGCATCGGGTCGACCGGACGCACAGCGACACCTGGAGGCGCACGGTTTTAGTGCGTCGAGCTCGGCAGAGCGCCCGGCGGAACCCCGAGCACCGCGGTGATGGAGCGGCGAGATCGGGAGCGCTCGGCGGCATACGGAGACGCACGGTGGTACCTCGGCGAGCTCGGGAGAGCACCCGGCGGCACCCCGAGGAGCGGGATGAGCGTGCGTCGGGTCGACCGGACGCACAGCGGCACCTGGAGGCGCACGGTGGTAGTGCGGCGAGCTCGGGAGAGCGCCCGGCGGCACCCCGAGGAGAGGGATAAGCGTGCACAAGTCAACCGGACGCACAGCGGCACCTGGAGGCGCACGGTGTTAGTGCGACGATATCGGGAGAGCGCCCGGCGGCACCCCAAGGAGCGGGATGAGCGTGCGTCGGGTCGACCGGACGCACAGCGGCACCTGGAGGCGCACGGTGGTAGTGCGGTAACCTCGGGAGAGAGCCCGGTGGCCGCCAGACAAGCGGGGTGAAGGAGCGGCGAGATCGGGAGAGCGCTCGGCGGAACACCGAGCACCGCGGTGATGGAGCGGCGAGATCGGGAGAGCGCTCGGCGGCACTCGGAGGCGCACGGTGGTACCTCGGCGAGCTCGGGAGAGCACCCGGCGGCACCCCGAGGAGCGGGATGAGCGTGCGTCGGGTCGACCGGACGCACAGCGGCACCTGGAGGCGCACGGTGGTAGTTCAGCGAGCTTGGCAGAGCGCCCGGCGGCACCCCGAGGAGCGGGATGAGCGTGCGTCGGGTCGACCGGACGCACAGCGGCACCTGGAGGCGCACGGTGGTAGTGCGGCGAGCTCGGGAGAGCGCCCGGCAGCACCCCGAGGAGCGGGATGACCGTGCGTCGGGTCGACCGGACGCACAGCGACACCTGTAGGCGCACGGTGGTAGTGCGGCGAGCTCCGGAGAGCGCCCGGCGGCACCCCGAGCACCGTGGTGAAGAAGCGGCGATATCGGGAGAGCGCCCAACGGCACTCGGAGGGGCGCGGTGGTACCGCGGCGAGATTCCGAGATCAACCAGTGGCACTCGCATGCTCAGGGTGGAGCGCGACGAGCTCGGGAGAGCGCCCGGCGGCACCCCGAGGAGCGGGATGACCGTGCGTCGGGTCGACCGGACGCACAGCGGCACCTGGAGGTGCACGGTGGTAGTGCGGCAGGCTCGGGAGAGCGCCCGGCGGCACCCCGAGCACCGTGGTGAAGGAGCGGCGAGATCGGGAGCGCTCGGCGGCACTCGGAGGTGCGCGGTGGTAGGGCGGTAACCTCGGGAGAGCGCCCGGCTGCACCCAGAAAGGCGGGGTGAAGGTGCGGCGAGCTCGGGAGAGCGCCCGGCGGCACCCCGAGGAGCGGGATGAGCGTATGTCGGGTCGACCGGACGCACAGCAGAACCTGGTGGCGCACGGTGGTAGTGCGGCAAGCTCGGCAGAGCGCTCGGCGGCACCCCGAGCACCGTGGTGAAGGAGCGGCGAGCTCGGGGAAGCGTTTGGCGGCACTCGGAGGCGCGCGGTGGTACCGTAGCGAGATCCCTAGAGCACCCAGCGGCACTCGCATTCGTAGGGTGGAGCGCGACGAGCTCGGGAGAGCGCCCGGCGGCACCCCGAGGAGCGGGATGAGCGTGCGTCGGGTCCACCGGACGCACAGCGGCACTCGGAGGCGCACGGTGGTAGTGCGGGTGCTCGTGAGAGCGCCCGGCGGCACCCCGAGCACCGCGGTGAAGGAGCGGCGATATCGGGAGAGTGCCCGACGGCACTCGGAGGGGCGCGGTGGTACCGCGGCGAGATCCCGAGAGCACCCAGCGGCACTCGCATGCGCAGGGTGGAGCGCGACGAGCTCGGCAGAGCGTCCAACGGCACCCCGAGGAGCGGGATGAGCGTGCATCGGGTCGACCGGACGCACAGCGGCACCTGAACGCGCACGGTGGTAGTATGGGAAGCTCGGCAGAGCGCCCGGCGGCACCCAGACAAGCGGGGTGAAGGAGCGGGGATATCGGGAGAGCGCTCAGCGGCACTCGGAGGCGCGCGGTGGTACCGCGGCAAGATCCCGAGAGCACCCAGCGGCACTCGCATGCGCAGGGTGGAGCACGACGAGCTCGGGAGAGCGTCCGACGGCACCCCGAGGAGCGGGATGAGCGTGCGTCGGGTCGACCGGACGCACAGCGGCACCTGGAGGCGCACGGTGGTAGTGCGGCGAGCTCGGGAGAGCGCCCGGCAGCACCCCGAGGAGCGGGATGAGCGTGCGTCGGGTCGACCGGACGCACAGCGACACCTGGAGGCGCACGGTGGTAGTGCGGCGAGCTCGGGAGAGCGCCCGGCGGCACCCCGAGCACCGTGGTGAAGGAGCGGCGAGATCGGGAGAGCGCTCGGCGGCACTCGGAGGCGTGCGGTGGTACCGCGGCGAGATCTCGAGAGCACCCAGCGGCACTCGCATGCGCAAGGTGGAGCGCGACGAGCTCGGGAGAGTGCCCGGCGGCACCCCGAGGAGCGGGATGAGCGTGCGTCGGGTCGACCGGACGCACAGCGACACCTGGAGGCGCACGGTGGTAGTGCGGTAACCTCGGGAGAGCGCCCGGCTGCACCCAGAAAGGCGGGGTGAAGGTGCGGCGATATCGGGAGAGCGCCCGGCGGCACCCCGAGGAGCGGGATGAGCGTGCATCGGGTCGACCGGACGCACAGCGGCACCTGAACGCGCACGGTGGTAGTATGGGAAGCTCGGCAGAGCGCCCGGCGGCACCCAGACAAGCGGGGTGAAGGAGCGGGGATATCGGGAGAGCGCTCAGCGGCACTCGGAGGCGCGCGGTGGTACCGCGGCGAGATCCCGAGAGCACCCAGCGGAACTCGCATGCGTAGGGTGGAGCACGACGAGCTTGGGAGAGCGTCCGGCGGCACCCCGAGGAGAGGGATAAGCGTGCACAAGTCAACCGGACGCACAGCGGCACCTAGAGGCGCACGGTGTTAGTGCGACGAGCTCGGCAGAGCGCCCGGCGGCACCCCGAGGAGCGGGATGAGCGTGCGTCGGGTCGACCGGACGCACAGCGGCACCTGGAGGCGCACGGTGGTAGTGCAGCGAGCTTGGCAGAGCGCCCGGCGGCACCCCGAGGAGCGGGATGAGCGTGCGTCGGGTCGACCGGACGCACAGCGGCACCTGGAGGCGCACGGTGGTAGTGCGGCGAGCTTGGCAGAGCGCCCGGCGGCACCCCGAGGAGCGGGATGAGCGTGCGTCGGGTCGACCGGACGCACAGCGACACCTGGAGGCGCACGGTGGTAGTGCGGCGAGCTCGGGAGAGCGCCCGGCGGCACCCCGAGCACCGTGGTGAAGGAGCGGCGAGATCGGGAGAGCGCTCGGCGGCACTCGGAGGCGCGCGGTGGTACCGCGGCGAGATCTCGAGAGTTCCCAGCGGCACTCGCATGCGCAGGCTGGAGCGCGACGAGCTCGGGGGAGTGCCCGGCGGCACCCCAAGGAGCGGGATGAGCGTGCGTCGGGTCGACCGGACGCACAGCGACACCTGGAGGCGCACGGTGGTAGTGCGGCGAGCTCGGGAGAGCGCCCGGCGGCACCCGAGCACAGTGGTGAAGGAGCGGCGATATCGGGAGAGCGCCCGACGGCACTCGGAGGGGCGCGGTGGTACCGCGGCGAGATTCCGAGAGCACCCACCGGCACTCGCATGCGCAAGGTGGAGCGCGACGAGCTCGGCAGAGCGCCCGGCGGCACCCCGAGGAGCGGGATGAGCGTGCATCGGGTCGACCGGACGCACAGCGGTACCTGGAGGCGCACGGTGGTAGTGCGGTAACCTCGGGAGAGCGCCCGGCTGCACCCAGAAAGGCGGGGTGAAGGTGCGGCGAGCTCGGGAGAGCGCCCGGCGGCACCCCGAGGAGCGGGATGAGCGTATGTCGGGTCGACCGGACGCACAGCAGAACCTGGTGGCGCACGGTGGTAGTGCGGCAAGCTCGGGAGAGTGCTCGGCGGCACCCCGAGCACCGTGGTGAAGGAGCGGCGAGCTCGGGGAAGCGTTCGGCGGCACTCGGAGGCGCGCGGTGGTACCGTAGCGAGATCCCTAGAGCACCCAGCGGCACTCGCATTCGTAGGGTGGAGCGCGACGAGCTCGGGAGAGCGCCCGGCGGCACCCCGAGGAGCGGGATGAGCGTGCGTCGGGTCCACCGGACGCACAGCGGCACTCGGAGGCGCACGGTGGTAGTGCGGGTGCTCGTGAGAGCGCCCGGCGGCACCCCGAGCACCGCGGTGAAGGAGCGGCGATATCGGGAGAGTGCCCGACGGCACTCGGAGGGGCGCGGTAGTACCGCGGCGAGATCCCGAGAGCACCCAGCGGCACTCGCATGCGCAGGGTGGAGCGCGACGAGCTCGGCAGAGCGTCCAACGGCACCCCGAGGAGCGGGATGAGCGTGCATCGGGTCGACCGGACGCACAGCGGCACCTGAACGCGCACGGTGGTAGTATGGGAAGCTCGGCAGAGCGCCCGGCTGCACCCAGACAAGCGGGGTGAAGGAGCGGGGATATCGGGAGAGCGCTCAGCGGCACTCGGAGGCGCGCGGTGGTACCGCGGCGAGATCCCGAGAGCACCCAGCGGAACTCGCATGCGTAGGGTGGAGCACGACGAGCTTGGGAGAGCGTCCGGCGGCACCCCGAGGAGAGGGATAAGCGTGCACAAGTCAACCGGACGCACAGCGGCACCTGGAGGCGCACGGTGTTAGTGCGACGATATCGGGAGAGCGCCCGGCGGCACCCCAAGGAGCGGGATGAGCGTGCGTCGGGTCGACCGGACGCACAGCGGCACCTGGAGGCGCACGGTGGTAGTGCGGCGAGCTCGGCAGAGCGCCCGGCGGCACCCCGAGCACCGTGGTGAAAGAGCGGCGATATCGGGAGAGCGCTCGGCGGCACTCGGAGGCGCACGGTGGTAGCGCGGCGAGATCCCGAGAGCACCCAGCGGCACTCGCATGCGCAGGGTGGAGCGCGAAGAGCTCGGGAGAGCGTCCGACGGCACCCCGAGGAGCGGGATGAGCGTGCGTCGGGTCGACCGGACGCACAGCGACACCTGGAGGCGCACGGTGGTAGTGCAGCGAGCTTGGCAGAGCGCCCGGCGGCACCCCGAGGAGCGGGATGAGCGTGCGTCGGGTCGACCGGACGCACAGCGGCACCTGGAGGCGCACGGTGGTAGTGCGGCGAGCTCGGGAGAGCGCCCGGCAGCACCCCGAGGAGCGGGATGACCGTGCGTCGGGTAGACCGGACGCACAGCGACACTCGGAGGCGCACGGTGGTAGTGCGGCGAGCTCGTGAGAGCGCCCGGCGGAACCCCGAGCACCGTGGTGAAGGAGCGGCGATATCGGGAGAGCGCCCAGCGGCACTCGGAGGGGCACGGTGGTACCGCGGCGAGATCCCGAGAGCACCCAGCGGAACTCGCATGCGCAGGGTGGAGCGCGACGAGCTCGGGAGAGCGTCCGACGGCACCCCGAGGAGCGGGATGAGCGTGCGTCGGGTCGACCGGACGCACAGCGGCACCTGGAGGCGCACGGTGGTAGCGCGGCGAGCTCGTGATAGCACCCGGCGGAACCCCGAGGAGAGGGATGAGCGTGCGTCGGGTCGACCGGACGCACAGCGACACCTGGAGGCGCACGGTGGTAGTGCGGCGAGCTCGGGAGAGCGCCCGGCGGAACCCCGAGCACCGTGGTGAAGGAGCGGCGATATCGGGAGAGCGCCCGGCGGCACCCCGAGGAGCGGGATGAGCGTGCGTCGGGTCGACCGAACGCACAGCGTTACCTAGAGGCGCACGGTGGTAGTGCGGTAACCTCGGGAGAGCGCCCGGCTGCACCCAGAAATGCGGGGTGAAGGTGCGGCGATATCGGGAGAGCGCCCGGCGGCACCCCGAGGAGCGGGATGACCGTGCGTCGGGTGGACCGGACGCACAGCGACACCTGGAAGTGCACGGCGGTAGTGCAGCAGGCTCGGGAGAGCGCCCGGCGGCACCCCGAGCACCGTGGTGAAGGAGCGGCGAGATCGGGAGCGCTCGGCGGCACTCGGAGGCGCGCGGTGGTAGGGCGGTAACCTCGGGAGAGCGCCCGGTGGCCGCCAGACAAGCGGGGTGAAGGTGCGGCGATATCGGGAGAGCGCTCGGCGGCACTCGGAGGCGCGCGGTGCTACCGCGGCGAGCTCGGGAGAGGTCCCGGCGGCACCCCGAGGAGCGGGATGAGCGTGCGTCGGGTCGACCGGACTCACAGCGACACCTGGAGGCGCACGGTGGTAGTGCGGCGAGCTCGGGAGAGCGCCCGGCGGCACCCCGAGCACCGTGGTGAAGGAGCGGCGATATCGGGAGAGCGCCCGACGGCACACGGAGGGGCGCGGTGGTACCGCGGCGAGATTCCGAGAGCACCCACCGGCACTCGCATGCGCAAGGTGGAGCGCGATGAGCTCGGCAGAGCGACCGGCGGCACCCCGAGGAGCGGGATGAGCGTGCATCGGGTCGACCGGACGCACAGCGGTACCTGGAGGCGCACGGTGGTAGTGCGGTAACCTCGGGAGAGCGCCCGGCTGCACCCAGAAAGGCGGGGTGAAGGTGCGGCGAGCTCGGGAGAGCGCCCGGCGGCACCCCGAGGAGCGGGATGAGCGTATGTCGGGTCGACCGGACGCACAGCAGAACCTGGTGGCGCACGGTGGTAGTGCGGCAAGCTCGGCAGAGCGCTCGGCGGCACCCCGAGCACCGTGGTGAAGGAGCGGCGAGCTCGGGGAAGCGTTTGGCGGCACTCGGAGGCGCGCGGTGGTACCGTAGCGAGATCCCTAGAGCACCCAGCGGCACTCGCATTCGTAGGGTGGAGCGCGACGAGCTCGGGAGAGCGCCCGGCGGCACCCCGAGGAGCGGGATGAGCGTGCGTCGGGTCCACCGGACGCACAGCGGCACTCGGAGGCGCACGGTGGTAGTGCGGGTGCTCGTGAGAGCGCCCGGCGGCACCCCGAGCACCGCGGTGAAGGAGCGGCGATATCGGGAGAGTGCCCGACGGCACTCGGAGGGGCGCGGTAGTACCGCGGCGAGATCCCGAGAGCACCCAGCGGCACTCGCATGCGCAGGGTGGAGCGCGACGAGCTCGGCAGAGCGTCCAACGGCACCCCGAGGAGCGGGATGAGCGTGCATCGGGTCGACCGGACGCACAGCGGCACCTGAACGCGCACGGTGGTAGTATGGGAAGCTCGGCAGAGCGCCCGGCGGCACCCAGACAAGCGGGGTGAAGGAGCGGGGATATCGGGAGAGCGCTCAGCGGCACTCGGAGGCGCGCGGTGGTACCGCGGCGAGATCCCGAGAGCACCCAGCGGCACTCGCATGCGTAGGGTGGAGCACGACGAGCTTGGGAGAGCGTCCGAAGGCACCCCGAGGAGCGGGATGAGCGTGCGTCGGGTCGACCGGACGCACAGCGGCACCTGGAGGCGCACGGTGGTAGTGCGGCGAGTTCGGGAGAGCGCCCGGCAGCAACCCAAGGAGCGGGATGACCGTGCGTCGGGTAGACCGGACGCACAGCGACACTCGGAGGCGCACGGTGGTAGTGCGGCGAGCTCGGGAGAGCGCCCGGCGGAACCCCGAGCACCGTGGTGAAGGAGCGGCGATATCGGGAGAGCGCCCGGCGGCACCCCGAGGAGCGGGATGAGCGTGCGTCGGGTCGACCGAACGCACAGCGTTACCTAGAGGCGCACGGTGGTAGTGCGGTAACCTCGGGAGAGCGCCCGGCTGCACCCAGAAATGCGGGGTGAAGGTGCGGCGATATCGGGAGAGCGCCCGGCGGCACCCCGAGGAGCGGGATGACCGTGCGTCGGGTGGACCGGACGCACAGCGACACCTGGAAGTGCACGGCGGTAGTGCAGCAGGCTCGGGAGAGCGCCCGGCGGCACCCCGAGCACCGTGGTGAAGGAGCGGCGAGATCGGGAGCGCTCGGCGGCACTCGGAGGCGCGCGGTGGTAGGGCGGTAACCTCGGGAGAGCGCCCGGTGGCCGCCAGACAAGCGGGGTGAAGGTGCGGCGATATCGGGAGAGCGCTCGGCGGCACTCGGAGGCGCGCGGTGCTACCGCGGCGAGCTCGGGAGAGGTCCCGGCGGCACCCCGAGGAGCGGGATGAGCGTGCGTCGGGTCGACCGGACTCACAGCGACACCTGGAGGCGCACGGTGGTAGTGCGGCGAGCTCGGGAGAGCGCCCGGCGGCACCCCGAGCACCGTGGTGAAGGAGCGGCGATATCGGGAGAGCGCCCGACGGCACACGGAGGGGCGCGGTGGTACCGCGGCGAGATTCCGAGAGCACCCACCGGCACTCGCATGCGCAAGGTGGAGCGCGATGAGCTCGGCAGAGCGACCGGCGGCACCCCGAGGAGCGGGATGAGCGTGCATCGGGTCGACCGGACGCACAGCGGTACCTGGAGGCGCACGGTGGTAGTGCGGTAACCTCGGGAGAGCGCCCGGCTGCACCCAGAAAGGCGGGGTGAAGGTGCGGCGAGCTCGGGAGAGCGCCCGGCGGCACCCCGAGGAGCGGGATGAGCGTATGTCGGGTCGACCGGACGCACAGCAGAACCTGGTGGCGCACGGTGGTAGTGCGGCAAGCTCGGCAGAGCGCTCGGCGGCACCCCGAGCACCGTGGTGAAGGAGCGGCGAGCTCGGGGAAGCGTTTGGCGGCACTCGGAGGCGCGCGGTGGTACCGTAGCGAGATCCCTAGAGCACCCAGCGGCACTCGCATTCGTAGGGTGGAGCGCGACGAGCTCGGGAGAGCGCCCGGCGGCACCCCGAGGAGCGGGATGAGCGTGCGTCGGGTCCACCGGACGCACAGCGGCACTCGGAGGCGCACGGTGGTAGTGCGGGTGCTCGTGAGAGCGCCCGGCGGCACCCCGAGCACCGCGGTGAAGGAGCGGCGATATCGGGAGAGTGCCCGACGGCACTCGGAGGGGCGCGGTAGTACCGCGGCGAGATCCCGAGAGCACCCAGCGGCACTCGCATGCGCAGGGTGGAGCGCGACGAGCTCGGCAGAGCGTCCAACGGCACCCCGAGGAGCGGGATGAGCGTGCATCGGGTCGACCGGACGCACAGCGGCACCTGAACGCGCACGGTGGTAGTATGGGAAGCTCGGCAGAGCGCCCGGCGGCACCCAGACAAGCGGGGTGAAGGAGCGGGGATATCGGGAGAGCGCTCAGCGGCACTCGGAGGCGCGCGGTGGTACCGCGGCGAGATCCCGAGAGCACCCAGCGGCACTCGCATGCGTAGGGTGGAGCACGACGAGCTTGGGAGAGCGTCCGAAGGCACCCCGAGGAGCGGGATGAGCGTGCGTCGGGTCGACCGGACGCACAGCGGCACCTGGAGGCGCACGGTGGTAGTGCGGCGAGTTCGGGAGAGCGCCCGGCAGCAACCCAAGGAGCGGGATGACCGTGCGTCGGGTAGACCGGACGCACAGCGACACTCGGAGGCGCACGGTGGTAGTGCGGCGAGCTCGGGAGAGCGCCCGGCGGAACCCCGAGCACCGTGGTGAAGGAGCGGCGATATCGGGAGAGCGCTCGGCGGCACTCGGAGGGGCGCGGTGGTACCGCGGCGAGATTCCGAGAGCACCCAGTGGCACTCGCATGCGCAGGGTGGAGCGCGACGAGCTCGGCAGAGCGCCCGGCGGCACCCCGAGGAGCGGGATGAGCGTGCGTCGGGTCGACCGGACGCACAGCGGCACCTGGAGGTGCACGGTGGTAGTGCGGCAGGCTCGGGAGAGCGCCCGGCGGCACCCCGAGCACCGTGGTGAAGGAGCGGCGAAATCGGGAGCGCTCGGCGGCACTCGGAGGCGCGCAGTGGTAGGGCGGTAACCTCGGGAGAGCGCCCGGTGGCCGCCAGACAAGCGGGGTGAAGGTGCGGCGATATCGGGAGAGCGCTCGGCGGCACTCGGAAGCGCACGGTGGTAGCGCGGCGAGATCCCGAGAGCACCCAGCGGCACTCGCATGCGCAGGGTGGAGCGCGACGAGCTCGGCAGAGCGCCCGGCGGCACCCCGAGGAGCGGGACGAGCGTGCATCGGGTCGACCGGACGCACAGCGGTACCTGGAGGCGCACGGTGGTAGTGCGGTAACCTCGGGAGAGCGCCCGGCTGCACCCAGAAAGGCGGGGTGAAGGTGCGGCGATATCGGGAGAGCGCTCGGCGGCACTCGGAGGCGCGCGGTGGTACCTCGGCGAGCTCGGGAGAGCGCCCGGCGGCACCCCGAGGAGCGGGATGAGCGTATGTCGGGTCGACCGGACGCACAGCAGAACCTGGTGGCGCACGGTGGTAGTGCAGCAAGCTCGGCAGAGCGCTCGGCGGCACCCCGAGCACCGTGGTGAAGGAGCGGCGAGCTCGGGGAAGCGTTTGGCGGCACTCGGAGGCGCGCGGTGGTACCGTAGCGAGATCCCTAGAGCACCCAGCGGCACTCGCATTCGTAGGGTGGAGCGCGACGAGCTCGGGAGAGCGCCCGGCGGCACCCCGAGGAGCGGGATGAGCGTGCATCGGGTCGACCGGACGCACAGCGGCACCTGAACGCGCACGGTGGTAGTGTGGGAAGCTCGGCAGAGCGCCCGGCGGCACCCAGACAAGCGGGGTGAAGGAGCGGGGATATCGGGAGAGCGCTCAGCGGCACTCGGAGGCGCGCGGTGGTACCGCGGCGAGATCCCGAGAGCACCCAGCGGAACTCGCATGCGCAGGGTGGAGCGCGACGAGCTCGGGAGAGCGTCCGACGGCACCCCGAGGAGCGGGATGAGCGTGCGTCGGGTCGACCGGACGCACAGCGGCACCTGGAGGCGCACGGTGGTAGTGCAGCGAGCTTGGCAGAGCGCCCGGCGGCACCCCGAGGAGCGGGATGAGCGTGCGTCGGGTCGACCGGACGCACAGCGGCACCTGGAGGCGCACGGTGGTAGTGCGGCGAGCTCGGGAGAGCGCCCGGCAGCACCCCGAGGAGCGGGATGAGCGTGCGTCGGGTCGACCGGACGCACAGCGGCACCTGGAGGCGCACGGTGGTAGTGCGGCGAGCTCCGGAGAGCGCCCGGCGGCACCCCGAGCACCGTGGTGAAGGAGCGGCGATATCGGGAGAGCGCTCAGCGACACTCGGAGGCGCGCGGTCGTACCACGGCGAGATCCCGAGAGCGCTCGGCGGCAATCGCCTACGCACGGTGGTAGCGCGGCGAGCTCGTGATAGCACCCGGCGGAACCCCGAGGAGAGGGATGAGCGTGCGTCGGGTGGACCGGACGCACAGCGACACCTGGAGGTGCACGGTGGTAGTGCGGCAGGCTCGGGAGAGCGCCCGGCGGCACCCCGAGCACCGTGGTGAAGGAGCGGCGAGATCGGGAGCGCTCGGCGGCACTCGGAGGCGCGCGGTGGTAGTGCGGTAACCTCGGGAGAGCGCCCGGTGGCCGCCAGACAAGCGGGGTGAAGGTGCGGCGATATCGGGAGAGCGCCCGGCGGCACCCCGAGGAGCGGGATGAGCGTATGTCGGGTCGACCGGACGCACAGCAGAACCTGGTGGCGCACGGTGGTAGTGCGGCAAGCTCGGCAGAGCGATCGGCGGCACCCCGAGCACCTTGGTGAAGGAGCGGCGAGCTCGGGGAAGCGTTCGGCGGCACTCGGAGGCGCGCGGTGGTACCGTAGCGAGATCCCTAGAGCACCCAGCGGCACTCGCATTCGTAGGGTGGAGCGCGACGAGCTCGGGAGAGCGCCCGGCGGCACCCCGAGGAGCGGGATGAGCGTGCGTCGGGTCCACCGGACGCACAGCGGCACTCGGAGGCGCACGGTGGTAGTGCGGGTGCTCGTGAGAGCGCCCGGCGGCACCCCGAGCACCGCGGTGAAGGAGCGGCGATATCGGGAGAGTGCCCGACGGCACTCGGTGGGGCGCGGTGGTACCGCGGCGAGATCCCGAGAGCACCCAGCGGCACTCGCATGCGCAGGGTGGAGCGCGACGACCTTGGGAGAGCGTCCGGCGGCACCCCGAGGAGAGGGATAAGCGTGCACAAGTCAACCGGACGCACAGCGGCACCTGGAGGCGCACGGTGTTAGTGCGACGAGCTTGACAGAGCGCCCGGCGGCACCCCAAGGAGCGGGATGAGCGTGTGTCGGGTCGACCGGACGCACAGCGGCACCTGGAGGCGCACGGTGGTAGTGCGGTAACCTCGGGAGAGCGCCCGGTGGCACCCAGACAAGCGGGTTGAAGGTGCGGCGATATCGGGAGAGCGCTCGGCGGCACTCGGAGGCGCACGGTGCTACCGCGGCGAGCTCGGCAGAGCGCCCGGCGGCACCCCGAGGAGCGGGATGAGCGTGCGTCGGGTCGACCGGACGCACAGCGTTACCTGGAGGCGCACGGTGGTAGTGCGGTAACCTCGGGAGAGCGCCCGGTAGCCGCCAGAGAAGCGGGGTGAAGGTGCGGCGATATCGGGAGAGCGCTCGGCGGCACTCGGAGGCGCGCGGTGGTACCGCGGCGAGATTCCGAGAGCACCCAGCGGCACTCGCATGCGCAAGGTGGAGCGCGACGAGCTCGGCAGAGCGCCCGGCGGCACCCCGAGGAGCGGGATGAGCGTGCATCGGGTCGACCGGACGCACAGCGGCACCTGAACGCGCACGGTGGTAGTATGGGAAGCTCGGCAGAGCGCCCGGCGGCACCCAGACAAGCGGGGTGAAGGAGCGGGGATATCGGGAGAGCGCTCAGCGGCACTCGGAGGCGCGCGGTGGTTCCGCGGCGAGATCCCGAGAGCACCCAGCGGAACTCGCATGCGTAGGGTGGAGCACGACGAGCTTGGGAGAGCGTCCGGCGGCACCCCGAGGAGAGGGATAAGCGTGCACAAGTCAACCGGACGCACAGCGGCACCTGGAGGCGCACGGTGTTAGTGCGACGAGCTTGGCAGAGCGCCCGGCGGCACCCCAAGGAGCGGGATGAGCGTGCGTCGGGTCGACCGGACGCACAGCGGCACCTGGAGGCGCACGGTGGTAGTGCGGCGAGCTCGGCAGAGCGCCCGGTGGCCGCCAGACAAGCGGGGTGAAGGTGCGGCGATATCGGGAGAGCGCTCGGCGGCACTCGGAGGCGCGCGGTGCTACCGCGGCGAGATCCCGAGAGCGCCCGGCGGCACCCCGAGGAGCGGGATGAGCGTGCGTCGGGTCGACCGGACGCACAGCGGCACCTGGAGGCGCACGGTGGTAGTGCAGCGAGCTTGGCAGAGCGCCCGGCGGCACCCCGAGGAGCGGGATGAGCGTGCG
Source organism: Numenius arquata (assembly GCF_964106895.1). Classification (NCBI taxonomy): domain Eukaryota; kingdom Metazoa; phylum Chordata; class Aves; order Charadriiformes; family Scolopacidae; genus Numenius; species Numenius arquata. The sequence continues at coordinate 94,064 of NW_027415753.1, forward strand.
TCGGGTCGACCGGACGCACAGCGGCACCTGGAGGCGCACGGTGGTAGTGCAGCGAGCTTGGCAGAGCGCCCGGCGGCACCCCGAGGAGCGGGATGAGCGTGCGTCGGGTCGACCGGACGCACAGCGACACCTGGAGGCGCACGGTGGTAGTGCGGCGAGCTCGGGAGAGCGCCCGGCGGCACCCCGAGCACCGTGGTGAAGGAGCGGCGAGATCGGGAGAGCGCTCGGCGGCACTCGGAGGCGCGCGGTGGTACCGCGGCGAGATCTCGAGAGTTCCCAGCGGCACTCGCATGCGCAGGCTGGAGCGCGACGAGCTCGGGGGAGTGCCCGGCGGCACCCCAAGGAGCGGGATGAGCGTGCGTCGGGTCGACCGGACGCACAGCGACACCTGGAGGCGCACGGTGGTAGTGCGGCGAGCTCGGGAGAGCGCCCGGCGGCACCCCGAGCACCGTGGTGAAGGAGCGGCGATATCGGGAGAGCGCCCAACGGCACTCGGAGGGGCGCGGTGGTACCGCGGCGAGATTCCGAGAGCACCCACCGGCACTCGCATGCGCAAGGTGGAGCGCGACGAGCTCGGCAGAGCGCCCGGCGGCACCCCGAGGAGCGGGATGAGCGTGCATCGGGTCGACCGGACGCACAGCGGTACCTGGAGGCGCACGGTGGTAGTGCGGTAACCTCGGGAGAGCGCCCGGCTGCACCCAGAAAGGCGGGGTGAAGGTGCGGCGAGCTCGGGAGAGCGCCCGGCGGCACCCCGAGGAGCGGGATGAGCGTATGTCGGGTCGACCGGACGCACAGCGGCACTCGGAGGCGCACGGTGGTAGTGCGGGTGCTCGTGAGAGCGCCCGGCGGCACCCCGAGCACCGCGGTGAAGGAGCGGCGATATCGGGAGAGTGCCCGACGGCACTCGGAGGGGCGCGGTAGTACCGCGGCGAGATCCCGAGAGCACCCAGCGGCACTCGCATGCGCAGGGTGGAGCGCGACGAGCTCGGCAGAGCGTCCAACGGCACCCCGAGGAGCGGGATGAGCGTGCATCGGGTCGACCGGACGCACAGCGGCACCTGAACGCGCACGGTGGTAGTATGGGAAGCTCGGCAGAGCGCCCGGCGGCACCCAGACAAGCGGGGTGAAGGAGCGGGGATATCGGGAGAGCGCTCAGCGGCACTCGGAGGCGCGCGGTGGTACCGCGGCGAGATCCCGAGAGCACCCAGCGGAACTCGCATGCGTAGGGTGGAGCACGACGAGCTCGGGAGAGCGTCCGGCGGCACCCCGAGGAGAGGGATAAGCGTGCACAAGTCAACCGGACGCACAGCGGCACCTGGAGGCGCACGGTGTTAGTGCGACGATATCGGGAGAGCGCCCGGCGGCACCCCAAGGAGCGGGATGAGCGTGCGTCGGGTCGACCGGACGCACAGCGGCACCTGGAGGCGCACGGTGGTAGTGCGGCGAGCTCGGCAGAGCGCCCGGCGGCACCCCGAGCACCGTGGTGAAAGAGCGGCGATATCGGAAGAGCGCTCGGCGGCACTCGGAGGCGCACGGTGGTAGCGCGGCGAGATCCCGAGAGCACCCAGCGGCACTCGCATGCGCAGGGTGGAGCGCGACGAGCTCGGGAGAGCGTCCGACGGCACCCCGAGGAGCGGGATGAGCGTGCGTCGGGTCGACCGGACGCACAGCGACACCTGGAGGCGCACGGTGGTAGTGCGGTAACCTCGGGAGAGCGCCCGGCTGCACCCAGAAAGGCGGGGTGAAGGTGCGGCGAGCTCGGGAGAGCGCCCGGCGGCACCCCGAGGAGCGGGATGAGCGTATGTCGGGTCGACCGGACGCACAGCAGAACCTGGTGGCGCACGGTGGTAGTGCGGCAAGCTCGGGAGAGCGCTCGGCGGCACCCCGAGCACCGTGGTGAAGGAGCGGCGATATCGGGAGAGTGCCCGACGGCACTCGGTGGTGCGCGGTGGTACCGCGGCGAGATCCCGAGAGCACCCAGCGGCATTCGCATGCGCAGGGTGGAGCGCGACGAGCTCGGGGGAGTGACCGGCGGCACCCCGAGGAGCGGGATGAGCGTGCATCGGGTCGACCGGACGCACAGCGACACCTGGAGGCGCACGGTTTTAGTGCGTCGAGCTCGGGAGAGCGCCCGGCGGAACCCCGAGCACCGCGGTGATGGAGCGGCGAGATTGGGAGCGCTCGGCGGCACACGGAGACGCACGGTGGTACCTCGGCGAGCTCGGGAGAGCACCCGGAGGCACCCCGAGGAGCGGGATGAGCGTGCGTCGGGTCGACCGGACGCACAGCGGCACCTGGAGGCGCACGGTGGTAGTGCGGCGAGCTCGGGAGAGCGCTCGGCGGCACCCCGAGGAGCGGGATGAGCGTGCGTCGGGTCGACCGGACGCACAGCGACACCTGGAGGTGCACGGTGGTAGTGCGGCGAGCTCGGGAGAGCGCCCGGCGGCACCCCGAGGAGCGGGATGAGCGTGCATCGGGTCGACCGGACGCACAGCGGCACCTGGAGGCGCACGGTGGTAGTGCGGCGAGCTCGGAAGAGCTCCCGGCGGCACCCCGAGGAGAGGGATAAGCGTGCACAAGTCAACCGGACGCACAGCGGCACCTGGAGGCGCACGGTGTTAGTGCGACGATATCGGGAGAGCGCCCGGCTGCACCCAGAAAGGCGGGGTGAAGGTGCGGCGAGCTCGGGAGAGCGCCCGGCGGCACCCCGAGGAGCGGGATGAGCGTATGTCGGGTCGACCGGACGCACAGCAGAACCTGGTGGCGCACGGTGGTAGTGCGGCAAGCTCGGCAGAGCGCTCGGCGGCACCCCGAGCACCGTGGTGAAGGAGCGGCGATATCGGGAGAGTGCCCGACGGCACTCGGTGGGGCGCGGTGGTACCGCGGCGAGATCCCGAGAGCACCCAGCGGCACTCGCATGCACAGGGTGGAGCGCGACGAGCTCGGGGGAGTGACCGGCGGCACCCCGAGGAGCGGGATGAGCGTGCATCGGGTCGACCGGACGCACAGCGACACCTGGAGGCGCACGGTTTTAGTGCGTCGAGCTCGGCAGAGCGCCCGGCGGAACCCCGAGCACAGCGGTGATGGAGCGGCGAGATCGGGAGCGCTCGGCGGCATACGGAGACGCACGGTGGTACCTCGGCGAGCTCGGGAGAGCACCCGGCGGCACCCCGAGGAGCGGGATGAGCGTGCGTCGGGTCGACCGGACGCACAGCGGCACCTGGAGGCGCACGGTGGTAGTGCGGCGAGCTCGGGAGAGCGCCCGGCGGCACCCCGAGGAGAGGGATAAGCGTGCACAAGTCAACCGGACGCACAGCGGCACCTGGAGGCGCACGGTGTTAGTGCGACGATATCGGGAGAGCGCCCGGCGGCACCCCAAGGAGCGGGATGAGCGTGCGTCGGGTCGACCGGACGCACAGCGGCACCTGGAGGCGCACGGTGGTAGTGCGGTAACCTCGGGAGAGAGCCCGGTGGCCGCCAGACAAGCGGGGTGAAGGAGCGGCGAGATCGGGAGAGCGCTCGGCGGAACACCGAGCACCGCGGTGATGGAGCGGCGAGATCGGGAGAGCGCTCGGCGGCACTCGGAGGCGCACGGTGGTACCTCGGCGAGCTCGGGAGAGCACCCGGCGGCACCCCGAGGAGCGGGATGAGCGTGCGTCGGGTCGACCGGACGCACAGCGGCACCTGGAGGCGCACGGTGGTAGTTCAGCGAGCTTGGCAGAGCGCCCGGCGGCACCCCGAGGAGCGGGATGAGCGTGCGTCGGGTCGACCGGACGCACAGCGGCACCTGGAGGCGCACGGTGGTAGTGCGGCGAGCTCGGGAGAGCGCCCGGCAGCACCCCGAGGAGCGGGATGACCGTGCGTCGGGTCGACCGGACGCACAGCGACACCTGGAGGCGCACGGTGGTAGTGCGGCGAGCTCCGGAGAGCGCCCGGCGGCACCCCGAGCACCGTGGTGAAGAAGCGGCGATATCGGGAGAGCGCCCAACGGCACTCGGAGGGGCGCGGTGGTACCGCGGCGAGATTCCGAGATCAACCAGTGGCACTCGCATGCTCAGGGTGGAGCGCGACGAGCTCGGGAGAGCGCCCGGCGGCACCCCGAGGAGCGGGATGACCGTGCGTCGGGTCGACCGGACGCACAGCGGCACCTGGAGGTGCACGGTGGTAGTGCGGCAGGCTCGGGAGAGCGCCCGGCGGCACCCCGAGCACCGTGGTGAAGGAGCGGCGAGATCGGGAGCGCTCGGCGGCACTCGGAGGTGCGCGGTGGTAGGGCGGTAACCTCGGGAGAGCGCCCGGTGGCCGCCAGACAAGCGGGGTGAAGGTGCGGCGATATCGGGAGAGCGCTCGGCGGCACTCGGAGGCGCGCGGTGCTACCGCGGCGAGCTCGGGAGAGGTCCCGGCGGCACCCCGAGGAGCGGGATGAGCGTGCGTCGGGTCGACCGGACGCACAGCGACACCTGGAGGCGCACGGTGGTAGTGCGGCGAGCTCGGGAGAGCGCCCGGCGGCACCCCGAGCACCGTGGTGAAGGAGCGGCGATATCGGGAGAGCGCCCGACGGCACACGGAGGGGCGCGGTGGTACCGCGGCGAGATTCCGAGAGCACCCAGCGGCACTCGCATGCGCAAGGTGGAGCGCGACGAGCTCGGCAGAGCGCCCGGCGGCACCCCGAGGAGCGGGATGAGCGTGCATCGGGTCGACCGGACGCACAGCGGTACCTGGAGGCGCACGGTGGTAGTGCGGTAACCTCGGGAGAGCGCCCGGCTGCACCCAGAAAGGCGGGGTGAAGGTGCGGCGAGCTCGGGAGAGCGCCCGGCGGCACCCCGAGGAGCGGGATGAGCGTATGTCGGGTCGACCGGACGCACAGCAGAACCTGGTGGCGCACGGTGGTAGTGCGGCAAGCTCGGCAGAGCGCTCGGCGGCACCCCGAGCACCGTGGTGAAGGAGCGGCGAGCTCGGGGAAGCGTTTGGCGGCACTCGGAGGCGCGCGGTGGTACCGTAGCGAGATCCCGAGAGCACCCAGCGGCACTCGCATGCGCAGGGTGGAGCGCGACGAGCTCGGGAGAGCGCCCGGCGGCACCCCGAGGAGCGGGATGAGCGTGCGTCGGGTCCACCGGACGCACAGCGGCACTCGGAGGCGCACGGTGGTAGTGCGGGTGCTCGTGAGAGCGCCCGGCGGCACCCCGAGCACCGCGGTGAAGGAGCGGCGATATCGGGAGAGTGCCCGACGGCACTCGGAGGGGCGCGGTGGTACCGCGGCGAGATCCCGAGAGCACCCAGCGGCACTCGCATGCGCAGGGTGGAGCGCGACGAGCTCGGCAGAGCGTCCAACGGCACCCCGAGGAGCGGGATGAGCGTGCATCGGGTCGACCGGACGCACAGCGGCACCTGAACGCGCACGGTGGTAGTATGGGAAGCTCGGCAGAGCGCCCGGCGGCACCCAGACAAGCGGGGTGAAGGAGCGGGGATATCGGGAGAGCGCTCAGCGGCACTCGGAGGCGCGCGGTGGTACCGCGGCAAGATCCCGAGAGCACCCAGCGGCACTCGCATGCGCAGGGTGGAGCACGACGAGCTCGGGAGAGCGTCCGACGGCACCCCGAGGAGCGGGATGAGCGTGCGTCGGGTCGACCGGACGCACAGCGGCACCTGGAGGCGCACGGTGGTAGTGCGGCGAGCTCGGGAGAGCGCCCGGCAGCACCCCGAGGAGCGGGATGAGCGTGCGTCGGGTCGACCGGACGCACAGCGACACCTGGAGGCGCACGGTGGTAGTGCGGCGAGCTCGGGAGAGCGCCCGGCGGCACCCCGAGCACCGTGGTGAAGGAGCGGCGAGATCGGGAGAGCGCTCGGCGGCACTCGGAGGCGTGCGGTGGTACCGCGGCGAGATCTCGAGAGCACCCAGCGGCACTCGCATGCGCAAGGTGGAGCGCGACGAGCTCGGGAGAGTGCCCGGCGGCACCCCGAGGAGCGGGATGAGCGTGCGTCGGGTCGACCGGACGCACAGCGGCACCTGGAGGCGCACGGTGGTAGTGCGGTAACCTCGGGAGAGCGCCCGGCTGCACCCAGAAAGGCGGGGTGAAGGTGCGGCGATATCGGGAGAGCGCCCGGCGGCACCCCGAGGAGCGGGATGAGCGTGCATCGGGTCGACCGGACGCACAGCGGCACCTGAACGCGCACGGTGGTAGTATGGGAAGCTCGGCAGAGCGCCCGGCGGCACCCAGACAAGCGGGGTGAAGGAGCGGGGATATCGGGAGAGCGCTCAGCGGCACTCGGAGGCGCGCGGTGGTACCGCGGCGAGATCCCGAGAGCACCCAGCGGAACTCGCATGCGTAGGGTGGAGCACGACGAGCTTGGGAGAGCGTCGGGCGGCACCCCGAGGAGAGGGATAAGCGTGCACAAGTCAACCGGACGCACAGCGGCACCTGGAGGCGCACGGTGTTAGTGCGACGAGCTCGGCAGAGCGCCCGGCGGCACCCCGAGGAGCGGGATGAGCGTGCGTCGGGTCGACCGGACGCACAGCGGCACCTGGAGGCGCACGGTGGTAGTGCAGCGAGCTTGGCAGAGCGCCCGGCGGCACCCCGAGGAGCGGGATGAGCGTGCGTCGGGTCGACCGGACGCACAGCGGCACCTGGAGGCGCACGGTGGTAGTGCGGCGAGCTTGGCAGAGCGCCCGGCGGCACCCCGAGGAGCGGGATGAGCGTGCGTCGGGTCGACCGGACGCACAGCGACACCTGGAGGCGCACGGTGGTAGTGCGGCGAGCTCGGGAGAGCGCCCGGCGGCACCCCGAGCACCGTGGTGAAGGAGCGGCGAGATCGGGAGAGCGCTCGGCGGCACTCGGAGGCGCGCGGTGGTACCGCGGCGAGATCTCGAGAGTTCCCAGCGGCACTCGCATGCGCAGGCTGGAGCGCGACGAGCTCGGGGGAGTGCCCGGCGGCACCCCAAGGAGCGGGATGAGCGTGCGTCGGGTCGACCGGACGCACAGCGACACCTGGAGGCGCACGGTGGTAGTGCGGCGAGCTCGGGAGAGCGCCCGGCGGCACCCCGAGCACAGTGGTGAAGGAGCGGCGATATCGGGAGAGCGCCCGACGGCACTCGGAGGGGCGCGGTGGTACCGCGGCGAGATTCCGAGAGCACCCACCGGCACTCGCATGCGCAAGGTGGAGCGCGACGAGCTCGGCAGAGCGCCCGGCGGCACCCCGAGGAGCGGGATGAGCGTGCATCGGGTCGACCGGACGCACAGCGGTACCTGGAGGCGCACGGTGGTAGTGCGGTAACCTCGGGAGAGCGCCCGGCTGCACCCAGAAAGGCGGGGTGAAGGTGCGGCGAGCTCGGGAGAGCGCCCGGCGGCACCCCGAGGAGCGGGATGAGCGTATGTCGGGTCGACCGGACGCACAGCAGAACCTGGTGGCGCACGGTGGTAGTGCGGCAAGCTCGGGAGAGTGCTCGGCGGCACCCCGAGCACCGTGGTGAAGGAGCGGCGAGCTCGGGGAAGCGTTCGGCGGCACTCGGAGGCGCGCGGTGGTACCGTAGCGAGATCCCTAGAGCACCCAGCGGCACTCGCATTCGTAGGGTGGAGCGCGACGAGCTCGGGAGAGCGCCCGGCGGCACCCCGAGGAGCGGGATGAGCGTGCGTCGGGTCCACCGGACGCACAGCGGCACTCGGAGGCGCACGGTGGTAGTGCGGGTGCTCGTGAGAGCGCCCGGCGGCACCCCGAGCACCGCGGTGAAGGAGCGGCGATATCGGGAGAGTGCCCGACGGCACTCGGAGGGGCGCGGTGGTACCGCGGCGAGATCCCGAGAGCACCCAGCGGCACTCGCATGCGCAGGGTGGAGCGCGACGAGCTCGGCAGAGCGTCCAACGGCACCCCGAGGAGCGGGATGAGCGTGCATCGGGTCGACCGGACGCACAGCGGCACCTGAACGCGCACGGTGGTAGTATGGGAAGCTCGGCAGAGCGCCCGGCGGCACCCAGACAAGCGGGGTGAAGGAGCGGGGATATCGGGAGAGCGCTCAGCGGCACTCGGAGGCGCGCGGTGGTACCGCGGCGAGATCCCGAGAGCACCCAGCGGAACTCGCATGCGTAGGGTGGAGCACGACGAGCTCGGGAGAGCGTCCGGCGGCACCCCGAGGAGAGGGATAAGCGTGCACAAGTCAACCGGACGCACAGCGGCACCTGGAGGCGCACGGTGTTAGTGCGACGATATCGGGAGAGCGCCCGGCGGCACCCCAAGGAGCGGGATGAGCGTGCGTCGGGTCGACCGGACGCACAGCGGCACCTGGAGGCGCACGGTGGTAGTGCGGCGAGCTCGGCAGAGCGCCCGGCGGCACCCCGAGCACCGTGGTGAAAGAGCGGCGATATCGGGAGAGCGCTCGGCGGCACTCGGAGGCGCACGGTGGTAGCGCGGCGAGATCCCGAGAGCACCCAGCGGCACTCGCATGCGCAGGGTGGAGCGCGACGAGCTCGGGAGAGCGTCCGACGGCACCCCGAGGAGCGGGATGAGCGTGCGTCGGGTCGACCGGACGCACAGCGACACCTGGAGGCGCACGGTGGTAGTGCAGCGAGCTTGGCAGAGCGCCCGGCGGCACCCCGAGGAGCGGGATGAGCGTGCGTCGGGTCGACCGGACGCACAGCGGCACCTGGAGGCGCACGGTGGTAGCGCGGCGAGCTCGTGATAGCACCCGGCGGAACCCCGAGGAGAGGGATGAGCGTGCGTCGGGTGGACCGGACGCACAGCGACACCTGGAGGTGCACGGTGGTAGTGCGGCAGGCTCGGGAGAGCGCCCGGCGGCACCCCGAGCACCGTGGTGAAGGAGCGGCGAGATCGGGAGCGCTCGGCGGCACTCGGAGGCGCGCGGTGGTAGTGCGGTAACCTCGGGAGAGCGCCCGGTGGCCGCCAGACAAGCGGGGTGAAGGTGCGGCGATATGGGGAGAGCGCTCGGCGGCACTCGGAGGCGCGCGGTGCTACCGCGGCGAGCTCGGGAGAGGTCCCGGCGGCACCCCGAGGAGCGGGATGAGCGTGCGTCGGGTCGACCGGACGCACAGCGACACCTGGAGGCGCACGGTGGTAGTGCGGCGAGCTCGGGAGAGCGCCCGGCGGAACCCCGAGCACCGTGGTGAAGGAGCGGCGATATCGGGAGAGCGCCCGGCGGCACCCCGAGGAGCGGGATGAGCGTGCGTCGGGTCGACCGGACGCACAGCGTTACCTAGAGGCGCACGGTGGTAGTGCGGTAACCTCGGGAGAGCGCCCGGCTGCACCCAGAAATGCGGGGTGAAGGTGCGGCGATATCGGGAGAGCGCCCGGCGGCACCCCGAGGAGCGGGATGACCGTGCGTCGGGTGGACCGGACGCACAGCGACACCTGGAAGTGCACGGCGGTAGTGCAGCAGGCTCGGGAGAGCGCCCGGCGGCACCCCGAGCACCGTGGTGAAGGAGCGGCGAGATCGGGAGCGCTCGGCGGCACTCGGAGGCGCGCGGTGGTAGGGCGGTAACCTCGGGAGAGCGCCCGGTGGCCGCCAGACAAGCGGGGTGAAGGTGCGGCGATATCGGGAGAGCGCTCGGCGGCACTCGGAGGCGCGCGGTGCTACCGCGGCGAGCTCGGGAGAGGTCCCGGCGGCACCCCGAGGAGCGGGATGAGCGTGCGTCGGGTCGACCGGACTCACAGCGACACCTGGAGGCGCACGGTGGTAGTGCGGCGAGCTCGGGAGAGCGCCCGGCGGCACCCCGAGCACCGTGGTGAAGGAGCGGCGATATCGGGAGAGCGCCCGACGGCACACGGAGGGGCGCGGTGGTACCGCGGCGAGATTCCGAGAGCACCCACCGGCACTCGCATGCGCAAGGTGGAGCGCGATGAGCTCGGCAGAGCGACCGGCGGCACCCCGAGGAGCGGGATGAGCGTGCATCGGGTCGACCGGACGCACAGCGGTACCTGGAGGCGCACGGTGGTAGTGCGGTAACCTCGGGAGAGCGCCCGGCTGCACCCAGAAAGGCGGGGTGAAGGTGCGGCGAGCTCGGGAGAGCGCCCGGCGGCACCCCGAGGAGCGGGATGAGCGTATGTCGGGTCGACCGGACGCACAGCAGAACCTGGTGGCGCACGGTGGTAGTGCGGCAAGCTCGGCAGAGCGCTCGGCGGCACCCCGAGCACCGTGGTGAAGGAGCGGCGAGCTCGGGGAAGCGTTTGGCGGCACTCGGAGGCGCGCGGTGGTACCGTAGCGAGATCCCTAGAGCACCCAGCGGCACTCGCATTCGTAGGGTGGAGCGCGACGAGCTCGGGAGAGCGCCCTGCGGCACCCCGAGGAGCGGGATGAGCGTGCGTCGGGTCCACCGGACGCACAGCGGCACTCGGAGGCGCACGGTGGTAGTGCGGGTGCTCGTGAGAGCGCCCGGCGGCACCCCGAGCACCGCGGTGAAGGAGCGGCGATATCGGGAGAGTGCCCGACGGCACTCGGAGGGGCGCGGTGGTACCGCGGCGAGATCCCGAGAGCACCCAGCGGCACTCGCATGCGCAGGGTGGAGCGCGACGAGCTCGGCAGAGCGTCCAACGGCACCCCGAGGAGCGGGATGAGCGTGCATCGGGTCGACCGGACGCACAGCGGCACCTGAACGCGCACGGTGGTAGTATGGGAAGCTCGCAGAGCGCCCGGCGGCACCCAGACAAGCGGGGTGAAGGAGCGGGGATATCGGGAGAGCGCTCAGCGGCACTCGGAGGCGCGCGGTGGTACCGCGGCGAGATCCCGAGAGCACCCAGCGGAACTCGCATGCGCAGGGTGGAGCGCGACGAGCTCGGGAGAGCGCCCGGCGGCACCCCGAGGAGCGGGATGAGCGTGCATCGGGTCGACCGGACGCACAGCGGCACCTGAACGCGCACGGTGGTAGTATGGGAAGCTCGGCAGAGCGCCCGGCGGCACCCAGACAAGCGGGGTGAAGGAGCGGGGATATCGGGAGAGCGCTCAGCGGCACTCGGAGGCGCGCGGTGGTACCGCGGCGAGATCCCGAGAGCACCCAGCGGAACTCGCATGCGTAGGGTGGAGCACGACGAGCTTGGGAGAGCGTCCGGCGGCACCCCGAGGAGAGGGATAAGCGTGCACAAGTCAACCGGACGCACAGCGGCACCTGGAGGCGCACGGTGTTAGTGCGACGAGCTTGGCAGAGCGCCCGGCGGCACCCCAAGGAGCGGGATGAGCGTGCGTCGGGTCGACCGGACGCACAGCGGCACCTGGAGGCGCACGGTGGTAGTGCGGCGAGCTCGGCAGAGCGCCCGGTGGCCGCCAGACAAGCGGGGTGAAGGTGCGGCGATATCGGGAGAGCGCTCGGCGGCACTCGGAGGCGCGCGGTGCTACCGCGGCGAGATCCCGAGAGCGCCCGGCGGCACCCCGAGGAGCGGGATGAGCGTGCGTCGGGTCGACCGGACGCACAGCGGCACCTGGAGGCGCACGGTGGTAGTGCAGCGAGCTTGGCAGAGCGCCCGGCGGCACCCCGAGGAGCGGGATGAGCGTGCGTCGGGTCGACCGGACGCACAGCGGCACCTGGAGGCGCACGGTGGTAGTGCAGCGAGCTTGGCAGAGCGCCCGGCGGCACCCCGAGGAGCGGGATGAGCGTGCGTCGGGTCGACCGGACGCACAGCGGCACCTGGAGGCGCACGGTGGTAGTGCAGCGAGCTTGGCAGAGCGCCCGGCGGCACCCCGAGGAGCGGGATGAGCGTGCGTCGGGTCGACCGGACGCACAGCGACACCTGGAGGCGCACGGTGGTAGTGCGGCGAGCTCGGGAGAGCGCCCGGCGGCACCCCGAGCACCGTGGTGAAGGAGCGGCGAGATCGGGAGAGCGCTCGGCGGCACTCGGAGGGGCGCGGTGGTACCGCGGCGAGATCTCGAGAGTTCCCAGCGGCACTCGCATGCGCAGGCTGGAGCGCGACGAGCTCGGGGGAGTGCCCGGCGGCACCCCAAGGAGCGGGATGAGCGTGCGTCGGGTCGACCGGACGCACAGCGACACCTGGAGGCGCACGGTGGTAGTGCGGCGAGCTCGGGAGAGCGCCCGGCGGCACCCCGAGCACCGTGGTGAAGGAGCGGCGATATCGGGAGAGCGCCCAACGGCACTCGGAGGGGCGCGGTGGTACCGCGGCGAGATTCCGAGAGCACCCACCGGCACTCGCATGCGCAAGGTGGAGCGCGACGAGCTCGGCAGAGCGCCCGGCGGCACCCCGAGGAGCGGGATGAGCGTGCATCGGGTCGACCGGACGCACAGCGGTACCTGGAGGCGCACGGTGGTAGTGCGGTAACCTCGGGAGAGCGCCCGGCTGCACCCAGAAAGGCGGGGTGAAGGTGCGGCGAGCTCGGGAGAGCGCCCGGCGGCACCCCGAGGAGCGGGATGAGCGTATGTCGGGTCGACCGGACGCACAGCGGCACTCGGAGGCGCACGGTGGTAGTGCGGGTGCTCGTGAGAGCGCCCGGCGGCACCCCGAGCACCGCGGTGAAGGAGCGGCGATATCGGGAGAGTGCCCGACGGCACTCGGAGGGGCGCGGTAGTACCGCGGCGAGATCCCGAGAGCACCCAGCGGCACTCGCATGCGCAGGGTGGAGCGCGACGAGCTCGGCAGAGCGTCCAACGGCACCCCGAGGAGCGGGATGAGCGTGCATCGGGTCGACCGGACGCACAGCGGCACCTGAACGCGCACGGTGGTAGTATGGGAAGCTCGGCAGAGCGCCCGGCGGCACCCAGACAAGCGGGGTGAAGGAGCGGGGATATCGGGAGAGCGCTCAGCGGCACTCGGAGGCGCGCGGTGGTACCGCGGCGAGATCCCGAGAGCACCCAGCGGCACTCGCATGCGTAGGGTGGAGCACGACGAGCTTGGGAGAGCGTCCGACGGCACCCCGAGGAGCGGGATGAGCGTGCGTCGGGTCGACCGGACGCACAGCGGCACCTGGAGGCGCACGGTGGTAGTGCGGCGAGTTCGGGAGAGCGCCCGGCAGCAACCCGAGGAGCGGGATGACCGTGCGTCGGGTAGACCGGACGCACAGCGACACTCGGAGGCGCACGGTGGTAGTGCGGCGAGCTCGGGAGAGCGCCCGGCGGAACCCCGAGCACCGTGGTGAAGGAGCGGCGATATCGGGAGAGCGCTCGGCGGCACTCGGAGGGGCGCGGTGGTACCGCGGCGAGATTCCGAGAGCACCCAGTGGCACTCGCATGCGCAGGGTGGAGCGCGACGAGCTCGGCAGAGCGCCCGGCGGCACCCCGAGGAGCGGGATGAGCGTGCGTCGGGTCGACCGGACGCACAGCGGCACCTGGAGGTGCACGGTGGTAGTGCGGCAGGCTCGGGAGAGCGCCCGGCGGCACCCCGAGCACCGTGGTGAAGGAGCGGCGAAATCGGGAGCGCTCGGCGGCACTCGGAGGCGCGCAGTGGCAGGGCGGTAACCTCGGGAGAGCGCCCGGTGGCCGCCAGACAAGCGGGGTGAAGGTGCGGCGATATCGGGAGAGCGCTCGGCGGCACTCGGAAGCGCACGGTGGTAGCGCGGCGAGATCCCGAGAGCACCCAGCGGCACTCGCATGCGCAGGGTGGAGCGCGACGAGCTCGGCAGAGCGCCCGGCGGCACCCCGAGGAGCGGGACGAGCGTGCATCGGGTCGACCGGACGCACAGCGGTACCTGGAGGCGCACGGTGGTAGTGCGGTAACCTCGGGAGAGCGCCCGGCTGCACCCAGAAAGGCGGGGTGAAGGTGCGGCGATATCGGGAGAGCGCTCGGCGGCACTCGGAGGCGCGCGGTGGTACCTCGGCGAGCTCGGGAGAGCGCCCGGCGGCACCCCGAGGAGCGGGATGAGCGTATGTCGGGTCCACCGGACGCACAGCAGAACCTGGTGGCGCACGGTGGTAGTGCAGCAAGCTCGGCAGAGCGCTCGGCGGCACCCCGAGCACCGTGGTGAAGGAGCGGCGAGCTCGGGGAAGCGTTTGGCGGCACTCGGAGGCGCGCGGTGGTACCGTAGCGAGATCCCTAGAGCACCCAGCGGCACTCGCATTCGTAGGGTGGAGCGCGACGAGCTCGGGAGAGCGCCCGGCGGCACCCAGACAAGCGGGGTGAAGGAGCGGGGATATCGGGAGAGCGCTCAGCGGCACTCGGAGGCGCGCGGTGGTACCGCGGCGAGATCCCGAGAGCACCCAGCGGAACTCGCATGCGCAGGGTGGAGCGCGACGAGCTAGGGAGAGCGTCCGACGGCACCCCGAGGAGCGGGATGAGCGTGCGTCGGGTCGACCGGACGCACAGAGGCACCTGGAGGCGCACGGTGGTAGTGCAGCGAGCTTGGCAGAGCGCCCGGCGGCACCCCGAGGAGCGGGATGAGCGTGCGTCGGGTCGACCGGACGCACAGCGGCACCTGGAGGCGCACGGTGGTAGTGCGGCGAGCTCGGGAGAGCGCCCGGCAGCACCCCGAGGAGCGGGATGAGCGTGCGTCGGGTCGACCGGACGCACAGCGGCACCTGGAGGCGCACGGTGGTAGTGCGGCGAGCTCGGGAGAGCGCCCGGCAGCACCCCGAGGAGCGGGATGAGCGTGCGTCGGGTCGACCGGACGCACAGCGGCACCTGAACGCGCACGGTGGTAGTATGGGAAGCTCGGCAGAGCGCCCGGCGGCACCCAGACAAGCGGGGTGAAGGAGCGGGGATATCGGGAGAGCGCTCAGCGGCACTCGGAGGCGCGCGGTGGTACCGCGGCGAGATCCCGAGAGCACCCAGCGGAACTCGCATGCGCAGGGTGGAGCGCGACGAGCTCGGGAGAGCGCCCGGCGGCACCCCGAGGAGCGGGATGAGCGTGCGTCGGGTCGACCGGACGCACAGCGGCACCTGGAGGTGCACGGTGGTAGTGCGGCAGGCTCGGGAGAGCGCCCGGCGGCACCCCGAGCACCGTGGTGAAGGAGCGGCGAGATCGGGAGCGCTCGGCGGCACTCGGAGGCGCGCGGTTGTAGGGCGGTAACCTCGGGAGAGCGCCCGGTGGCACCCCGAGGAGCGGGATGAGCGTATGTCGGGTCGACCGGACGCACAGCGGCACCTGGAGGCGCACGGTGGTAGTGCAGCGAGCTTGGCAGAGCGCCCGGCGGCACCCCGAGGAGCGGGATGAGCGTGCGTCGGGTAGACCGGACGCACAGCGACACTCGGAGGCGCACGGTGGTAGTGCGGCGAGCTCGGGAGAGCGCCCGGCGGAACCCCGAGCACCGTGGTGAAGGAGCGGCGATATCGGGAGAGCGCCCAGCGGCACTCGGAGGGGCGCGGTGGTACCGCGGCGAGATTCCGAGAGCACCCAGTGGCACTCGCATGCGCAGGGTGGAGCGCGACGAGCTCGGCAGAGCGCCCGGCGGCACCCCGAGGAGCGGGATGAGCGTGCGTCGGGTCGACCGGACGCACAGCGGCACCTGGAGGTGCACGGTGGTAGTGCGGCAGGCTCGGGAGAGCGCCCGGCGGCACCCCGAGCACCGTGGTGAAGGAGCGGCGAGATCGGGAGCGCTCGGCGGCACTCGGAGGCGCGCGGTTGTAGGGCGGTAACCTCGGGAGAGCGCCCGGTGGCCGCCAGACAAGCGGGGTGAAGGTGCGGCGATATCGGGAGAGCGCTCGGCGGCACTCGGAAGCGCACGGTGGTAGCGCGGCGAGATCCCGAGAGCACCCAGCGGCACTCGCATGCGCAGGGTGGAGCGCGACGAGCTCGGCAGAGCGCCCGGCGGCACCCCAAGGAGCGGGATGAGCGTGCATCGGGTCGACCGGACGCACAGCGGTACCTGGAGGCGCACGGTGGTAGTGCGGTAACCTCGGGAGAGCGCCCGGCTGCACCCAGAAAGGCGGGGTGAAGGTGCGGCGATATCGGGAGAGCGCTCGGCGGCACTCGGAGGCGCGCGGTGGTACCTCGGCGAGCTCGGGAGAGCGCCCGGCGGCACCCCGAGGAGCGGGATGAGCGTATGTCGGGTCGACCGGACGCACAGCAGAAACTGGTGGCGCACTGTGGTAGTGCGGCAAGCTCGGCAGAGCGCTCGGCGGCACCCCGAGCACCGTGGTGAATGAGCGGCGAGCTCGGGGAAGCGTTCGGCGGCACTCGGAGGCGCGCGGTGGTACCGTAGCGAGATCCCTAGAGCACCCAGCGGCACTCGCATTCGTAGGGTGGAGCGCGACGAGCTCGGGAGAGCGCCCGGCGGCACCCCGAGGAGCGGGATGAGCGTGCATCGGGTCGACCGGACGCACAGCGGCACCTGAACGCGCACGGTGGTAGTGTGGGAAGCTCGGCAGAGCGCCCGGCGGCACCCAGACAAGCGGGGTGAAGGAGCGGGGATATCGGGAGAGCGCTCAGCGGCACTCGGAGGCGCGCGGTGGTACCGCGGCGAGATCCCGAGAGCACCCAGCGGAACTCGCATGCGCAGGGTGGAGCGCGACGAGCTCGGGAGAGCGTCCGACGGCACCCCGAGGAGCGGGATGAGCGTGCGTCGGGTCGACCGGACGCACAGCGGCACCTGGAGGCGCACGGTGGTAGTGCAGCGAGCTTGGCAGAGCGCCCGGCGGCACCCCGAGGAGCGGGATGAGCGTGCGTCGGGTCGACCGGACGCACAGCGGCACCTGGAGGCGCACGGTGGTAGTGCAGCGAGCTTGGCAGAGCGCCCGGCGGCACCCCGAGGAGCGGGATGACCGTGCGTCGGGTCGACCGGACGCACAGCGGCACCTGGAGGCGCACGGTGGTAGTGCGGCGAGCTCGGCAGAGCGCCCGGTGGCCGCCAGACAAGCGGGGTGAAGGTGCGGCGATATCGGGAGAGCGCTCGGCGGCACTCGGAGGCGCGCGGTGCTACCGCGGCGAGATCCCGAGAGCGCCCGGCGGCACCCCGAGGAGCGGGATGAGCGTGCGTCGGGTCGACCGGACGCACAGCGGCACCTGGAGGCGCACGGTGGTAGTGCAGCGAGCTTGGCAGAGCGCCCGGCGGCACCCCGAGGAGCGGGATGAGCGTGCGTCGGGTCGACCGGACGCACAGCGGCACCTGGAGGCGCACGGTGGTAGTGCAGCGAGCTTGGCAGAGCGCCCGGCGGCACCCCGAGGAGCGGGATGACCGTGCGTCGGGTCGACCGGACGCACAGCGACACCTGGAGGCGCACGGTGGTAGTGCGGCGAGCTCGGGAGAGCGCCCGGCGGCACCCCGAGCACCGTGGTGAAGGAGCGGCGAGATCGGGAGAGCGCTCGGCGGCACTCGGAGGCGCGCGGTGGTACCGCGGCGAGATCTCGAGAGTTCCCAGCGGCACTCGCATGCGCAGGCTGGAGCGCGACGAGCTCGGGGGAGTGCCCGGCGGCACCCCGAGGAGCGGGATGAGCGTGCGTCGGGTCGACCGGACGCACAGCGACACCTGGAGGCGCACGGTGGTAGTGCGGCGAGCTCGGCAGAGCGCCCGGCGGCACCCCGAGCACCGTGGTGAAGGAGCGGCGATATCGGGAGAGCGCCCAACGGCACTCGGAGGGGCGCGGTGGTACCGCGGCGAGATTCCGAGAGCACCCAGCGGCACTCGCATGCGCAAGGTGGAGCGCGACGAGCTCGGCAGAGCGCCCGGCGGCACCCCGAGGAGCGGGATGAGCGTGCATCGGGTCGACCGGACGCACAGCGGTACCTGGAGGCGCACGGTGATAGTGCGGTAACCTCGGGAGAGCGCCCGGCTGCACCCAGAAAGGCGGGGTGAAGGTGCGGCGAGCTCGGGAGAGCGCCCGGCGGCACCCCGAGGAGCGGGATGAGCGTATGTCGGGTCGACCGGACGCACAGCGGCACTCGGAGGCGCACGGTGGTAGTGCGGGTGCTCGTGAGAGCGCCCGGCGGCACCCCGAGCACCGCGGTGAAGGAGCGGCGATATCGGGAGAGTGCCCGACGGCACTCGGAGGGGCGCGGTAGTACCGCGGCGAGATCCCGAGAGCACCCAGCGGCACTCGCATGCGCAGGGTGGAGCGCGACGAGCTCGGCAGAGCGTCCAACGGCACCCCGAGGAGCGGGATGAGCGTGCATCGGGTCGACCGGACGCACAGCGGCACCTGAACGCGCACGGTGGTAGTATGGGAAGCTCGGCAGAGCGCCCGGCGGCACCCAGACAAGCGGGGTGAAGGAGCGGGGATATCGGGAGAGCGCTCAGCGGCACTCGGAGGCGCGCGGTGGTACCGCGGCGAGATCCCGAGAGCACCCAGCGGCACTCGCATGCGTAGGGTGGAGCACGACGAGCTTGGGAGAGCGTCCGGCGGCACCCCGAGGAGCGGGATGAGCGTGCGTCGGGTCGACCGGACGCACAGCGGCACCTGGAGGCGCACGGTGGTAGTGCGGCGAGTTCGGGAGAGCGCCCGGCAGCAACCCGAGGAGCGGGATGACCGTGCGTCGGGTAGACCGGACGCACAGCGACACTCGGAGGCGCACGGTGGTAGTGCGGCGAGCTCGGGAGAGCGCCCGGCGGCACCCCGAGCACCGTGGTGAAGGAGCGGCGATATCGGGAGAGCGCTCGGCGGCACTCGGAGGGGCGCGGTGGTACCGCGGCGAGATTCCGAGAGCACCCAGTGGCACTCGCATGCGCAGGGTGGAGCGCGACGAGCTCGGCAGAGCGCCCGGCGGCACCCCGAGGAGCGGGATGAGCGTGCGTCGGGTCGACCGGACGCACAGCGGCACCTGGAGGTGCACGGTGGTAGTGCGGCAGGCTCGGGAGAGCGCCCGGCGGCACCCCGAGCACCGTGGTGAAGGAGCGGCGAAATCGGGAGCGCTCGGCGGCACTCGGAGGCGCGCAGTGGCAGGGCGGTAACCTCGGGAGAGCGCCCGGTGGCCGCCAGACAAGCGGGGTGAAGGTGCGGCGATATCGGGAGAGCGCTCGGCGGCACTCGGAAGCGCACGGTGGTAGCGCGGCGAGATCCCGAGAGCACCCAGCGGCACTCGCATGCGCAGGGTGGAGCGCGACGAGCTCGGCAGAGCGCCCGGCGGCACCCCGAGGAGCGGGACGAGCGTGCATCGGGTCGACCGGACGCACAGCGGTACCTGGAGGCGCACGGTGGTAGTGCGGTAACCTCGGGAGAGCGCCCGGCTGCACCCAGAAAGGCGGGGTGAAGGTGCGGCGATATCGGGAGAGCGCTCGGCGGCACTCGGAGGCGCGCGGTGGTACCTCGGCGAGCTCGGGAGAGCGCCCGGCGGCACCCCGAGGAGCGGGATGAGCGTATGTCGGGTCCACCGGACGCACAGCAGAACCTGGTGGCGCACGGTGGTAGTGCAGCAAGCTCGGCAGAGCGCTCGGCGGCACCCCGAGCACCGTGGTGAAGGAGCGGCGAGCTCGGGGAAGCGTTTGGCGGCACTCGGAGGCGCGCGGTGGTACCGTAGCGAGATCCCTAGAGCACCCAGCGGCACTCGCATTCGTAGGGTGGAGCGCGACGAGCTCGGGAGAGCGCCCGGCGGCACCCAGACAAGCGGGGTGAAGGAGCGGGGATATCGGGAGAGCGCTCAGCGGCACTCGGAGGCGCGCGGTGGTACCGCGGCGAGATCCCGAGAGCACCCAGCGGAACTCGCATGCGCAGGGTGGAGCGCGACGAGCTCGGGAGAGCGTCCGACGGCACCCCGAGGAGCGGGATGAGCGTGCGTCGGGTCGACCGGACGCACAGCGGCACCTGGAGGCGCACGGTGGTAGTGCAGCGAGCTTGGCAGAGCGCCCGGCGGCACCCCGAGGAGCGGGATGAGCGTGCGTCGGGTCGACCGGACGCACAGCGGCACCTGAACGCGCACGGTGGTAGTGCGGCGAGCTCGGGAGAGCGCCCGGCAGCACCCCGAGGAGCGGGATGAGCGTGCGTCGGGTCGACCGGACGCACAGCGGCACCTGGAGGCGCACGGTGGTAGTGCGGCGAGCTCGGGAGAGCGCCCGGCAGCACCCCGAGGAGCGGGATGAGCGTGCGTCAGGTCGACCGGACGCACAGCGGCACCTGAACGCGCACGGTGGTAGTATGGGAAGCTCGGCAGAGCGCCCGGCGGCACCCAGACAAGCGGGGTGAAGGAGCGGGGATATCGGGAGAGCGCTCAGCGGCACTCGGAGGCGCGCGGTGGTACCGCGGCGAGATCCCGAGAGCACCCAGCGGAACTCGCATGCGCAGGGTGGAGCGCGACGAGCTCGGGAGAGCGCCCGGCGGCACCCCGAGGAGCGGGATGAGCGTGCGTCGGGTCGACCGGACGCACAGCGGCACCTGGAGGTGCACGGTGGTAGTGCGGCAGGCTCGGGAGAGCGCCCGGCGGCACCCCGAGCACCGTGGTGAAGGAGCGGCGAGATCGGGAGCGCTCGGCGGCACTCGGAGGCGCGCGGTTGTAGGGCGGTAACCTCGGGAGAGCGCCCGGTGGCACCCCGAGGAGCGGGATGAGCGTATGTCGGGTCGACCGGACGCACAGCGGCACCTGGAGGCGCACGGTGGTAGTGCAGCGAGCTTGGCAGAGCGCCCGGCGGCACCCCGAGGAGCGGGATGAGCGTGCGTCGGGTAGACCGGACGCACAGCGACACTCGGAGGCGCACGGTGGTAGTGCGGCGAGCTCGGGAGAGCGCCCGGCGGCACCCCGAGCACCGTGGTGAAGGAGCGGCGATATCGGGAGAGCGCCCAGCGGCACTCGGAGGGGCGCGGTGGTACCGCGGCGAGATTCCGAGAGCACCCAGTGGCACTCGCATGCGCAGGGTGGAGCGCGACGAGCTCGGCAGAGCGCCCGGCGGCACCCCGAGGAGCGGGATGAGCGTGCGTCGGGTCGACCGGACGCACAGCGGCACCTGGAGGTGCACGGTGGTAGTGCGGCAGGCTCGGGAGAGCGCCCGGCGGCACCCCGAGCACCGTGGTGAAGGAGCGGCGAGATCGGGAGCGCTCGGCGGCACTCGGAGGCGCGCGGTTGTAGGGCGGTAACCTCGGGAGAGCGCCCGGTGGCCGCCAGACAAGCGGGGTGAAGGTGCGGCGATATCGGGAGAGCGCTCGGCGGCACTCGGAAGCGCACGGTGGTAGCGCGGCGAGATCCCGAGAGCACCCAGCGGCACTCGCATGCGCAGGGTGGAGCGCGACGAGCTCGGCAGAGCGCCCGGCGGCACCCCAAGGAGCGGGATGAGCGTGCATCGGGTCGACCGGACGCACAGCGGTACCTGGAGGCGCACGGTGGTAGTGCGGTAACCTCGGGAGAGCGCCCGGCTGCACCCAGAAAGGCGGGGTGAAGGTGCGGCGATATCGGGAGAGCGCTCGGCGGCACTCGGAGGCGCGCGGTGGTACCTCGGCGAGCTCGGGAGAGCGCCCGGCGGCACCCCGAGGAGCGGGATGAGCGTATGTCGGGTCGACCGGACGCACAGCAGAAACTGGTGGCGCACTGTGGTAGTGCGGCAAGCTCGGCAGAGCGCTCGGCGGCACCCCGAGCACCGTGGTGAATGAGCGGCGAGCTCGGGGAAGCGTTCGGCGGCACTCGGAGGCGCGCGGTGGTACCGTAGCGAGATCCCTAGAGCACCCAGCGGCACTCGCATTCGTAGGGTGGAGCGCGACGAGCTCGGGAGAGCGCCCGGCGGCACCCCGAGGAGCGGGATGAGCGTGCATCGGGTCGACCGGACGCACAGCGGCACCTGAACGCGCACGGTGGTAGTGTGGGAAGCTCGGCAGAGCGCCCGGCGGCACCCAGACAAGCGGGGTGAAGGAGCGGGGATATCGGGAGAGCGCTCAGCGGCACTCGGAGGCGCGCGGTGGTACCGCGGCGAGATCCCGAGAGCACCCAGCGGAACTCGCATGCGCAGGGTGGAGCGCGACGAGCTCGGGAGAGCGTCCGACGGCACCCCGAGGAGCGGGATGAGCGTGCGTCGGGTCGACCGGACGCACAGCGGCACCTGGAGGCGCACGGTGGTAGTGCAGCGAGCTTGGCAGAGCGCCCGGCGGCACCCCGAGGAGCGGGATGAGCGTGCGTCGGGTCGACCGGACGCACAGCGGCACCTGGAGGCGCACGGTGGTAGTGCGGCGAGCTCGGGAGAGCGCCCGGCAGCACCCCGAGGAGCGGGATGAGTGTGCGTCGGGTCGACCGGACGCACAGCGGCACCTGGAGGCGCACGGTGGTAGTGCAGCGAGCTTGGCAGAGCGCCCGGCGGCACCCCGAGGAGCGGGATGACCGTGCGTCGGGTCGACCGGACGCACAGCGACACCTGGAGGCGCACGGTGGTAGTGCGGCGAGCTCGGGAGAGCGCCCGGCGGCACCCCGAGCACCGTGGTGAAGGAGCGGCGAGATCGGGAGAGCGCTCGGCGGCACTCGGAGGGGCGCGGTGGTACCGCGGCGAGATCTCGAGAGTTCCCAGCGGCACTCGCATGCGCAGGCTGGAGCGCGACGAGCTCGGGGGAGTGCCCGGCGGCACCCCAAGGAGCGGGATGAGCGTGCGTCGGGTCGACCGGACGCACAGCGACACCTGGAGGCGCACGGTGGTAGTGCGGCGAGCTCGGGAGAGCGCCCGGCGGCACCCCGAGCACCGTGGTGAAGGAGCGGCGATATCGGGAGAGCGCCCAACGGCACTCGGAGGGGCGCGGTGGTACCGCGGCGAGATTCCGAGAGCACCCACCGGCACTCGCATGCGCAAGGTGGAGCGCGACGAGCTCGGCAGAGCGCCCGGCGGCACCCCGAGGAGCGGGATGAGCGTGCGTCGGGTCGACCGGACGCACAGCGGTACCTGGAGGCGCACGGTGGTAGTGCGGTAACCTCGGGAGAGCGCCCGGCTGCACCCAGAAAGGCGGGGTGAAGGTGCGGCGAGCTCGGGAGAGCGCCCGGCGGCACCCCGAGGAGCGGGATGAGCGTGCGTCGGGTAGACCGGACGCACAGCAGAACCTGGTGGCGCACGGTGGTAGTGCGGCAAGCTCGGCAGAGCGATCGGCGGCACCCCGAGCACCTTGGTGAAGGAGCGGCGAGCTCGGGGAAGCGTTCGGCGGCACTCGGAGGCGCGCGGTGGTACCGTAGCGAGATCCCTAGAGCACCCAGCGGCACTCGCATTCGTAGGGTGGAGCGCGACGAGCTCGGGAGAGCGCCCGGCGGCACCCCGAGGAGCGGGATGAGCGTGCGTCGGGTCCACCGGACGCACAGCGGCACTCGGAGGCGCACGGTGGTAGTGCGGGTGCTCGTGAGAGCGCCCGGCGGCACCCCGAGCACCGCGGTGAAGGAGCGGCGATATCGGGAGAGTGCCCGACGGCACTCGGTGGGGCGCGGTGGTACCGCGGCGAGATCCCGAGAGCACCCAGCGGCACTCGCATGCGCAGGGTGGAGCGCGACGACCTTGGGAGAGCGTCCGGCGGCACCCCGAGGAGAGGGATAAGCGTGCACAAGTCAACCGGACGCACAGCGGCACCTGGAGGCGCACGGTGTTAGTGCGACGAGCTTGACAGAGCGCCCGGCGGCACCCCAAGGAGCGGGATGAGCGTGCGTCGGGTCGACCGGACGCACAGCGGCACCTGGAGGCGCACGGTGGTAGTGCGGTAACCTCGGGAGAGCGCCCGGTGGCACCCAGACAAGCGGGTTGAAGGTGCGGCGATATCGGGAGAGCGCTCGGCGGCACTCGGAGGCGCACGGTGCTACCGCGGCGAGCTCGGCAGAGCGCCCGGCGGCACCCCGAGGAGCGGGATGAGCGTGCGTCGGGTCGACCGGACGCACAGCGTTACCTGGAGGCGCACGGTGGTAGTGCGGTAACCTCGGGAGAGCGCCCGGTAGCCGCCAGACAAGCGGGGTGAAGGTGCGGCGATATCGGGAGAGCGCTCGGCGGCACTCGGAGGCGCGCGGTGGTACCGCGGCGAGATTCCGAGAGCACCCAGCGGCACTCGCATGCGCAAGGTGGAGCGCGACGAGCTCGGCAGAGCGCCCGGCGGCACCCCGAGGAGCGGGATGAGCGTGCATCGGGTCGACCGGACGCACAGCGGCACCTGAACGCGCACGGTGGTAGTATGGGAAGCTCGGCAGAGCGCCCGGCGGCACCCAGACAAGCGGGGTGAAGGAGCGGGGATATCGGGAGAGCGCTCAGCGGCACTCGGAGGCGCAAGGTGGAGCACGACGAGCTTGGGAGAGCGTCCGGCGGCACCCCGAGGAGAGGGATAAGCGTGCACAAGTCAACCGGACGCACAGCGGCACCTGGAGGCGCACGGTGTTAGTGCGACGAGCTTGGCAGAGCGCCCGGCGGCACCCCAAGGAGCGGGATGAGCGTGCGTCGGGTCGACCGGACGCACAGCGGCACCTGGAGGCGCACGGTGGTAGTGCGGCGAGCTCGGCAGAGCGCCCGGTGGCCGCCAGACAAGCGGGGTGAAGGTGCGGCGATATCGGGAGAGCGCTCGGCGGCACTCGGAGGCGCGCGGTGCTACCGCGGCGAGATCCCGAGAGCGCCCGGCGGCACCCCGAGGAGCGGGATGAGCGTGCGTCGGGTCGACCGGACGCACAGCGGCACCTGGAGGCGCACGGTGGTAGTGCAGCGAGCTTGGCAGAGCGCCCGGCGGCACCCCGAGGAGCGGGATGAGCGTGCGTCGGGTCGACCGGACGCACAGCGGCACCTGGAGGCGCACGGTGGTAGTGCAGCGAGCTTGGCAGAGCGCCCGGCGGCACCCCGAGGAGCGGGATGACCGTGCGTCGGGTCGACCGGACGCACAGCGACACCTGGAGGCGCACGGTGGTAGTGCGGCGAGCTCGGGAGAGCGCCCGGCGGCACCCCGAGCACCGTGGTGAAGGAGCGGCGAGATCGGGAGAGCGCTCGGCGGCACTCGGAGGCGCGCGGTGGTACCGCGGCGAGATCTCGAGAGTTCCCAGCGGCACTCGCATGCGCAGGCTGGAGCGCGACGAGCTCGGGGGAGTGCCCGGCGGCACCCCAAGGAGCGGGATGAGCGTGCGTCGGGTCGACCGGACGCACAGCGACACCTGGAGGCGCACGGTGGTAGTGCGGCGAGCTCGGGAGAGCGCCCGGCGGCACCCCGAGCACCGTGGTGAAGGAGCGGCGATATCGGGAGAGCGCCCAACGGCACTCGGAGGGGCGCGGTGGTACCGCGGCGAGATTCCGAGAGCACCCACCGGCACTCGCATGCGCAAGGTGGAGCGCGACGAGCTCGGCAGAGCGCCCGGCGGCACCCCGAGGAGCGGGATGAGCGTGCATCGGGTCGACCGGACGCACAGCGGTACCTGGAGGCGCACGGTGGTAGTGCGGTAACCTCGGGAGAGCGCCCGGCTGCACCCAGAAAGGCGGGGTGAAGGTGCGGCGAGCTCGGGAGAGCGCCCGGCGGCACCCCGAGGAGCGGGATGAGCGTATGTCGGGTCCACCGGACGCACAGCGGCACTCGGAGGCGCACGGTGGTAGTGCGGGTGCTCGTGAGAGCGCCCGGCGGCACCCCGAGCACCGCGGTGAAGGAGCGGCGATATCGGGAGAGTGCCCGACGGCACTCGGAGGGGCGCGGTAGTACCGCGGCGAGATCCCGAGAGCACCCAGCGGCACTCGCATGCGCAGGGTGGAGCGCGACGAGCTCGGCAGAGCGTCCAACGGCACCCCGAGGAGCGGGATGAGCGTGCATCGGGTCGACCGGACGCACAGCGGCACCTGAACGCGCACGGTGGTAGTATGGGAAGCTCGGCAGAGCGCCCGGCGGCACCCAGACAAGCGGGGTGAAGGAGCGGGGATATCGGGAGAGCGCTCAGCGGCACTCGGAGGCGCGCGGTGGTACCGCGGCGAGATCCCGAGAGCACCCAGCGGAACTCGCATGCGTAGGGTGGAGCACGACGAGCTTGGGAGAGCGTCCGGCGGCACCCCGAGGAGAGGGATAAGCGTGCACAAGTCAACCGGACGCACAGCGGCACCTGGAGGCGCACGGTGTTAGTGCGACGATATCGGGAGAGCGCCCGGCGGCACCCCAAGGAGCGGGATGAGCGTGCGTCGGGTCGACCGGACGCACAGCGGCACCTGGAGGCGCACGGTGGTAGTGCGGCGAGCTCGGCAGAGCGCCCGGCGGCACCCCGAGCACCGTGGTGAAAGAGCGGCGATATCGGAAGAGCGCTCGGCGGCACTCGGAGGCGCACGGTGGTAGCGCGGCGAGATCCCGAGAGCACCCAGCGGCACTCGCATGCGCAGGGTGGAGCGCGACGAGCTCGGGAGAGCGTCCGACGGCACCCCGAGGAGCGGGATGAGCGTGCGTCGGGTCGACCGGACGCACAGCGACACCTGGAGGCGCACGGTGGTAGTGCGGTAACCTCGGGAGAGCGCCCGGCTGCACCCAGAAAGGCGGGGTGAAGGTGCGGCGAGCTCGGGAGAGCGCCCGGCGGCACCCCGAGGAGCGGGATGAGCGTATGTCGGGTCGACCGGACGCACAGCAGAACCTGGTGGCGCACGGTGGTAGTGCGGCAAGCTCGGGAGAGCGCTCGGCGGCACCCCGAGCACCGTGGTGAAGGAGCGGCGATATCGGGAGAGTGCCCGACGGCACTCGGTGGTGCGCGGTGGTAGCGCGGCGAGATCCCGAGAGCACCCAGCGGCACTCGCATGCGCAGGGTGGAGCGCGACGAGCTCGGGGGAGTGACCGGCGGCACCCCGAGGAGCGGGATGAGCGTGCATCGGGTCGACCGGACGCACAGCGACACCTGGAGGCGCACGGTTTTAGTGCGTCGAGCTCGGGAGAGCGCCCGGCGGAACCCCGAGCACCGCGGTGATGGAGCGGCGAGATTGGGAGCGCTCGGCGGCACACGGAGACGCACGGTGGTACCTCGGCGAGCTCGGGAGAGCACCCGGAGGCACCCCGAGGAGCGGGATGAGCGTGCGTCGGGTCGACCGGACGCACAGCGGCACCTGGAGGCGCACGGTGGTAGTGCGGCGAGCTCGGGAGAGCGCTCGGCGGCACCCCGAGGAGCGGGATGAGCGTGCGTCGGGTCGACCGGACGCACAGCGGCACCTGGAGGTGCACGGTGGTAGTGCGGCGAGCTCGGGAGAGCGCCCGGCGGCACCCCGAGGAGCGGGATGAGCGTGCATCGGGTCGACCGGACGCACAGCGGCACCTGGAGGCGCACGGTGGTAGTGCGGCGAGCTCGGAAGAGCTCCCGGCGGCACCCCGAGGAGAGGGATAAGCGTGCACAAGTCAACCGGACGCACAGCGGCACCTGGAGGCGCACGGTGTTAGTGCGACGATATCGGGAGAGCGCCCGGCGGCACCCCAAGGAGCGGGATGAGCGTGCGTCGGGTCGACCGGACGCACAGCGGCACCTGGAGGCGCACGGTGGTAGTGCAGCGAGCTTGGCAGAGCGCCCGGCGGCACCCCGAGGAGCGGGATGAGCGTGCATCGGGTCGATTGGACGCACAGCGGTACCTGGAGGCGCACGGTGGTAGTGCGGTAACCTCGGGAGAGCGCCCGGCTGCACCCAGAAAGGCGGGGTGAAGGTGCGGCGAGCTCGGGAGAGCGCCCGGCGGCACCCCGAGGAGCGGGATGAGCGTATGTCGGGTCGACCGGACGCACAGCAGAACCTGGTGGCGCACGGTGGTAGTGCGGCAAGCTCGGCAGAGCGCTCGGCGGCACCCCGAGCACCGTGGTGAAGGAGCGGCGATATCGGGAGAGTGCCCGACGGCACTCGGTGGGGCGCGGTGGTACCGCGGCGAGATCCCGAGAGCACCCAGCGGCACTCGCATGCACAGGGTGGAGAGCGACGAGCTCGGGGGAGTGACCGGCGGCACCCCGAGGAGCGGGATGAGCGTGCATCGGGTCGACCGGACGCACAGCGACACCTGGAGGCGCACGGTTTTAGTGCGTCGAGCTCGGGAGAGCGCCCGGCGGAACCCCGAGCACAGCGGTGATGGAGCGGCGAGATCGGGAGCGCTCGGCGGCATACGGAGACGCACGGTGGTACCTCGGCGAGCTCGGGAGAGCACCCGGCGGCACCCCGAGGAGCGGGATGAGCGTGCGTCGGGTCGACCGGACGCACAGCGGCACCTGGAGGCGCACGGTGGTAGTGCGGCGAGCTCGGGAGAGCGCCCGGCGGCACCCCGAGGAGAGGGATAAGCGTGCACAAGTCAACCGGACGCACAGCGGCACCTGGAGGCGCACGGTGTTAGTGCGACGATATCGGGAGAGCGCCCGGCGGCACCCCAAGGAGCGGGATGAGCGTGCGTCGGGTCGACCGGACGCACAGCGGCACCTGGAGGCGCACGGTGGTAGTGCGGTAACCTCGGGAGAGAGCCCGGTGGCCGCCAGACAAGCGGGGTGAAGGAGCGGCGAGATCGGGAGAGCGCTCGGCGGAACACCGAGCACCGCGGTGATGGAGCGGCGAGATCGGGAGAGCGCTCGGCGGCACTCGGAGGCGCACGGTGGTACCTCGGCGAGCTCGGGAGAGCACCCGGCGGCACCCCGAGGAGCGGGATGAGCGTGCGTCGGGTCGACCGGACGCACAGCGGCACCTGGAGGCGCACGGTGGTAGTTCAGCGAGCTTGGCAGAGCGCCCGGCGGCACCCCGAGGAGCGGGATGAGCGTGCGTCGGGTCGACCGGACGCACAGCGGCACCTGGAGGCGCACGGTGGTAGTGCGGCGAGCTCGGGAGAGCGCCCGGCAGCACCCCGAGGAGCGGGATGACCGTGCGTCGGGTCGACCGGACGCACAGCGACACCTGTAGGCGCACGGTGGTAGTGCGGCGAGCTCCGGAGAGCGCCCGGCGGCACCCCGAGCACCGTGGTGAAGAAGCGGCGATATCGGGAGAGCGCCCAACGGCACTCGGAGGGGCGCGGTGGTACCGCGGCGAGATTCCGAGATCAACCAGTGGCACTCGCATGCTCAGGGTGGAGCGCGACGAGCTCGGGAGAGCGCCCGGCGGCACCCCGAGGAGCGGGATGACCGTGCGTCGGGTCGACCGGACGCACAGCGGCACCTGGAGGTGCACGGTGGTAGTGCGGCAGGCTCGGGAGAGCGCCCGGCGGCACCCCGAGCACCGTGGTGAAGGAGCGGCGAGATCGGGAGCGCTCGGCGGCACTCGGAGGTGCGCGGTGGTAGGGCGGTAACCTCGGGAGAGCGCCCGGTGGCCGCCAGACAAGCGGGGTGAAGGTGCGGCGATATCGGGAGAGCGCTCGGCGGCACTCGGAGGCGCGCGGTGCTACCGCGGCGAGCTCGGGAGAGGTCCCGGCGGCACCCCGAGGAGCGGGATGAGCGTGCGTCGGGTCGACCGGACGCACAGCGACACCTGGAGGCGCACGGTGGTAGTGCGGCGAGCTCGGGAGAGCGCCCGGCGGCACCCCGAGCACCCTGGTGAAGGAGCGGCGATATCGGGAGAGCGCCCGACGGCACACGGAGGGGCGCGGTGGTACCGCGGCGAGATTCCGAGAGCACCCAGCGGCACTCGCATGCGCAAGGTGGAGCGCGACGAGCTCGGCAGAGCGACCGGCGGCACCCCGAGGAGCGGGATGAGCGTGCATCGGGTCGACCGGACGCACAGCGGTACCTGGAGGCGCACGGTGGTAGTGCGGTAACCTCGGGAGAGCGCCCGGCTGCACCCAGAAAGGCGGGGTGAAGGTGTGGCGAGCTCGGGAGAGCGCCCGGCGGCACCCCGAGGAGCGGGATGAGCGTATGTCGGGTCGACCGGACGCACAGCAGAACCTGGTGGCGCACGGTGGTAGTGCGGCAAGCTCGGCAGAGCGCTCGGCGGCACCCCGAGCACCGTGGTGAAGGAGCGGCGAGCTCGGGGAAGCGTTCGGCGGCACTCGGAGGCGCGCGGTGGTACCGTAGCGAGATCCCTAGAGCACCCAGCGGCACTCGCATTCGTAGGGTGGAGCGCGACGAGCTCGGGAGAGCGCCCGGCGGCACCCCGAGGAGCGGGATGAGCGTGCGTCGGGTCCACCGGACGCACAGCGGCACTCGGAGGCGCACGGTGGTAGTGCGGGTGCTCGTGAGAGCGCCCGGCGGCACCCCGAGCACCGCGGTGAAGGAGCGGCGATATCGGGAGAGTGCCCGACGGCACTCGGAGGGGCGCGGTGGTACCGCGGCGAGATCCCGAGAGCACCCAGCGGCACTCGCATGCGCAGGGTGGAGCGCGACGAGCTCGGCAGAGCGTCCAACGGCACCCCGAGGAGCGGGATGAGCGTGCATCGGGTCGACCGGACGCACAGCGGCACCTGAACGCGCACGGTGGTAGTATGGGAAGCTCGGCAGAGCGCCCGGCGGCACCCAGACAAGCGGGGTGAAGGAGCGGGGATATCGGGAGAGCGCTCAGCGGCACTCGGAGGCGCGCGGTGGTACCGCGGCAAGATCCCGAGAGCACCCAGCGGCACTCGCATGCGCAGGGTGGAGCACGACGAGCTCGGGAGAGCGTCCGACGGCACCCCGAGGAGCGGGATGAGCGTGCGTCGGGTCGACCGGACGCACAGCGGCACCTGGAGGCGCACGGTGGTAGTGCAGCGAGCTTGGCAGAGCGCCCGGCGGCACCCCGAGGAGCGGGATGAGCGTGCGTCGGGTCGACCGGACGCACAGCGGTACCTGGAGGCGCACGGTGGTAGTGCGGTAACCTCGGGAGAGCGCCCGGCTGCACCCAGAAAGGCGGGGTGAAGGTGCGGCGAGCTCGGGAGAGCGCCCGGCGGCACCCCGAGGAGCGGGATGAGCGTATGTCGGGTCCACCGGACGCACAGCGGCACTCGGAGGCGCACGGTGGTAGTGCGGGTGCTCGTGAGAGCGCCCGGCGGCACCCCGAGCACCGCGGTGAAGGAGCGGCGATATCGGGAGAGTGCCCGACGGCACTCGGAGGGGCGCGGTAGTACCGCGGCGAGATCCCGAGAGCACCCAGCGGCACTCGCATGCGCAGGGTGGAGCGCGACGAGCTCGGCAGAGCGTCCAACGGCACCCCGAGGAGCGGGATGAGCGTGCATCGGGTCGACCGGACGCACAGCGGCACCTGAACGCGCACGGTGGTAGTATGGGAAGCTCGGCAGAGCGCCCGGCGGCACCCAGACAAGCGGGGTGAAGGAGCGGGGATATCGGGAGAGCGCTCAGCGGCACTCGGAGGCGCGCGGTGGTACCGCGGCGAGATCCCGAGAGCACCCAGCGGAACTCGCATGCGTAGGGTGGAGCACGACGAGCTTGGGAGAGCGTCCGGCGGCACCCCGAGGAGAGGGATAAGCGTGCACAAGTCAACCGGACGCACAGCGGCACCTGGAGGCGCACGGTGTTAGTGCGACGATATCGGGAGAGCGCCCGGCGGCACCCCAAGGAGCGGGATGAGCGTGCGTCGGGTCGACCGGACGCACAGCGGCACCTGGAGGCGCACGGTGGTAGTGCGGCGAGCTCGGCAGAGCGCCCGGCGGCACCCCGAGCACCGTGGTGAAAGAGCGGCGATATCGGAAGAGCGCTCGGCGGCACTCGGAGGCGCACGGTGGTAGCGCGGCGAGATCCCGAGAGCACCCAGCGGCACTCGCATGCGCAGGGTGGAGCGCGACGAGCTCGGGAGAGCGTCCGACGGCACCCCGAGGAGCGGGATGAGCGTGCGTCGGGTCGACCGGACGCACAGCGACACCTGGAGGCGCACGGTGGTAGTGCGGTAACCTCGGGAGAGCGCCCGGCTGCACCCAGAAAGGCGGGGTGAAGGTGCGGCGAGCTCGGGAGAGCGCCCGGCGGCACCCCGAGGAGCGGGATGAGCGTATGTCGGGTCGACCGGACGCACAGCAGAACCTGGTGGCGCACGGTGGTAGTGCGGCAAGCTCGGGAGAGCGCTCGGCGGCACCCCGAGCACCGTGGTGAAGGAGCGGCGATATCGGGAGAGTGCCCGACGGCACTCGGTGGTGCGCGGTGGTAGCGCGGCGAGATCCCGAGAGCACCCAGCGGCACTCGCATGCGCAGGGTGGAGCGCGACGAGCTCGGGGGAGTGACCGGCGGCACCCCGAGGAGCGGGATGAGCGTGCATCGGGTCGACCGGACGCACAGCGACACCTGGAGGCGCACGGTTTTAGTGCGTCGAGCTCGGGAGAGCGCCCGGCGGAACCCCGAGCACCGCGGTGATGGAGCGGCGAGATTGGGAGCGCTCGGCGGCACACGGAGACGCACGGTGGTACCTCGGCGAGCTCGGGAGAGCACCCGGAGGCACCCCGAGGAGCGGGATGAGCGTGCGTCGGGTCGACCGGACGCACAGCGGCACCTGGAGGCGCACGGTGGTAGTGCGGCGAGCTCGGGAGAGCGCTCGGCGGCACCCCGAGGAGCGGGATGAGCGTGCGTCGGGTCGACCGGACGCACAGCGGCACCTGGAGGTGCACGGTGGTAGTGCGGCGAGCTCGGGAGAGCGCCCGGCGGCACCCCGAGGAGCGGGATGAGCGTGCATCGGGTCGACCGGACGCACAGCGGCACCTGGAGGCGCACGGTGGTAGTGCAGCGAGCTTGGCAGAGCGCCCGGCGGCACCCCGAGGAGCGGGATGAGCGTGCATCGGGTCGATTGGACGCACAGCGGTACCTGGAGGCGCACGGTGGTAGTGCGGTAACCTCGGGAGAGCGCCCGGCTGCACCCAGAAAGGCGGGGTGAAGGTGCGGCGAGCTCGGGAGAGCGCCCGGCGGCACCCCGAGGAGCGGGATGAGCGTATGTCGGGTCGACCGGACGCACAGCAGAACCTGGTGGCGCACGGTGGTAGTGCGGCAAGCTCGGCAGAGCGCTCGGCGGCACCCCGAGCACCGTGGTGAAGGAGCGGCGATATCGGGAGAGTGCCCGACGGCACTCGGTGGGGCGCGGTGGTACCGCGGCGAGATCCCGAGAGCACCCAGCGGCACTCGCATGCACAGGGTGGAGAGCGACGAGCTCGGGGGAGTGACCGGCGGCACCCCGAGGAGCGGGATGAGCGTGCATCGGGTCGACCGGACGCACAGCGACACCTGGAGGCGCACGGTTTTAGTGCGTCGAGCTCGGGAGAGCGCCCGGCGGAACCCCGAGCACAGCGGTGATGGAGCGGCGAGATCGGGAGCGCTCGGCGGCATACGGAGACGCACGGTGGTACCTCGGCGAGCTCGGGAGAGCACCCGGCGGCACCCCGAGGAGCGGGATGAGCGTGCGTCGGGTCGACCGGACGCACAGCGGCACCTGGAGGCGCACGGTGGTAGTGCGGCGAGCTCGGGAGAGCGCCCGGCGGCACCCCGAGGAGAGGGATAAGCGTGCACAAGTCAACCGGACGCACAGCGGCACCTGGAGGCGCACGGTGTTAGTGCGACGATATCGGGAGAGCGCCCGGCGGCACCCCAAGGAGCGGGATGAGCGTGCGTCGGGTCGACCGGACGCACAGCGGCACCTGGAGGCGCACGGTGGTAGTGCGGTAACCTCGGGAGAGAGCCCGGTGGCCGCCAGACAAGCGGGGTGAAGGAGCGGCGAGATCGGGAGAGCGCTCGGCGGAACACCGAGCACCGCGGTGATGGAGCGGCGAGATCGGGAGAGCGCTCGGCGGCACTCGGAGGCGCACGGTGGTACCTCGGCGAGCTCGGGAGAGCACCCGGCGGCACCCCGAGGAGCGGGATGAGCGTGCGTCGGGTCGACCGGACGCACAGCGGCACCTGGAGGCGCACGGTGGTAGTTCAGCGAGCTTGGCAGAGCGCCCGGCGGCACCCCGAGGAGCGGGATGAGCGTGCGTCGGGTCGACCGGACGCACAGCGGCACCTGGAGGCGCACGGTGGTAGTGCGGCGAGCTCGGGAGAGCGCCCGGCAGCACCCCGAGGAGCGGGATGACCGTGCGTCGGGTCGACCGGACGCACAGCGACACCTGTAGGCGCACGGTGGTAGTGCGGCGAGCTCCGGAGAGCGCCCGGCGGCACCCCGAGCACCGTGGTGAAGAAGCGGCGATATCGGGAGAGCGCCCAACGGCACTCGGAGGGGCGCGGTGGTACCGCGGCGAGATTCCGAGATCAACCAGTGGCACTCGCATGCTCAGGGTGGAGCGCGACGAGCTCGGGAGAGCGCCCGGCGGCACCCCGAGGAGCGGGATGACCGTGCGTCGGGTCGACCGGACGCACAGCGGCACCTGGAGGTGCACGGTGGTAGTGCGGCAGGCTCGGGAGAGCGCCCGGCGGCACCCCGAGCACCGTGGTGAAGGAGCGGCGAGATCGGGAGCGCTCGGCGGCACTCGGAGGTGCGCGGTGGTAGGGCGGTAACCTCGGGAGAGCGCCCGGTGGCCGCCAGACAAGCGGGGTGAAGGTGCGGCGATATCGGGAGAGCGCTCGGCGGCACTCGGAGGCGCGCGGTGCTACCGCGGCGAGCTCGGGAGAGGTCCCGGCGGCACCCCGAGGAGCGGGATGAGCGTGCGTCGGGTCGACCGGACGCACAGCGACACCTGGAGGCGCACGGTGGTAGTGCGGCGAGCTCGGCAGAGCGCCCGGCGGCACCCCGAGCACCCTGGTGAAGGAGCGGCGATATCGGGAGAGCGCCCGACGGCACACGGAGGGGCGCGGTGGTACCGCGGCGAGATTCCGAGAGCACCCAGCGGCACTCGCATGCGCAAGGTGGAGCGCGACGAGCTCGGCAGAGCGACCGGCGGCACCCCGAGGAGCGGGATGAGCGTGCATCGGGTCGACCGGACGCACAGCGGTACCTGGAGGCGCACGGTGGTAGTGCGGTAACCTCGGGAGAGCGCCCGGCTGCACCCAGAAAGGCGGGGTGAAGGTGTGGCGAGCTCGGGAGAGCGCCCGGCGGCACCCCGAGGAGCGGGATGAGCGTATGTCGGGTCGACCGGACGCACAGCAGAACCTGGTGGCGCACGGTGGTAGTGCGGCAAGCTCGGCAGAGCGCTCGGCGGCACCCCGAGCACCGTGGTGAAGGAGCGGCGAGCTCGGGGAAGCGTTCGGCGGCACTCGGAGGCGCGCGGTGGTACCGTAGCGAGATCCCTAGAGCACCCAGCGGCACTCGCATTCGTAGGGTGGAGCGCGACGAGCTCGGGAGAGCGCCCGGCGGCACCCCGAGGAGCGGGATGAGCGTGCGTCGGGTCCACCGGACGCACAGCGGCACTCGGAGGCGCACGGTGGTAGTGCGGGTGCTCGTGAGAGCGCCCGGCGGCACCCCGAGCACCGCGGTGAAGGAGCGGCGATATCGGGAGAGTGCCCGACGGCACTCGGAGGGGCGCGGTGGTACCGCGGCGAGATCCCGAGAGCACCCAGCGGCACTCGCATGCGCAGGGTGGAGCGCGACGAGCTCGGCAGAGCGTCCAACGGCACCCCGAGGAGCGGGATGAGCGTGCATCGGGTCGACCGGACGCACAGCGGCACCTGAACGCGCACGGTGGTAGTATGGGAAGCTCGGCAGAGCGCCCGGCGGCACCCAGACAAGCGGGGTGAAGGAGCGGGGATATCGGGAGAGCGCTCAGCGGCACTCGGAGGCGCGCGGTGGTACCGCGGCAAGATCCCGAGAGCACCCAGCGGCACTCGCATGCGCAGGGTGGAGCACGACGAGCTCGGGAGAGCGTCCGACGGCACCCCGAGGAGCGGGATGAGCGTGCGTCGGGTCGACCGGACGCACAGCGGCACCTGGAGGCGCACGGTGGTAGTGCAGCGAGCTTGGCAGAGCGCCCGGCGGCACCCCGAGGAGCGGGATGAGCGTGCGTCGGGTCGACCGGACGCACAGCGGCACCTGGAGGCGCACGGTGGTAGTGCGGCGAGCTTGGCAGAGCGCCCGGCGGCACCCCGAGGAGCGGGATGAGCGTGCGTCGGGTCGACCGGACGCACAGCGACACCTGGAGGCGCACGGTGGTAGTGCGGCGAGCTCGGGAGAGCGCCCGGCGGCACCCCGAGCACCGTGGTGAAGGAGCGGCGAGATCGGGAGAGCGCTCGGCGGCACTCGGAGGCGCGCGGTGGTACCGCGGCGAGATCTCGAGAGTTCCCAGCGGCACTCGCATGCGCAGGCTGGAGCGCGACGAGCTCGGGGGAGTGCCCGGCGGCACCCCAAGGAGCGGGATGAGCGTGCGTCGGGTCGACCGGACGCACAGCGACACCTGGAGGCGCACGGTGGTAGTGCGGCGAGCTCGGGAGAGCGCCCGGCGGCACCCCGAGCACAGTGGTGAAGGAGCGGCGATATCGGGAGAGCGCCCGACGGCACTCGGAGGGGCGCGGTGGTACCGCGGCGAGATTCCGAGAGCACCCAGCGGCACTCGCATGCGCAAGGTGGAGCGCGACGAGCTCGGCAGAGCGCCCGGCGGCACCCCGAGGAGCGGGATGAGCGTGCATCGGGTCGACCGGACGCACAGCGGTACCTGGAGGCGCACGGTGGTAGTGCGGTAACCTCGGGAGAGCGCCCGGCTGCACCCAGAAAGGCGGGGTGAAGGTGCGGCGAGCTCGGGAGAGCGCCCGGCGGCACCCCGAGGAGCGGGATGAGCGTATGTCGGGTCGACCGGACGCACAGCAGAACCTGGTGGCGCACGGTGGTAGTGCGGCAAGCTCGGGAGAGTGCTCGGCGGCACCCCGAGCACCGTGGTGAAGGAGCGGCGAGCTCGGGGAAGCGTTCGGCGGCACTCGGAGGCGCGCGGTGGTACCGTAGCGAGATCCCTAGAGCACCCAGCGGCACTCGCATTCGTAGGGTGGAGCGCGACGAGCTCGGGAGAGCGCCCGGCGGCACCCCGAGGAGCGGGATGAGCGTGCGTCGGGTCCACCGGACGCACAGCGGCACTCGGAGGCGCACGGTGGTAGTGCGGGTGCTCGTGAGAGCGCCCGGCGGCACCCCGAGCACCGCGGTGAAGGAGCGGCGATATCGGGAGAGTGCCCGACGGCACTCGGAGGGGCGCGGTGGTACCGCGGCGAGATCCCGAGAGCACCCAGCGGCACTCGCATGCGCAGGGTGGAGCGCGACGAGCTCGGCAGAGCGTCCAACGGCACCCCGAGGAGCGGGATGAGCGTGCATCGGGTCGACCGGACGCACAGCGGCACCTGAACGCGCACGGTGGTAGTATGGGAAGCTCGGCAGAGCGCCCGGCTGCACCCAGACAAGCGGGGTGAAGGAGCGGGGATATCGGGAGAGCGCTCAGCGGCACTCGGAGGCGCGCGGTGGTACCGCGGCGAGATCCCGAGAGCACCCAGCGGAACTCGCATGCGTAGGGTGGAGCACGACGAGCTCGGGAGAGCGTCCGGCGGCACCCCGAGGAGAGGGATAAGCGTGCACAAGTCAACCGGACGCACAGCGGCACCTGGAGGCGCACGGTGTTAGTGCGACGATATCGGGAGAGCGCCCGGCGGCACCCCAAGGAGCGGGATGAGCGTGCGTCGGGTCGACCGGACGCACAGCGGTACCTGGAGGCGCACGGTGGTAGTGCGGTAACCTCGGGAGAGCGCCCGGCTGCACCCAGAAAGGCGGGGTGAAGGTGCGGCGATATCGGGAGAGCGCTCGGCGGCACTCGGAGGCGCGCGGTGGTACCTCGGCGAGCTCGGGAGAGCGCCCGGCGGCACCCCGAGGAGCGGGATGAGCGTATGTCGGGTCGACCGGACGCACAGCAGAACCTGGTGGCGCACTGTGGTAGTGCGGCAAGCTCGGGAGAGCGCTCGGCGGCACCCCGAGCACCGTGGTGAAGGAGCGGCGAGCTCGGGGAAGCGTTCGGCGGCACTCGGAGGCGCGCGGTGGTACCGTAGCGAGATCCCTAGAGCACCCAGCGGCACTCGCATTCGTAGGGTGGAGCGCGACGAGCTCGGGAGAGCGCCCGGCGGCACCCCGAGGAGCGGGATGAGCGTGCATCGGGTCGACCGGACGCACAGCGGCACCTGAACGCGCACGGTGGTAGTATGGGAAGCTCGGCAGAGCGCCCGGCGGCACCCAGACAAGCGGGGTGAAGGAGCGGGGATATCGGGAGAGCGCTCAGCGGCACTCGGAGGCGCGCGGTGGTACCGCGGCGAGATCCCGAGAGCACCCAGCGGAACTCGCATGCGCAGGGTGGAGCGCGACGAGCTCGGGAGAGCGTCCGACGGCACCCCGAGGAGCGGGATGAGCGTGCGTCGGGTCGACCGGACGCACAGCGGCACCTGGAGGCGCACGGTGGTAGTGCAGCGAGCTTGGCAGAGCGCCCGGCGGCACCCCGAGGAGCGGGATGAGCGTGCGTCGGGTCGACCGGACGGACAGCGGCACCTGGAGGCGCACGGTGGTAGTGCGGCGAGCTCGGGAGAGCGCCCGGCAGCACCCCGAGGAGCGGGATGAGCGTGCGTCGGGTCGACCGGACGCACAGCGGCACCTGGAGGCGCACGGTGGTAGTGCGGCGAGCTCCGGAGAGCGCCCGGCGGCACCCCGAGCACCATGGTGAAGGAGCGGCGATATCGGGAGAGCGCTCAGCGACACTCGGAGGCGCGCGGTCGTACCACGGCGAGATCCCGAGAGCGCTCGGCGGCAATCGCCTACGCACGGTGGTAGCGCGGCGAGCTCGTGATAGCACCCGGCGGAACCCCGAGGAGAGGGATGAGCGTGCGTCGGGTGGACCGGACGCACAGCGACACCTGGAGGTGCACGGTGGTAGTGCGGCAGGCTCGGGAGAGCGCCCGGCGGCACCCCGAGCACCGTGGTGAAGGAGCGGCGAGATCGGGAGCGCTCGGCGGCACTCGGAGGCGCGCGGTGGTAGTGCGGTAACCTCGGGAGAGCGCCCGGTGGCCGCCAGACAAGCGGGGTGAAGGTGCGGCGATATCGGGAGAGCGCCCGGCGGCACCCCGAGGAGCGGGATGAGCGTATGTCGGGTCGACCGGACGCACAGCAGAACCTGGTGGCGCACGGTGGTAGTGCGGCAAGCTCGGCAGAGCGATCGGCGGCACCCCGAGCACCTTGGTGAAGGAGCGGCGAGCTCGGGGAAGCGTTCGGCGGCACTCGGAGGCGCGCGGTGGTACCGTAGCGAGATCCCTAGAGCACCCAGCGGCACTCGCATTCGTAGGGTGGAGCGCGACGAGCTCGGGAGAGCGCCCGGCGGCACCCCGAGGAGCGGGATGACCGTGCGTCGGGTCCACCGGACGCACAGCGGCACTTGGAGGCGCACGGTGGTAGTGCGGGTGCTCGTGAGAGCGCCCGGCGGCACCCCGAGCACCGCGGTGAAGGAGCGGCGATATCGGGAGAGTACCCGACGGCACTCGGTGGGGCGCGGTGGTACCGCGGCGAGATCCCGAGAGCACCCAGCGGCACTCGCATGCGCAGGGTGGAGCGCGACGACCTTGGGAGAGCGTCCGGCGGCACCCCGAGGAGAGGGATAAGCGTGCACAAGTCAACCGGACGCACAGCGGCACCTGGAGGCGCACGGTGTTAGTGCGACGAGCTTGACAGAGCGCCCGGCGGCACCCCAAGGAGCGGGATGAGCGTGCGTCGGGTCGACCGGACGCACAGCGGCACCTGGAGGCGCACGGTGGTAGTGCGGTAACCTCGGGAGAGCGCCCGGTGGCACCCAGACAAGCGGGTTGAAGGTGCGGCGATATCGGGAGAGCGCTCGGCGGCACTCGGAGGCGCACGGTGCTACCGCGGCGAGCTCGGCAGAGCGCCCGGCGGCACCCCGAGGAGCGGGATGAGCGTGCGTCGGGTCGACCGGACGCACAGCGTTACCTGGAGGCGCACGGTGGTAGTGCGGTAACCTCGGGAGAGCGCCCGGTAGCCGCCAGACAAGCGGGGTGAAGGTGCGGCGATATCGGGAGAGCGCTCGGCGGCACTCGGAGGGGCGCGGTGGTACCGCGGCGAGATTCCGAGAGCACCCAGCGGCACTCGCATGCGCAAGGTGGAGCGCGACGAGCTCGGCAGAGCGCCCGGCGGCACCCCGAGGAGCGGGATGAGCGTGCATCGGGTCGACCGGACGCACAGCGGCACCTGAACGCGCACGGTGGTAGTATGGGAAGCTCGGCAGAGCGCCCGGCGGCACCCAGACAAGCGGGGTGAAGGAGCGGGGATATCGGGAGAGCGCTCAGCGGCACTCGGAGGCGCGCGGTGGTACCGCGGCGAGATCCCGAGAGCACCCAGCGGAACTCGCATGCGTAGGGTGGAGCACGACGAGCTTGGGAGAGCGTCCGGCGGCACCCCGAGGAGAGGGATAAGCGTGCACAAGTCAACCGGACGCACAGCGGCACCTGGAGGCGCACGGTGTTAGTGCGACGAGCTTGGCAGAGCGCCCGGCGGCACCCCAAGGAGCGGGATGAGCGTGCGTCGGGTCGACCGGACGCACAGCGGCACCTGGAGGCGCACGGTGGTAGTGCGGCGAGCTCGGCAGAGCGCCCGGTGGCCGCCAGACAAGCGGGGTGAAGGTGCGGCGATATCGGGAGAGCGCTCGGCGGCACTCGGAGGCGCGCGGTGCTACCGCGGCGAGATCCCGAGAGCGCCCGGCGGCACCCCGAGGAGCGGGATGAGCGTGCGTCGGGTCGACCGGACGCACAGCGGCACCTGGAGGCGCACGGTGGTAGTGCAGCGAGCTTGGCAGAGCGCCCGGCGGCACCCCGAGGAGCGGGATGAGCGTGCGTCGGGTCGACCGGACGCACAGCGGCACCTGGAGGCGCACGGTGGTAGTGCAGCGAGCTTGGCAGAGCGCCCGGCGGCACCCCGAGGAGCGGGATGACCGTGCGTCGGGTCGACCGGACGCACAGCGACACCTGGAGGCGCACGGTGGTAGTGCGGCGAGCTCGGGAGAGCGCCCGGCGGCACCCCGAGCACCGTGGTGAAGGAGCGGCGAGATCGGGAGAGCGCTCGGCGGCACTCGGAGGCGCGCGGTGGTACCGCGGCGAGATCTCGAGAGTTCCCAGCGGCACTCGCATGCGCAGGCTGGAGCGCGACGAGCTCGGGGGAGTGCCCGGCGGCACCCCAAGGAGCGGGATGAGCGTGCGTCGGGTCGACCGGACGCACAGCGACACCTGGAGGCGCACGGTGGTAGTGCGGCGAGCTCGGGAGAGCGCCCGGCGGCACCCCGAGCACCGTGGTGAAGGAGCGGCGATATCGGGAGAGCGCCCAACGGCACTCGGAGGGGCGCGGTGGTACCGCGGCGAGATTCCGAGAGCACCCAGCGGCACTCGCATGCGCAAGGTGGAGCGCGACGAGCTCGGCAGAGCGCCCGGCGGCACCCCGAGGAGCGGGATGAGCGTGCATCGGGTCGACCGGACGCACAGCGGTACCTGGAGGCGCACGGTGGTAGTGCGGTAACCTCGGGAGAGCGCCCGGCTGCACCCAGAAAGGCGGGGTGAAGGTGCGGCGAGCTCGGGAGAGCGCCCGGCGGCACCCCGAGGAGCGGGATGAGCGTATGTCGGGTCCACCGGACGCACAGCGGCACTCGGAGGCGCACGGTGGTAGTGCGGGTGCTCGTGAGAGCGCCCGGCGGCACCCCGAGCACCGCGGTGAAGGAGCGGCGATATCGGGAGAGTGCCCGACGGCACTCGGAGGGGCGCGGTAGTACCGCGGCGAGATCCCGAGAGCACCCAGCGGCACTCGCATGCGCAGGGTGGAGCGCGACGAGCTCGGCAGAGCGTCCAACGGCACCCCGAGGAGCGGGATGAGCGTGCATCGGGTCGACCGGACGCACAGCGGCACCTGAACGCGCACGGTGGTAGTATGGGAAGCTCGGCAGAGCGCCCGGCGGCACCCAGACAAGCGGGGTGAAGGAGCGGGGATATCGGGAGAGCGCTCAGCGGCACTCGGAGGCGCGCGGTGGTACCGCGGCGAGATCCCGAGAGCACCCAGCGGAACTCGCATGCGTAGGGTGGAGCACGACGAGCTTGGGAGAGCGTCCGGCGGCACCCCGAGGAGAGGGATAAGCGTGCACAAGTCAACCGGACGCACAGCGGCAC
Source organism: Numenius arquata (assembly GCF_964106895.1). Taxonomy (NCBI): domain Eukaryota; kingdom Metazoa; phylum Chordata; class Aves; order Charadriiformes; family Scolopacidae; genus Numenius; species Numenius arquata. The sequence goes on from NW_027415753.1 coordinate 135,733, forward strand.
CTGGAGGCGCACGGTGTTAGTGCGACGATATCGGGAGAGCGCCCGGCGGCACCCCAAGGAGCGGGATGAGCGTGCGTCGGGTCGACCGGACGCACAGCGGCACCTGGAGGCGCACGGTGGTAGTGCGGCGAGCTCGGCAGAGCGCCCGGCGGCACCCCGAGCACCGTGGTGAAAGAGCGGCGATATCGGAAGAGCGCTCGGCGGCACTCGGAGGCGCACGGTGGTAGCGCGGCGAGATCCCGAGAGCACCCAGCGGCACTCGCATGCGCAGGGTGGAGCGCGACGAGCTCGGGAGAGCGTCCGACGGCACCCCGAGGAGCGGGATGAGCGTGCGTCGGGTCGACCGGACGCACAGCGACACCTGGAGGCGCACGGTGGTAGTGCGGTAACCTCGGGAGAGCGCCCGGCTGCACCCAGAAAGGCGGGGTGAAGGTGCGGCGAGCTCGGGAGAGCGCCCGGCGGCACCCCGAGGAGCGGGATGAGCGTATGTCGGGTCGACCGGACGCACAGCAGAACCTGGTGGCGCACGGTGGTAGTGCGGCAAGCTCGGGAGAGCGCTCGGCGGCACCCCGAGCACCGTGGTGAAGGAGCGGCGATATCGGGAGAGCGCCCAACGGCACTCGGAGGGGCGCGGTGGTACCGCGGCGAGATTCCGAGAGCACCCACCGGCACTCGCATGCGCAAGGTGGAGCGCGACGAGCTCGGCAGAGCGCCCGGCGGCACCCCGAGGAGCGGGATGAGCGTGCGTCGGGTCCACCGGACGCACAGCGGCACTCGGAGGCGCACGGTGGTAGTGCGGGTGCTCGTGAGAGCGCCCGGCGGCACCCCGAGCACCGCGGTGAAGGAGCGGCGATATCGGGAGAGTGCCCGACGGCACTCGGTGGGGCGCGGTGGTACCGCGGCGAGATCCCGAGAGCACCCAGCGGCACTCGCATGCGCAGGGTGGAGCGCGACGACCTTGGGAGAGCGTCCGGCGGCACCCCGAGGAGAGGGATAAGCGTGCACAAGTCAACCGGACGCACAGCGGCACCTGGAGGCGCACGGTGTTAGTGCGACGAGCTTGACAGAGCGCCCGGCGGCACCCCAAGGAGCGGGATGAGCGTGCGTCGGGTCGACCGGACGCACAGCGGCACCTGGAGGCGCACGGTGGTAGTGCGGTAACCTCGGGAGAGCGCCCGGTGGCACCCAGACAAGCGGGTTGAAGGTGCGGCGATATCGGGAGAGCGCTCGGCGGCACTCGGAGGCGCACGGTGCTACCGCGGCGAGCTCGGCAGAGCGCCCGGCGGCACCCCGAGGAGCGGGATGAGCGTGCGTCGGGTCGACCGGACGCACAGCGTTACCTGGAGGCGCACGGTGGTAGTGCGGTAACCTCGGGAGAGCGCCCGGTAGCCGCCAGACAAGCGGGGTGAAGGTGCGGCGATATCGGGAGAGCGCTCGGCGGCACTCGGAGGCGCGCGGTGGTACCGCGGCGAGATTCCGAGAGCACCCAGCGGCACTCGCATGCGCAAGGTGGAGCGCGACGAGCTCGGCAGAGCGCCCGGCGGCACCCCGAGGAGCGGGATGAGCGTGCATCGGGTCGACCGGACGCACAGCGGCACCTGAACGCGCACGGTGGTAGTATGGGAAGCTCGGCAGAGCGCCCGGCGGCACCCAGACAAGCGGGGTGAAGGAGCGGGGATATCGGGAGAGCGCTCAGCGGCACTCGGAGGCGCGCGGTGGTACCGCGGCGAGATCCCGAGAGCACCCAGCGGAACTCGCATGCGTAGGGTGGAGCACGACGAGCTTGGGAGAGCGTCCGGCGGCACCCCGAGGAGAGGGATAAGCGTGCACAAGTCAACCGGACGCACAGCGGCACCTGGAGGCGCACGGTGTTAGTGCGACGAGCTTGGCAGAGCGCCCGGCGGCACCCCAAGGAGCGGGATGAGCGTGCGTCGGGTCGACCGGACGCACAGCGGCACCTGGAGGCGCACGGTGGTAGTGCGGCGAGCTCGGCAGAGCGCCCGGTGGCCGCCAGACAAGCGGGGTGAAGGTGCGGCGATATCGGGAGAGCGCTCGGCGGCACTCGGAGGCGCGCGGTGCTACCGCGGCGAGATCCCGAGAGCGCCCGGCGGCACCCCGAGGAGCGGGATGAGCGTGCGTCGGGTCGACCGGACGCACAGCGGCACCTGGAGGCGCACGGTGGTAGTGCAGCGAGCTTGGCAGAGCGCCCGGCGGCACCCCGAGGAGCGGGATGAGCGTGCGTCGGGTCGACCGGACGCACAGCGGCACCTGGAGGCGCACGGTGGTAGTGCAGCGAGCTTGGCAGAGCGCCCGGCGGCACCCCGAGGAGCGGGATGACCGTGCGTCGGGTCGACCGGACGCACAGCGACACCTGGAGGCGCACGGTGGTAGTGCGGCGAGCTCGGGAGAGCGCCCGGCGGCACCCCGAGCACCGTGGTGAAGGAGCGGCGAGATCGGGAGAGCGCTCGGCGGCACTCGGAGGCGCGCGGTGGTACCGCGGCGAGATCTCGAGAGTTCCCAGCGGCACTCGCATGCGCAGGCTGGAGCGCGACGAGCTCGGGGGAGTGCCCGGCGGCACCCCAAGGAGCGGGATGAGCGTGCGTCGGGTCGACCGGACGCACAGCGACACCTGGAGGCGCACGGTGGTAGTGCGGCGAGCTCGGGAGAGCGCCCGGCGGCACCCCGAGCACCGTGGTGAAGGAGCGGCGATATCGGGAGAGCGCCCAACGGCACTCGGAGGGGCGCGGTGGTACCGCGGCGAGATTCCGAGAGCACCCACCGGCACTCGCATGCGCAAGGTGGAGCGCGACGAGCTCGGCAGAGCGCCCGGCGGCACCCCGAGGAGCGGGATGAGCGTGCATCGGGTCGACCGGACGCACAGCGGTACCTGGAGGCGCACGGTGGTAGTGCGGTAACCTCGGGAGAGCGCCCGGCTGCACCCAGAAAGGCGGGGTGAAGGTGCGGCGAGCTCGGGAGAGCGCCCGGCGGCACCCCGAGGAGCGGGATGAGCGTATGTCGGGTCGACCGGACGCACAGCGGCACTCGGAGGCGCACGGTGGTAGTGCGGGTGCTCGTGAGAGCGCCCGGCGGCACCCCGAGCACCGCGGTGAAGGAGCGGCGATATCGGGAGAGTGCCCGACGGCACTCGGAGGGGCGCGGTAGTACCGCGGCGAGATCCCGAGAGCACCCAGCGGCACTCGCATGCGCAGGGTGGAGCGCGACGAGCTCGGCAGAGCGTCCAACGGCACCCCGAGGAGCGGGATGAGCGTGCATCGGGTCGACCGGACGCACAGCGGCACCTGAACGCGCACGGTGGTAGTATGGGAAGCTCGGCAGAGCGCCCGGCGGCACCCAGACAAGCGGGGTGAAGGAGCGGGGATATCGGGAGAGCGCTCAGCGGCACTCGGAGGCGCGCGGTGGTACCGCGGCGAGATCCCGAGAGCACCCAGCGGAACTCGCATGCGTAGGGTGGAGCACGACGAGCTTGGGAGAGCGTCCGGCGGCACCCCGAGGAGAGGGATAAGCGTGCACAAGTCAACCGGACGCACAGCGGCACCTGGAGGCGCACGGTGTTAGTGCGACGATATCGGGAGAGCGCCCGGCGGCACCCCAAGGAGCGGGATGAGCGTGCGTCGGGTCGACCGGACGCACAGCGGTACCTGGAGGCGCACGGTGGTAGTGCGGCGAGCTCGGCAGAGCGCCCGGCGGCACCCCGAGCACCGTGGTGAAAGAGCGGCGATATCGGAAGAGCGCTCGGCGGCACTCGGAGGCGCACGGTGGTAGCGCGGCGAGATCCCGAGAGCACCCAGCGGCACTCGCATGCGCAGGGTGGAGCGCGACGAGCTCGGGAGAGCGTCCGACGGCACCCCGAGGAGCGGGATGAGCGTGCGTCGGGTCGACCGGACGCACAGCGACACCTGGAGGCGCACGGTGGTAGTGCGGTAACCTCGGGAGAGCGCCCGGCTGCACCCAGAAAGGCGGGGTGAAGGTGCGGCGAGCTCGGGAGAGCGCCCGGCGGCACCCCGAGGAGCGGGATGAGCGTATGTCGGGTCGACCGGACGCACAGCAGAACCTGGTGGCGCACGGTGGTAGTGCGGCGAGCTCGGGAGAGCGCTCGGCGGCACCCCGAGCACCGTGGTGAAGGAGCGGCGATATCGGGAGAGCGCCCAACGGCACTCGGAGGGGCGCGGTGGTACCGCGGCGAGATTCCGAGAGCACCCACCGGCACTCGCATGCGCAAGGTGGAGCGCGACGAGCTCGGCAGAGCGCCCGGCGGCACCCCGAGGAGCGGGATGAGCGTGCATCGGGTCGACCGGACGCACAGCGGCACTCGGAGGCGCACGGTGGTAGTGCGGGTGCTCGTGAGAGCGCCCGGCGGCACCCCGAGCACAGTGGTGAAGGAGCGGCGATATCGGGAGAGTGCCCGACGGCACTCGGTGGGGCGCGGTGGTACCGCGGCGAGATCCCGAGAGCACCCAGCGGCACTCGCATGCGCAGGGTGGAGCGCGACGACCTTGGGAGAGCGTCCGGCGGCACCCCGAGGAGAGGGATAAGCGTGCACAAGTCAACCGGACGCACAGCGGCACCTGGAGGCGCACGGTGTTAGTGCGACGAGCTTGACAGAGCGCCCGGCGGCACCCCAAGGAGCGGGATGAGCGTGCGTCGGGTCGACCGGACGCACAGCGGCACCTGGAGGCGCACGGTGGTAGTGCGGTAACCTCGGGAGAGCGCCCGGTGGCACCCAGACAAGCGGGTTGAAGGTGCGGCGATATCGGGAGAGCGCTCGGCGGCACTCGGAGGCGCACGGTGCTACCGCGGCGAGCTCGGCAGAGCGCCCGGCGGCACCCCGAGGAGCGGGATGAGCGTGCGTCGGGTCGACCGGACGCACAGCGTTACCTGGAGGCGCACGGTGGTAGTGCGGTAACCTCGGGAGAGCGCCCGGTAGCCGCCAGACAAGCGGGGTGAAGGTGCGGCGATATCGGGAGAGCGCTCGGCGGCACTCGGAGGCGCGCGGTGGTACCGCGGCGAGATTCCGAGAGCACCCAGCGGCACTCGCATGCGCAAGGTGGAGCGCGACGAGCTCGGCAGAGCGCCCGGCGGCACCCCGAGGAGCGGGATGAGCGTGCATCGGGTCGACCGGACGCACAGCGGCACCTGAACGCGCACGGTGGTAGTATGGGAAGCTCGGCAGAGCGCCCGGCGGCACCCAGACAAGCGGGGTGAAGGAGCGGGGATATCGGGAGAGCGCTCAGCGGCACTCGGAGGCGCGCGGTGGTACCGCGGCGAGATCCCGAGAGCACCCAGCGGAACTCGCATGCGTAGGGTGGAGCACGACGAGCTTGGGAGAGCGTCCGGCGGCACCCCGAGGAGAGGGATAAGCGTGCACAAGTCAACCGGACGCACAGCGGCACCTGGAGGCGCACGGTGTTAGTGCGACGAGCTTGGCAGAGCGCCCGGCGGCACCCCAAGGAGCGGGATGAGCGTGCGTCGGGTCGACCGGACGCACAGCGGCACCTGGAGGCGCACGGTGGTAGTGCGGCGAGCTCGGCAGAGCGCCCGGTGGCCGCCAGACAAGCGGGGTGAAGGTGCGGCGATATCGGGAGAGCGCTCGGCGGCACTCGGAGGCGCGCGGTGCTACCGCGGCGAGATCCCGAGAGCGCCCGGCGGCACCCCGAGGAGCGGGATGAGCGTGCGTCGGGTCGACCGGACGCACAGCGGCACCTGGAGGCGCACGGTGGTAGTGCAGCGAGCTTGGCAGAGCGCCCGGCGGCACCCCGAGGAGCGGGATGAGCGTGCGTCGGGTCGACCGGACGCACAGCGGCACCTGGAGGCGCACGGTGGTAGTGCAGCGAGCTTGGCAGAGCGCCCGGCGGCACCCCGAGGAGCGGGATGACCGTGCGTCGGGTCGACCGGACGCACAGCGACACCTGGAGGCGCACGGTGGTAGTGCGGCGAGCTCGGGAGAGCGCCCGGCGGCACCCCGAGCACCGTGGTGAAGGAGCGGCGAGATCGGGAGAGCGCTCGGCGGCACTCGGAGGCGCGCGGTGGTACCGCGGCGAGATCTCGAGAGTTCCCAGCGGCACTCGCATGCGCAGGCTGGAGCGCGACGAGCTCGGGGGAGTGCCCGGCGGCACCCCAAGGAGCGGGATGAGCGTGCGTCGGGTCGACCGGACGCACAGCGACACCTGGAGGCGCACGGTGGTAGTGCGGCGAGCTCGGGAGAGCGCCCGGCGGCACCCCGAGCACCGTGGTGAAGGAGCGGCGATATCGGGAGAGCGCCCAACGGCACTCGGAGGGGCGCGGTGGTACCGCGGCGAGATTCCGAGAGCACCCACCGGCACTCGCATGCGCAAGGTGGAGCGCGACGAGCTCGGCAGAGCGCCCGGCGGCACCCCGAGGAGCGGGATGAGCGTGCATCGGGTCGACCGGACGCACAGCGGTACCTGGAGGCGCACGGTGGTAGTGCGGTAACCTCGGGAGAGCGCCCGGCTGCACCCAGAAAGGCGGGGTGAAGGTGCGGCGAGCTCGGGAGAGCGCCCGGCGGCACCCCGAGGAGCGGGATGAGCGTATGTCGGGTCGACCGGACGCACAGCGGCACTCGGAGGCGCACGGTGGTAGTGCGGGTGCTCGTGAGAGCGCCCGGCGGCACCCCGAGCACCGCGGTGAAGGAGCGGCGATATCGGGAGAGTGCCCGACGGCACTCGGAGGGGCGCGGTGGTACCGCGGCGAGATCCCGAGAGCACCCAGCGGCACTCGCATGCGCAGGGTGGAGCGCGACGAGCTCGGCAGAGCGTCCAACGGCACCCCGAGGAGCGGGATGAGCGTGCATCGGGTCGACCGGACGCACAGCGGCACCTGAACGCGCACGGTGGTAGTATGGGAAGCTCGGCAGAGCGCCCGGCGGCACCCAGACAAGCGGGGTGAAGGAGCGGGGATATCGGGAGAGCGCTCAGCGGCACTCGGAGGCGCGCGGTGGTACCGCGGCGAGATCCCGAGAGCACCCAGCGGAACTCGCATGCGTAGGGTGGAGCACGACGAGCTTGGGAGAGCGTCCGGCGGCACCCCGAGGAGAGGGATAAGCGTGCACAAGTCAACCGGACGCACAGCGGCACCTGGAGGCGCACGGTGTTAGTGCGACGATATCGGGAGAGCGCCCGGCGGCACCCCAAGGAGCGGGATGAGCGTGCGTCGGGTCGACCGGACGCACAGCGGCACCTGGAGGCGCACGGTGGTAGTGCGGCGAGCTCGGCAGAGCGCCCGGCGGCACCCCGAGCACCATGGTGAAAGAGCGGCGATATCGGAAGAGCGCTCGGCGGAACTCGGAGGCGCACGGTGGTAGCGCGGCGAGATCCCGAGAGCACCCAGCGGCACTCGCATGCGCAGGGTGGAGCGCGACGAGCTCGGGAGAGCGTCCGACGGCACCCCGAGGAGCGGGATGAGCGTGCGTCGGGTCGACCGGACGCACAGCGACACCTGGAGGCGCACGGTGGTAGTGCGGTAACCTCGGGAGAGCGCCCGGCTGCACCCAGAAAGGCGGGGTGAAGGTGCGGCGAGCTCGGGAGAGCGCCCGGCGGCACCCCGAGGAGCGGGATGAGCGTATGTCGGGTCGACCGGACGCACAGCAGAACCTGGTGGCGCACGGTGGTAGTGCGGCAAGCTCGGGAGAGCGCTCGGCGGCACCCCGAGCACCGTGGTGAAGGAGCGGCGATATCGGGAGAGCGCCCAACGGCACTCGGAGGGGCGCGGTGGTACCGCGGCGAGATTCCGAGAGCACCCACCGGCACTCGCATGCGCAAGGTGGAGCGCGACGAGCTCGGCAGAGCGCCCGGCGGCACCCCGAGGAGCGGGATGAGCGTGCGTCGGGTCGACCGGACGCACAGCGGCACCTGGAGGCGCACGGTGGTAGTGCAGCGAGCTTGGCAGAGCGCCCGGCGGCACCCCGAGGAGCGGGATGAGCGTGCATCGGGTCGATTGGACGCACAGCGGTACCTGGAGGCGCACGGTGGTAGTGCGGTAACCTCGGGAGAGCGCCCGGCTGCACCCAGAAAGGCGGGGTGAAGGTGCGGCGAGCTCGGGAGAGCGCCCGGCGGCACCCCGAGGAGCGGGATGAGCGTATGTCGGGTCGACCGGACGCACAGCAGAACCTGGTGGCGCACGGTGGTAGTGCGGCAAGCTCGGCAGAGCGCTCGGCGGCACCCCGAGCACCGTGGTGAAGGAGCGGCGATATCGGGAGAGTGCCCGACGGCACTCGGTGGGGCGCGGTGGTACCGCGGCGAGATCCCGAGAGCACCCAGCGGCACTCGCATGCACAGGGTGGAGCGCGACGAGCTCGGGGGAGTGACCGGCGGCACCCCGAGGAGCGGGATGAGCGTGCATCGGGTCGACCGGACGCACAGCGACACCTGGAGGCGCACGGTTTTAGTGCGTCGAGCTCGGGAGAGCGCCCGGCGGAACCCCGAGCACAGCGGTGATGGAGCGGCGAGATCGGGAGCGCTCGGCGGCATACGGAGACGCACGGTGGTACCTCGGCGAGCTCGGGAGAGCACCCGGCGGCACCCCGAGGAGCGGGATGAGCGTGCGTCGGGTCGACCGGACGCACAGCGGCACCTGGAGGCGCACGGTGGTAGTGCGGCGAGCTCGGGAGAGCGCCCGGCGGCACCCCGAGGAGAGGGATAAGCGTGCACAAGTCAACCGGACGCACAGCGGCACCTGGAGGCGCACGGTGTTAGTGCGACGATATCGGGAGAGCGCCCGGCGGCACCCCAAGGAGCGGGATGAGCGTGCGTCGGGTCGACCGGACGCACAGCGGCACCTGGAGGCGCACGGTGGTAGTGCGGTAACCTCGGGAGAGAGCCCGGTGGCCGCCAGACAAGCGGGGTGAAGGAGCGGCGAGATCGGGAGAGCGCTCGGCGGAACACCGAGCACCGCGGTGATGGAGCGGCGAGATCGGGAGAGCGCTCGGCGGCACTCGGAGGCGCACGGTGGTACCTCGGCGAGCTCGGGAGAGCACCCGGCGGCACCCCGAGGAGCGGGATGAGCGTGCGTCGGGTCGACCGGACGCACAGCGGCACCTGGAGGCGCACGGTGGTAGTTCAGCGAGCTTGGCAGAGCGCCCGGCGGCACCCCGAGGAGCGGGATGAGCGTGCGTCGGGTCGACCGGACGCACAGCGGCACCTGGAGGCGCACGGTGGTAGTGCGGCGAGCTCGGGAGAGCGCCCGGCAGCACCCCGAGGAGCGGGATGACCGTGCGTCGGGTCGACCGGACGCACAGCGACACCTGTAGGCGCACGGTGGTAGTGCGGCGAGCTCCGGAGAGCGCCCGGCGGCACCCCGAGCACCGTGGTGAAGAAGCGGCGATATCGGGAGAGCGCCCAACGGCACTCGGAGGGGCGCGGTGGTACCGCGGCGAGATTCCGAGATCAACCAGTGGCACTCGCATGCTCAGGGTGGAGCGCGACGAGCTCGGGAGAGCGCCCGGCGGCACCCCGAGGAGCGGGATGACCGTGCGTCGGGTCGACCGGACGCACAGCGGCACCTGGAGGTGCACGGTGGTAGTGCGGCGAGCTCGGGAGAGCGCCCGGCGGCACCCCGAGCACCGTGGTGAAGGAGCGGCGAGATCGGGAGCGCTCGGCGGCACTCGGAGGTGCGCGGTGGTAGGGCGGTAACCTCGGGAGAGCGCCCGGTGGCCGCCAGACAAGCGGGGTGAAGGTGCGGCGATATCGGGAGAGCGCTCGGCGGCACTCGGAGGCGCGCGGTGCTACCGCGGCGAGCTCGGGAGAGGTCCCGGCGGCACCCCGAGGAGCGGGATGAGCGTGCGTCGGGTCGACCGGACGCACAGCGACACCTGGAGGCGCACGGTGGTAGTGCGGCGAGCTCGGGAGAGCGCCCGGCGGCACCCCGAGCACCGTGGTGAAGGAGCGGCGATATCGGGAGAGCGCCCGACGGCACACGGAGGGGCGCGGTGGTACCGCGGCGAGATTCCGAGAGCACCCAGCGGCACTCGCATGCGCAAGGTGGAGCGCGACGAGCTCGGCAGAGCGACCGGCGGCACCCCGAGGAGCGGGATGAGCGTGCATCGGGTCGACCGGACGCACAGCGGTACCTGGAGGCGCACGGTGGTAGTGCGGTAACCTCGGGAGAGCGCCCGGCTGCACCCAGAAAGGCGGGGTGAAGGTGCGGCGAGCTCGGGAGAGCGCCCGGCGGCACCCCGAGGAGCGGGATGAGCGTATGTCGGGTCGACCGGACGCACAGCAGAACCTGGTGGCGCACGGTGGTAGTGCGGCAAGCTCGGCAGAGCGCTCGGCGGCACCCCGAGCACCGTGGTGAAGGAGCGGCGAGCTCGGGGAAGCGTTCGGCGGCACTCGGAGGCGCGCGGTGGTACCGTAGCGAGATCCCTAGAGCACCCAGCGGCACTCGCATTCGTAGGGTGGAGCGCGACGAGCTCGGGAGAGCGCCCGGCGGCACCCCGAGGAGCGGGATGAGCGTGCGTCGGGTCCACCGGACGCACAGCGGCACTCGGAGGCGCACGGTGGTAGTGCGGGTGCTCGTGAGAGCGCCCGGCGGCACCCCGAGCACCGCGGTGAAGGAGCGGCGATATCGGGAGAGTGCCCGACGGCACTCGGAGGGGCGCGGTGGTACCGCGGCGAGATCCCGAGAGCACCCAGCGGCACTCGCATGCGCAGGGTGGAGCGCGACGAGCTCGGCAGAGCGTCCAACGGCACCCCGAGGAGCGGGATGAGCGTGCATCGGGTCGACCGGACGCACAGCGGCACCTGAACGCGCACGGTGGTAGTATGGGAAGCTCGGCAGAGCGCCCGGCGGCACCCAGACAAGCGGGGTGAAGGAGCGGGGATATCGGGAGAGCGCTCAGCGGCACTCGGAGGCGCGCGGTGGTACCGCGGCAAGATCCCGAGAGCACCCAGCGGCACTCGCATGCGCAGGGTGGAGCACGACGAGCTCGGGAGAGCGTCCGACGGCACCCCGAGGAGCGGGATGAGCGTGCGTCGGGTCGACCGGACGCACAGCGGCACCTGGAGGCGCACGGTGGTAGTGCAGCGAGCTTGGCAGAGCGCCCGGCGGCACCCCGAGGAGCGGGATGAGCGTGCGTCGGGTCGACCGGACGCACAGCGGCACCTGGAGGCGCACGGTGGTAGTGCGGCGAGCTTGGCAGAGCGCCCGGCGGCACCCCGAGGAGCGGGATGAGCGTGCGTCGGGTCGACCGGACGCACAGCGACACCTGGAGGCGCACGGTGGTAGTGCGGCGAGCTCGGGAGAGCGCCCGGCGGCACCCCGAGCACCGTGGTGAAGGAGCGGCGAGATCGGGAGAGCGCTCGGCGGCACTCGGAGGCGCGCGGTGGTACCGCGGCGAGATCTCGAGAGTTCCCAGCGGCACTCGCATGCGCAGGCTGGAGCGCGACGAGCTCGGGGGAGTGCCCGGCGGCACCCCAAGGAGCGGGATGAGCGTGCGTCGGGTCGACCGGACGCACAGCGACACCTGGAGGCGCACGGTGGTAGTGCGGCGAGCTCGGGAGAGCGCCCGGCGGCACCCCGAGCACAGTGGTGAAGGAGCGGCGATATCGGGAGAGCGCCCGACGGCACTCGGAGGGGCGCGGTGGTACCGCGGCGAGATTCCGAGAGCACCCAGCGGAACTCGCATGCGTAGGGTGGAGCACGACGAGCTCGGGAGAGCGTCCGGCGGCACCCCGAGGAGAGGGATAAGCGTGCACAAGTCAACCGGACGCACAGCGGCACCTGGAGGCGCACGGTGTTAGTGCGACGATATCGGGAGAGCGCCCGGCGGCACCCCAAGGAGCGGGATGAGCGTGCGTCGGGTCGACCGGACGCACAGCGGCACCTGGAGGCGCACGGTGGTAGTGCGGCGAGCTCGGGAGAGCGCCCGGCAGCACCCCGAGGAGCGGGATGAGCGTGCGTCGGGTCGACCGGACGCACAGCGGCACCTGAACGCGCACGGTGGTAGTATGGGAAGCTCGGCAGAGCGCCCGGCGGCACCCAGACAAGCGGGGTGAAGGAGCGGGGATATCGGGAGAGCGCTCAGCGGCACTCGGAGGCGCGCGGTGGTACCGCGGCGAGATCCCGAGAGCACCCAGCGGAACTCGCATGCGCAGGGTGGAGCGCGACGAGCTCGGGAGAGCGCCCGGCGGCACCCCGAGGAGCGGGATGAGCGTGCGTCGGGTCGACCGGACGCACAGCGGCACCTGGAGGTGCACGGTGGTAGTGCGGCAGGCTCGGGAGAGCGCCCGGCGGCACCCCGAGCACCGTGGTGAAGGAGCGGCGAGATCGGGAGCGCTCGGCGGCACTCGGAGGCGCGCGGTTGTAGGGCGGTAACCTCGGGAGAGCGCCCGGTGGCACCTCGAGGAGCGGGATGAGCGTATGTCGGGTCGACCGGACGCACAGCGGCACCTGGAGGCGCACGGTGGTAGTGCAGCGAGCTTGGCAGAGCGCCCGGCGGCACCCCGAGGAGCGGGATGAGCGTGCGTCGGGTAGACCGGACGCACAGCGACACTCGGAGGCGCACGGTGGTAGTGCGGCGAGCTCGGGAGAGCGCCCGGCGGAACCCCGAGCACCGTGGTGAAGGAGCGGCGATATCGGGAGAGCGCTCGGCGGCACTCGGAGGGGCGCGGTGGTACCGCGGCGAGATTCCGAGAGCACCCAGTGGCACTCGCATGCGCAGGGTGGAGCGCGACGAGCTCGGCAGAGCGCCCGGCGGCACCCCGAGGAGCGGGATGAGCGTGCGTCGGGTCGACCGGACGCACAGCGGCACCTGGAGGTGCACGGTGGTAGTGCGGCAGGCTCGGGAGAGCGCCCGGCGGCACCCCGAGCACCGTGGTGAAGGAGCGGCGAGATCGGGAGCGCTCGGCGGCACTCGGAGGCGCGCGGTTGTAGGGCGGTAACCTCGGGAGAGCGCCCGGTGGCCGCCAGACAAGCGGGGTGAAGGTGCGGCGATATCGGGAGAGCGCTCGGCGGCACTCGGAAGCGCACGGTGGTAGCGCGGCGAGATCCCGAGAGCACCCAGCGGCACTCGCATGCGCAGGGTGGAGCGCGACGAGCTCGGCAGAGCGCCCGGCGGCACCCCAAGGAGCGGGATGAGCGTGCATCGGGTCGACCGGACGCACAGCGGTACCTGGAGGCGCACGGTGGTAGTGCGGTAACCTCGGGAGAGCGCCCGGCTGCACCCAGAAAGGCGGGGTGAAGGTGCGGCGATATCGGGAGAGCGCTCGGCGGCACTCGGAGGCGCGCGGTGGTACCTCGGCGAGCTCGGGAGAGCGCCCGGCGGCACCCCGAGGAGCGGGATGAGCGTATGTCGGGTCGACCGGACGCACAGCAGAACCTGGTGGCGCACTGTGGTAGTGCGGCAAGCTCGGGAGAGCGCTCGGCGGCACCCCGAGCACCGTGGTGAAGGAGCGGCGAGCTCGGGGAAGCGTTCGGCGGCACTCGGAGGCGCGCGGTGGTACCGTAGCGAGATCCCTAGAGCACCCAGCGGCACTCGCATTCGTAGGGTGGAGCGCGACGAGCTCGGGAGAGCGCCCGGCGGCACCCCGAGGAGCGGGATGAGCGTGCATCGGGTCGACCGGACGCACAGCGGCACCTGAACGCGCACGGTGGTAGTATGGGAAGCTCGGCAGAGCGCCCGGCGGCACCCAGACAAGCGGGGTGAAGGAGCGGGGATATCGGGAGAGCGCTCAGCGGCACTCGGAGGCGCGCGGTGGTACCGCGGCGAGATCCCGAGAGCACCCAGCGGAACTCGCATGCGCAGGGTGGAGCGCGACGAGCTCGGGAGAGCGTCCGACGGCACCCCGAGGAGCGGGATGAGCGTGCGTCGGGTCGACCGGACGCACAGCGGCACCTGGAGGCGCACGGTGGTAGTGCAGCGAGCTTGGCAGAGCGCCCGGCGGCACCCCGAGGAGCGGGATGAGCGTGCGTCGGGTCGACCGGACGCACAGCGGCACCTGGAGGCGCACGGTGGTAGTGCGGCGAGCTCGGGAGAGCGCCCGGCAGCACCCCGAGGAGCGGGATGAGCGTGCGTCGGGTCGACCGGACGCACAGCGGCACCTGGAGGCGCACGGTGGTAGTGCGGCGAGCTCCGGAGAGCGCCCGGCGGCACCCCGAGCACCATGGTGAAGGAGCGGCGATATCGGGAGAGCGCTCAGCGACACTCGGAGGCGCGCGGTCGTACCACGGCGAGATCCCGAGAGCGCTCGGCGGCAATCGCCTACGCACGGTGGTAGCGCGGCGAGCTCGTGATAGCACCCGGCGGAACCCCGAGGAGAGGGATGAGCGTGCGTCGGGTGGACCGGACGCACAGCGACACCTGGAGGTGCACGGTGGTAGTGCGGCAGGCTCGGGAGAGCGCCCGGCGGCACCCCGAGCACCGTGGTGAAGGAGCGGCGAGATCGGGAGCGCTCGGCGGCACTCGGAGGCGCGCGGTGGTAGTGCGGTAACCTCGGGAGAGCGCCCGGTGGCCGCCAGACAAGCGGGGTGAAGGTGCGGCGATATCGGGAGAGCGCCCGGCGGCACCCCGAGGAGCGGGATGAGCGTATGTCGGGTCGACCGGACGCACAGCAGAACCTGGTGGCGCACGGTGGTAGTGCGGCAAGCTCGGCAGAGCGATCGGCGGCACCCCGAGCACCTTGGTGAAGGAGCGGCGAGCTCGGGGAAGCGTTCGGCGGCACTCGGAGGCGCGCGGTGGTACCGTAGCGAGATCCCTAGAGCACCCAGCGGCACTCGCATTCGTAGGGTGGAGCGCGACGAGCTCGGGAGAGCGCCCGGCGGCACCCCGAGGAGCGGGATGAGCGTGCGTCGGGTCCACCGGACGCACAGCGGCACTTGGAGGCGCACGGTGGTAGTGCGGGTGCTCGTGAGAGCGCCCGGCGGCACCCCGAGCACCGCGGTGAAGGAGCGGCGATATCGGGAGAGTGCCCGACGGCACTCGGTGGGGCGCGGTGGTACCGCGGCGAGATCCCGAGAGCACCCAGCGGCACTCGCATGCGCAGGGTGGAGCGCGACGACCTTGGGAGAGCGTCCGGCGGCACCCCGAGGAGAGGGATAAGCGTGCACAAGTCAACCGGACGCACAGCGGCACCTGGAGGCGCACGGTGTTAGTGCGACGAGCTTGACAGAGCGCCCGGCGGCACCCCAAGGAGCGGGATGAGCGTGCGTCGGGTCGACCGGACGCACAGCGGCACCTGGAGGCGCACGGTGGTAGTGCGGTAACCTCGGGAGAGCGCCCGGTGGCACCCAGACAAGCGGGTTGAAGGTGCGGCGATATCGGGAGAGCGCTCGGCGGCACTCGGAGGCGCACGGTGCTACCGCGGCGAGCTCGGCAGAGCGCCCGGCGGCACCCCGAGGAGCGGGATGAGCGTGCGTCGGGTCGACCGGACGCACAGCGTTACCTGGAGGCGCACGGTGGTAGTGCGGTAACCTCGGGAGAGCGCCCGGTAGCCGCCAGACAAGCGGGGTGAAGGTGCGGCGATATCGGGAGAGCGCTCGGCGGCACTCGGAGGCGCGCGGTGGTACCGCGGCGAGATTCCGAGAGCACCCAGCGGCACTCGCATGCGCAAGGTGGAGCGCGACGAGCTCGGCAGAGCGCCCGGCGGCACCCCGAGGAGCGGGATGAGCGTGCATCGGGTCGACCGGACGCACAGCGGCACCTGAACGCGCACGGTGGTAGTATGGGAAGCTCGGCAGAGCGCCCGGCGGCACCCAGACAAGCGGGGTGAAGGAGCGGGGATATCGGGAGAGCGCTCAGCGGCACTCGGAGGCGCGCGGTGGTACCGCGGCGAGATCCCGAGAGCACCCAGCGGAACTCGCATGCGTAGGGTGGAGCACGACGAGCTTGGGAGAGCGTCCGGCGGCACCCCGAGGAGAGGGATAAGCGTGCACAAGTCAACCGGACGCACAGCGGCACCTGGAGGCGCACGGTGTTAGTGCGACGAGCTTGGCAGAGCGCCCGGCGGCACCCCAAGGAGCGGGATGAGCGTGCGTCGGGTCGACCGGACGCACAGCGGCACCTGGAGGCGCACGGTGGTAGTGCGGCGAGCTCGGCAGAGCGCCCGGTGGCCGCCAGACAAGCGGGGTGAAGGTGCGGCGATATCGGGAGAGCGCTCGGCGGCACTCGGAGGCGCGCGGTGCTACCGCGGCGAGATCCCGAGAGCGCCCGGCGGCACCCCGAGGAGCGGGATGAGCGTGCGTCGGGTCGACCGGACGCACAGCGGCACCTGGAGGCGCACGGTGGTAGTGCAGCGAGCTTGGCAGAGCGCCCGGCGGCACCCCGAGGAGCGGGATGAGCGTGCGTCGGGTCGACCGGACGCACAGCGGCACCTGGAGGCGCACGGTGGTAGTGCAGCGAGCTTGGCAGAGCGCCCGGCGGCACCCCGAGGAGCGGGATGACCGTGCGTCGGGTCGACCGGACGCACAGCGACACCTGGAGGCGCACGGTGGTAGTGCGGCGAGCTCGGGAGAGCGCCCGGCGGCACCCCGAGCACCGTGGTGAAGGAGCGGCGAGATCGGGAGAGCGCTCGGCGGCACTCGGAGGCGCGCGGTGGTACCGCGGCGAGATCTCGAGAGTTCCCAGCGGCACTCGCATGCGCAGGCTGGAGCGCGACGAGCTCGGGGGAGTGCCCGGCGGCACCCCAAGGAGCGGGATGAGCGTGCGTCGGGTCGACCGGACGCACAGCGACACCTGGAGGCGCACGGTGGTAGTGCGGCGAGCTCGGGAGAGCGCCCGGCGGCACCCCGAGCACCGTGGTGAAGGAGCGGCGATATCGGGAGAGCGCCCAACGGCACTCGGAGGGGCGCGGTGGTACCGCGGCGAGATTCCGAGAGCACCCACCGGCACTCGCATGCGCAAGGTGGAGCGCGACGAGCTCGGCAGAGCGCCCGGCGGCACCCCGAGGAGCGGGATGAGCGTGCATCGGGTCGACCGGACGCACAGCGGTACCTGGAGGCGCACGGTGGTAGTGCGGTAACCTCGGGAGAGCGCCCGGCTGCACCCAGAAAGGCGGGGTGAAGGTGCGGCGAGCTCGGGAGAGCGCCCGGCGGCACCCCGAGGAGCGGGATGAGCGTATGTCGGGTCGACCGGACGCACAGCGGCACTCGGAGGCGCACGGTGGTAGTGCGGGTGCTCGTGAGAGCGCCCGGCGGCACCCCGAGCACCGCGGTGAAGGAGCGGCGATATCGGGAGAGTGCCCGACGGCACTCGGAGGGGCGCGGTAGTACCGCGGCGAGATCCCGAGAGCACCCAGCGGCACTCGCATGCGCAGGGTGGAGCGCGACGAGCTCGGCAGAGCGTCCAACGGCACCCCGAGGAGCGGGATGAGCGTGCATCGGGTCGACCGGACGCACAGCGGCACCTGAACGCGCACGGTGGTAGTATGGGAAGCTCGGCAGAGCGCCCGGCGGCACCCAGACAAGCGGGGTGAAGGAGCGGGGATATCGGGAGAGCGCTCAGCGGCACTCGGAGGCGCGCGGTGGTACCGCGGCGAGATCCCGAGAGCACCCAGTGGAACTCGCATGCGTAGGGTGGAGCACGACGAGCTTGGGAGAGCGTCCGGCGGCACCCCGAGGAGAGGGATAAGCGTGCACAAGTCAACCGGACGCACAGCGGCACCTGGAGGCGCACGGTGTTAGTGCGACGATATCGGGAGAGCGCCCGGCGGCACCCCAAGGAGCGGGATGAGCGTGCGTCGGGTCGACCGGACGCACAGCGGCACCTGGAGGCGCACGGTGGTAGTGCGGCGAGCTCGGCAGAGCGCCCGGCGGCACCCCGAGCACCGTGGTGAAAGAGCGGCGATATCGGAAGAGCGCTCGGCGGCACTCGGAGGCGCACGGTGGTAGCGCGGCGAGATCCCGAGAGCACCCAGCGGCACTCGCATGCGCAGGGTGGAGCGCGACGAGCTCGGGAGAGCGTCCGACGGCACCCCGAGGAGCGGGATGAGCGTGCGTCGGGTCGACCGGACGCACAGCGACACCTGGAGGCGCACGGTGGTAGTGCGGTAACCTCGGGAGAGCGCCCGGCTGCACCCAGAAAGGCGGGGTGAAGGTGCGGCGAGCTCGGGAGAGCGCCCGGCGGCACCCCGAGGAGCGGGATGAGCGTATGTCGGGTCGACCGGACGCACAGCAGAACCTGGTGGCGCACGGTGGTAGTGCGGCAAGCTCGGGAGAGCGCTCGGCGGCACCCCGAGCACCGTGGTGAAGGAGCGGCGATATCGGGAGAGCGCCCAACGGCACTCGGAGGGGCGCGGTGGTACCGCGGCGAGATTCCGAGAGCACCCACCGGCACTCGCATGCGCAAGGTGGAGCGCGACGAGCTCGGCAGAGCGCCCGGCGGCACCCCGAGGAGCGGGATGAGCGTGCATCGGGTCGACCGGACGCACAGCGGCACTCGGAGGCGCACGGTGGTAGTGCGGGTGCTCGGGAGAGCGCCCGGCGGCACCCCGAGCACCGCGGTGAAGGAGCGGCGATATCGGGAGAGTGCCCGACGGCACTCGGTGGGGCGCGGTGGTACCGCGGCGAGATCCCGAGAGCACCCAGCGGCACTCGCATGCGCAGGGTGGAGCGCGACGACCTTGGGAGAGCGTCCGGCGGCACCCCGAGGAGAGGGATAAGCGTGCACAAGTCAACCGGACGCACAGCGGCACCTGGAGGCGCACGGTGTTAGTGCGACGAGCTTGACAGAGCGCCCGGCGGCACCCCAAGGAGCGGGATGAGCGTGCGTCGGGTCGACCGGACGCACAGCGGCACCTGGAGGCGCACGGTGGTAGTGCGGTAACCTCGGGAGAGCGCCCGGTGGCACCCAGACAAGCGGGTTGAAGGTGCGGCGATATCGGGAGAGCGCTCGGCGGCACTCGGAGGCGCACGGTGCTACCGCGGCGAGCTCGGCAGAGCGCCCGGCGGCACCCCGAGGAGCGGGATGAGCGTGCGTCGGGTCGACCGGACGCACAGCGTTACCTGGAGGCGCACGGTGGTAGTGCGGTAACCTCGGGAGAGCGCCCGGTAGCCGCCAGACAAGCGGGGTGAAGGTGCGGCGATATCGGGAGAGCGCTCGGCGGCACTCGGAGGCGCGCGGTGGTACCGCGGCGAGATTCCGAGAGCACCCAGCGGCACTCGCATGCGCAAGGTGGAGCGCGACGAGCTCGGGAGAGCGCCCGGCGGCACCCCGAGGAGCGGGATGAGCGTGCATCGGGTCGACCGGACGCACAGCGGCACCTGAACGCGCACGGTGGTAGTATGGGAAGCTCGGCAGAGCGCCCGGCGGCACCCAGACAAGCGGGGTGAAGGAGCGGGGATATCGGGAGAGCGCTCAGCGGCACTCGGAGGCGCGCGGTGGTACCGCGGCGAGATCCCGAGAGCACCCAGCGGAACTCGCATGCGTAGGGTGGAGCACGACGAGCTTGGGAGAGCGTCCGGCGGCACCCCGAGGAGAGGGATAAGCGTGCACAAGTCAACCGGACGCACAGCGGCACCTGGAGGCGCACGGTGTTAGTGCGACGAGCTTGGCAGAGCGCCCGGCGGCACCCCAAGGAGCGGGATGAGCGTGCGTCGGGTCGACCGGACGCACAGCGGCACCTGGAGGCGCACGGTGGTAGTGCGGCGAGCTCGGCAGAGCGCCCGGTGGCCGCCAGACAAGCGGGGTGAAGGTGCGGCGATATCGGGAGAGCGCTCGGCGGCACTCGGAGGCGCGCGGTGCTACCGCGGCGAGATCCCGAGAGCGCCCGGCGGCACCCCGAGGAGCGGGATGAGCGTGCGTCGGGTCGACCGGACGCACAGCGGCACCTGGAGGCGCACGGTGGTAGTGCAGCGAGCTTGGCAGAGCGCCCGGCGGCACCCCGAGGAGCGGGATGAGCGTGCGTCGGGTCGACCGGACGCACAGCGGCACCTGGAGGCGCACGGTGGTAGTGCAGCGAGCTTGGCAGAGCGCCCGGCGGCACCCCGAGGAGCGGGATGACCGTGCGTCGGGTCGACCGGACGCACAGCGACACCTGGAGGCGCACGGTGGTAGTGCGGCGAGCTCGGGAGAGCGCCCGGCGGCACCCCGAGCACCGTGGTGAAGGAGCGGCGAGATCGGGAGAGCGCTCGGCGGCACTCGGAGGCGCGCGGTGGTACCGCGGCGAGATCTCGAGAGTTCCCAGCGGCACTCGCATGCGCAGGCTGGAGCGCGACGAGCTCGGGGGAGTGCCCGGCGGCACCCCAAGGAGCGGGATGAGCGTGCGTCGGGTCGACCGGACGCACAGCGACACCTGGAGGCGCACGGTGGTAGTGCGGCGAGCTCGGGAGAGCGCCCGGCGGCACCCCGAGCACCGTGGTGAAGGAGCGGCGATATCGGGAGAGCGCCCAACGGCACTCGGAGGGGCGCGGTGGTACCGCGGCGAGATTCCGAGAGCACCCACCGGCACTCGCATGCGCAAGGTGGAGCGCGACGAGCTCGGCAGAGCGCCCGGCGGCACCCCGAGGAGCGGGATGAGCGTGCATCGGGTCGACCGGACGCACAGCGGTACCTGGAGGCGCACGGTGGTAGTGCGGTAACCTCGGGAGAGCGCCCGGCTGCACCCAGAAAGGCGGGGTGAAGGTGCGGCGAGCTCGGGAGAGCGCCCGGCGGCACCCCGAGGAGCGGGATGAGCGTATGTCGGGTCGACCGGACGCACAGCGGCACTCGGAGGCGCACGGTGGTAGTGCGGGTGCTCGTGAGAGCGCCCGGCGGCACCCCGAGCACCGCGGTGAAGGAGCGGCGATATCGGGAGAGTGCCCGACGGCACTCGGAGGGGCGCGGTAGTACCGCGGCGAGATCCCGAGAGCACCCAGCGGCACTCGCATGCGCAGGGTGGAGCGCGACGAGCTCGGCAGAGCGTCCAACGGCACCCCGAGGAGCGGGATGAGCGTGCATCGGGTCGACCGGACGCACAGCGGCACCTGAACGCGCACGGTGGTAGTATGGGAAGCTCGGCAGAGCGCCCGGCGGCACCCAGACAAGCGGGGTGAAGGAGCGGGGATATCGGGAGAGCGCTCAGCGGCACTCGGAGGCGCGCGGTGGTACCGCGGCGAGATCCCGAGAGCACCCAGCGGAACTCGCATGCGTAGGGTGGAGCACGACGAGCTTGGGAGAGCGTCCGGCGGCACCCCGAGGAGAGGGATAAGCGTGCACAAGTCAACCGGACGCACAGCGGCACCTGGAGGCGCACGGTGTTAGTGCGACGATATCGGGAGAGCGCCCGGCGGCACCCCAAGGAGCGGGATGAGCGTGCGTCGGGTCGACCGGACGCACAGCGGCACCTGGAGGCGCACGGTGGTAGTGCGGCGAGCTCGGCAGAGCGCCCGGCGGCACCCCGAGCACCGTGGTGAAAGAGCGGCGATATCGGAAGAGCGCTCGGCGGCACTCGGAGGCGCACGGTGGTAGCGCGGCGAGATCCCGAGAGCACCCAGCGGCACTCGCATGCGCAGGGTGGAGCGCGACGAGCTCGGGAGAGCGTCCGACGGCACCCCGAGGAGCGGGATGAGCGTGCGTCGGGTCGACCGGACGCACAGCGACACCTGGAGGCGCACGGTGGTAGTGCGGTAACCTCGGGAGAGCGCCCGGCTGCACCCAGAAAGGCGGGGTGAAGGTGCGGCGAGCTCGGGAGAGCGCCCGGCGGCACCCCGAGGAGCGGGATGAGCGTATGTCGGGTCGACCGGACGCACAGCAGAACCTGGTGGCGCACGGTGGTAGTGCGGCGAGCTCGGGAGAGCGCTCGGCGGCACCCCGAGCACCGTGGTGAAGGAGCGGCGATATCGGGAGAGCGCCCAACGGCACTCGGAGGGGCGCGGTGGTACCGCGGCGAGATTCCGAGAGCACCCACCGGCACTCGCATGCGCAAGGTGGAGCGCGACGAGCTCGGCAGAGCGCCCGGCGGCACCCCGAGGAGCGGGATGAGCGTGCATCGGGTCGACCGGACGCACAGCGGCACTCGGAGGCGCACGGTGGTAGTGCGGGTGCTCGTGAGAGCGCCCGGCGGCACCCCGAGCACCGCGGTGAAGGAGCGGCGATATCGGGAGAGTGCCCGACGGCACTCGGTGGGGCGCGGTGGTACCGCGGCGAGATCCCGAGAGCACCCAGCGGCACTCGCATGCGCAGGGTGGAGCGCGACGACCTTGGGAGAGCGTCCGGCGGCACCCCGAGGAGAGGGATAAGCGTGCACAAGTCAACCGGACGCACAGCGGCACCTGGAGGCGCACGGTGTTAGTGCGACGAGCTTGACAGAGCGCCCGGCGGCACCCCAAGGAGCGGGATGAGCGTGCGTCGGGTCGACCGGACGCACAGCGGCACCTGGAGGCGCACGGTGGTAGTGCGGTAACCTCGGGAGAGCGCCCGGTGGCACCCAGACAAGCGGGTTGAAGGTGCGGCGATATCGGGAGAGCGCTCGGCGGCACTCGGAGGCGCACGGTGCTACCGCGGCGAGCTCGGCAGAGCGCCCGGCGGCACCCCGAGGAGCGGGATGAGCGTGCGTCGGGTCGACCGGACGCACAGCGTTACCTGGAGGCGCACGGTGGTAGTGCGGTAACCTCGGGAGAGCGCCCGGTAGCCGCCAGACAAGCGGGGTGAAGGTGCGGCGATATCGGGAGAGCGCTCGGCGGCACTCGGAGGCGCGCGGTGGTACCGCGGCGAGATTCCGAGAGCACCCAGCGGCACTCGCATGCGCAAGGTGGAGCGCGACGAGTTCGGCAGAGCGCCCGGCGGCACCCCGAGGAGCGGGATGAGCGTGCATCGGGTCGACCGGACGCACAGCGGCACCTGAACGCGCACGGTGGTAGTATGGGAAGCTCGGCAGAGCGCCCGGCGGCACCCAGACAAGCGGGGTGAAGGAGCGGGGATATCGGGAGAGCGCTCAGCGGCACTCGGAGGCGCGCGGTGGTACCGCGGCGAGATCCCGAGAGCACCCAGCGGAACTCGCATGCGTAGGGTGGAGCACGACGAGCTTGGGAGAGCGTCCGGCGGCACCCCGAGGAGAGGGATAAGCGTGCACAAGTCAACCGGACGCACAGCGGCACCTGGAGGCGCACGGTGTTAGTGCGACGAGCTTGGCAGAGCGCCCGGCGGCACCCCGAGGAGCGGGATGAGCGTGCGTCGGGTCGACCGGACGCACAGCGGCACCTGGAGGCGCACGGTGGTAGTGCGGCGAGCTCGGCAGAGCGCCCGGTGGCCGCCAGACAAGCGGGGTGAAGGTGCGGCGATATCGGGAGAGCGCTCGGCGGCACTCGGAGGCGCGCGGTGCTACCGCGGCGAGATCCCGAGAGCGCCCGGCGGCACCCCGAGGAGCGGGATGAGCGTGCGTCGGGTCGACCGGACGCACAGCGGCACCTGGAGGCGCACGGTGGTAGTGCAGCGAGCTTGGCAGAGCGCCCGGCGGCACCCCGAGGAGCGGGATGAGCGTGCGTCGGGTCGACCGGACGCACAGCGACACCTGGAGGCGCACGGTGGTAGTGCGGCGAGCTTGGCAGAGCGCCCGGCGGCACCCCGAGGAGCGGGATGACCGTGCGTCGGGTAGACCGGACGCACAGCGACACTCGGAGGCGCACGGTGGTAGTGCGGCGAGCTCGTGAGAGCGCCCGGCGGAACCCCGAGCACCGTGGTGAAGGAGCGGCGATATCGGGAGAGCGCCCAGCGGCACTCGGAGGGGCGCGGTGGTACCGCGGCGAGATCCCGAGAGCACCCAGCGGAACTCGCATGCGCAGGGTGGAGCGCGACGAGCTCGGGAGAGCGTCCGACGGCACCCCGAGGAGCGGGATGAGCGTGCATCGGGTCGACCGGACGCACAGCGGCACCTGGTGGCGCACGGTGGTAGCGCGGCGAGCTCGTGATAGCACCCGGCGGAACCCCGAGGAGAGGGATGAGCGTGCGTCGGGTGGACCGGACGCACAGCGACACCTGGAGGTGCACGGTGGTAGTGCGGCAGGCTCGGGAGAGCGCCCGGCGGCACCCCGAGCACCGTGGTGAAGGAGCGGCGAGATCGGGAGCGCTCGGCGGCACTCGGAGGCGCGCGGTGGTAGTGCGGTAACCTCGGGAGAGCGCCCGGTGGCCGCCAGACAAGCGGGGTGAAGGTGCGGCGATATGGGGAGAGCGCTCGGCGGCACTCGGAGGCGCGCGGTGCTACCGCGGCGAGCTCGGGAGAGGTCCCGGCGGCACCCCGAGGAGCGGGATGAGCGTGCGTCGGGTCGACCGGACGCACAGCGACACCTGGAGGCGCACGGTGGTAGTGCGGCGAGCTCGGGAGAGCGCCCGGCGGAACCCCGAGCACCGTGGTGAAGGAGCGGCGATATCGGGAGAGCGCCCGGCGGCACCCCGAGGAGCGGGATGAGCGTGCGTCGGGTCGACCGGACGCACAGCGTTACCTAGAGGCGCACGGTGGTAGTGCGGTAACCTCGGGAGAGCGCCCGGCTGCACCCAGAAATGCGGGGTGAAGGTGCGGCGATATCGGGAGAGCGCCCGGCGGCACCCCGAGGAGCGGGATGACCGTGCGTCGGGTGGACCGGACGCACAGCGACACCTGGAAGTGCACGGCGGTAGTGCAGCAGGCTCGGGAGAGCGCCCGGCGGCACCCCGAGCACCGTGGTGAAGGAGCGGCGAGATCGGGAGCGCTCGGCGGCACTCGGAGGCGCGCGGTGGTAGGGCGGTAACCTCGGGAGAGCGCCCGGTGGCCGCCAGACAAGCGGGGTGAAGGTGCGGCGATATCGGGAGAGCGCTCGGCGGCACTCGGAGGCGCGCGGTGCTACCGCGGCGAGCTCGGGAGAGGTCCCGGCGGCACCCCGAGGAGCGGGATGAGCGTGCGTCGGGTCGACCGGACGCACAGCGACACCTGGAGGCGCACGGTGGTAGTGCGGCGAGCTCGGGAGAGCGCCCGGCGGCACCCCGAGCACCGTGGTGAAGGAGCGGCGATATCGGGAGAGCGCCCGACGGCACACGGAGGGGCGCGGTGGTACCGCGGCGAGATTCCGAGAGCACCCACCGGCACTCGCATGCGCAAGGTGGAGCGCGATGAGCTCGGCAGAGCGACCGGCGGCACCCCGAGGAGCGGGATGAGCGTGCATCGGGTCGACCGGACGCACAGCGGTACCTGGAGGCGCACGGTGGTAGTGCGGTAACCTCGGGAGAGCGCCCGGCTGCACCCAGAAAGGCGGGGTGAAGGTGCGGCGAGCTCGGGAGAGCGCCCGGCGGCACCCCGAGGAGCGGGATGAGCGTATGTCGGGTCGACCGGACGCACAGCAGAACCTGGTGGCGCACGGTGGTAGTGCGGCAAGCTCGGCAGAGCGCTCGGCGGCACCCCGAGCACCGTGGTGAAGGAGCGGCGAGCTCGGGGAAGCGTTTGGCGGCACTCGGAGGCGCGCGGTGGTACCGTAGCGAGATCCCTAGAGCACCCAGCGGCACTCGCATTCGTAGGGTGGAGCGCGACGAGCTCGGGAGAGCGCCCGGCGGCACCCCGAGGAGCGGGATGAGCGTGCGTCGGGTCCACCGGACGCACAGCGGCACCTGGAGGCGCACGGTGGTAGTGCGGCGAGCTCGTGAGAGCGCCCGGCGGCACCCCGAGCACCGCGGTGAAGGAGCGGCGATATCGGGAGAGTGCCCGACGGCACTCGGAGGGGCGCGGTGGTACCGCGGCGAGATCCCGAGAGCACCCAGCGGCACTCGCATGCGCAGGGTGGAGCGCGACGAGCTCGGCAGAGCGTCCAACGGCACCCCGAGGAGCGGGATGAGCGTGCATCGGGTCGACCGGACGCACAGCGGCACCTGAACGCGCACGGTGGTAGTATGGGAAGCTCGCAGAGCGCCCGGCGGCACCCAGACAAGCGGGGTGAAGGAGCGGGGATATCGGGAGAGCGCTCAGCGGCACTCGGAGGCGCGCGGTGGTACCGCGGCGAGATCACGAGAGCACCCAGCGGAACTCGCATGCGTAGGGTGGAGCGCGACGAGCTCGGGAGAGCGTCCGACGGCACCCCGAGGAGTGGGATGAGCGTGCGTCGGGTCGACCGGACGCACAGCGGCACCTGGAGGCGCACGGTGGTAGTGCGGCGAGCTCGGGAGAGCGCCCGGCAGCACCCCGAGGAGCGGGATGACCGTGCGTCGGGTCGACCGGACGCACAGCGACACCTGGAGGCGCACGGTAGTAGTGCGGCGAGCTCGGGAGAGCGCCCGGCGGCACCCCGAGCACCGTGGTGAAGGAGCGGCGAGATCGGGAGAGCGCTCGGCGGCACTCGGAGGCGCGCGGTGGTACCGCGGCGAGATCTCGAGAGCACCCAGCGGCACTCGCATGCGGAAGGTGGAGCGCGACGAGCTCGGGAGAGTGCCCGGCGGCACCCCGAGGAGCGGGATGAGCGTGCGTCGGGTCGACCGGACGCACAGCGACACCTGGAGGCGCACGGTGGTAGTGCGGCGAGCTCGGGAGAGCGCCCGGCGGCACCCCGAGCACCGTGGTGAAGGAGCGGCGATATCGGGAGAGCGCCCGACGGCACTCGGAGGGGCGCGGTGGTACCGCGGCGAGATTCCGAGAGCACCCAGCGGCACTCGCATGCGCAAGGTGGAGCGCGACGAGCTCGGCAGAGCGCCCGGCGGCACCCCGAGGAGCGGGATGAGCGTGCATCGGGTCGACCGGACGCACAGCGGCACCTGAACGCGCACGGTGGTAGTATGGGAAGCTCGGCAGAGCGCCCGGCGGCACCCAGACAAGCGGGGTGAAAGAGCGGGGATATCGGGAGAGCGCTCAGCGGCACTCGGAGGCGCGCGGTGGTACCGCGGCGAGATCCCGAGAGCACCCAGCGGAACTCGCATGCGTAGGGTGGAGCACGACGAGCTTGGGAGAGCGTCCGGCGGCACCCCGAGGAGAGGGATAAGCGTGCACAAGTCAACCGGACGCACAGCGGCACCTGGAGGCGCACGGTGTTAGTGCGACGAGCTTGGCAGAGCGCCCGGCGGCACCCCAAGGAGCGGGATGAGCGTGCGTCGGGTCGACCGGACGCACAGCGACACCTGGAGGCGCACGGTGGTAGTGCGGCGAGCTCGGCAGAGCGCCCGGTGGCCGCCAGACAAGCGGGGTGAAGGTGCGGCGATATCGGGAGAGCGCTCGGCGGCACTCGGAGGCGCGCGGTGCTACCGCGGCGAGATCCCGAGAGCGCCCGGCGGCACCCCGAGGAGCGGGATGAGCGTGCGTCGGGTCGACCGGACGCACAGCGGCACCTGGAGGCGCACGGTGGTAGTGCAGCGAGCTTGGCAGAGCGCCCGGCGGCACCCCGAGGAGCGGGATGAGCGTGCGTCGGGTCGACCGGACGCACAGCGGCACCTGGAGGCGCACGGTGGTAGTGCAGCGAGCTTGGCAGAGCGCCCGGCGGCACCCCGAGGAGCGGGATGAGCGTGCGTCGGGTCGACCGGACGCACAGCGACACCTGGAGGCGCACGGTGGTAGTGCGGCGAGCTCGGGAGAGCGCCCGGCGGCACCCCGAGCACCGTGGTGAAGGAGCGGCGAGATCGGGAGAGCGCTCGGCGGCACTCGGAGGGGCGCGGTGGTACCGCGGCGAGATCTCGAGTTCCCAGCGGCACTCGCATGCGCAGGCTGGAGCGCGACGAGCTCGGGGGAGTGCCCGGCGGCACCCCAAGGAGCGGGATGAGCGTGCGTCGGGTCGACCGGACGCACAGCGACACCTGGAGGCGCACGGTGGTAGTGCGGCGAGCTCGGGAGAGCGCCCGGCGGCACCCCGAGCACCGTGGTGAAGGAGCGGCGATATCGGGAGAGCGCCCAACGGCACTCGGAGGGGCGCGGTGGTACCGCGGCGAGATTCCGAGAGCACCCACCGGCACTCGCATGCGCAAGGTGGAGCGCGACGAGCTCGGCAGAGCGCCCGGCGGCACCCCGAGGAGCGGGATGAGCGTGCATCGGGTCGACCGGACGCACAGC
This sequence comes from Numenius arquata, assembly GCF_964106895.1. Classification (NCBI taxonomy): domain Eukaryota; kingdom Metazoa; phylum Chordata; class Aves; order Charadriiformes; family Scolopacidae; genus Numenius; species Numenius arquata. The sequence continues at coordinate 163,662 of NW_027415753.1, forward strand.
GGTACCTGGAGGCGCACGGTGGTAGTGCGGTAACCTCGGGAGAGCGCCCGGCTGCACCCAGAAAGGCGGGGTGAAGGTGCGGCGAGCTCGGGAGAGCGCCCGGCGGCACCCCGAGGAGCGGGATGAGCGTATGTCGGGTCGACCGGACGCACAGCGGCACTCGGAGGCGCACGGTGGTAGTGCGGGTGCTCGTGAGAGCGCCCGGCGGCACCCCGAGCACCGCGGTGAAGGAGCGGCGATATCGGGAGAGTGCCCGACGGCACTCGGAGGGGCGCGGTAGTACCGCGGCGAGATCCCGAGAGCACCCAGCGGCACTCGCATGCGCAGGGTGGAGCGCGACGAGCTCGGCAGAGCGTCCAACGGCACCCCGAGGAGCGGGATGAGCGTGCATCGGGTCGACCGGACGCACAGCGGCACCTGAACGCGCACGGTGGTAGTATGGGAAGCTCGGCAGAGCGCCCGGCGGCACCCAGACAAGCGGGGTGAAGGAGCGGGGATATCGGGAGAGCGCTCAGCGGCACTCGGAGGCGCGCGGTGGTACCGCGGCGAGATCCCGAGAGCACCCAGCGGAACTCGCATGCGCAGGGTGGAGTGCGGCGAGCTCGGGAGAGCGCCCGGCAGCACCCCGAGGAGCGGGATGAGCGTGCGTCGGGTCGACCGGACGCACAGCGGCACCTGGAGGCGCACGGTGGTAGTGCGGCGAGCTCCGGAGAGCGCCCGGCGGCACCCCGAGCACCATGGTGAAGGAGCGGCGATATCGGGAGAGCGCTCAGCGACACTCGGAGGCGCGCGGTCGTACCACGGCGAGATCCCGAGAGCGCTCGGCGGCAATCGCCTACGCACGGTGGTAGCGCGGCGAGCTCGTGATAGCACCCGGCGGAACCCCGAGGAGAGGGATGAGCGTGCGTCGGGTGGACCGGACGCACAGCGACACCTGGAGGTGCACGGTGGTAGTGCGGCAGGCTCGGGAGAGCGCCCGGCGGCACCCCGAGCACCGTGGTGAAGGAGCGGCGAGATCGGGAGCGCTCGGCGGCACTCGGAGGCGCGCGGTGGTAGTGCGGTAACCTCGGGAGAGCGCCCGGTGGCCGCCAGACAAGCGGGGTGAAGGTGCGGCGATATCGGGAGAGCGCCCGGCGGCACCCCGAGGAGCGGGATGAGCGTATGTCGGGTCGACCGGACGCACAGCAGAACCTGGTGGCGCACGGTGGTAGTGCGGCAAGCTCGGCAGAGCGATCGGCGGCACCCCGAGCACCTTGGTGAAGGAGCGGCGAGCTCGGGGAAGCGTTCGGCGGCACTCGGAGGCGCGCGGTGGTACCGTAGCGAGATCCCTAGAGCACCCAGCGGCACTCGCATTCGTAGGGTGGAGCGCGACGAGCTCGGGAGAGCGCCCGGCGGCACCCCGAGGAGCGGGATGAGCGTGCGTCGGGTCCACCGGACGCACAGCGGCACTCGGAGGCGCACGGTGGTAGTGCGGGTGCTCGTGAGAGCGCCCGGCGGCACCCCGAGCACCGCGGTGAAGGAGCGGCGATATCGGGAGAGTGCCCGACGGCACTCGGTGGGGCGCGGTGGTACCGCGGCGAGATCCCGAGAGCACCCAGCGGCACTCGCATGCGCAGGGTGGAGCGCGACGACCTTGGGAGAGCGTCCGGCGGCACCCCGAGGAGAGGGATAAGCGTGCACAAGTCAACCGGACGCACAGCGGCACCTGGAGGCGCACGGTGTTAGTGCGACGAGCTTGACAGAGCGCCCGGCGGCACCCCAAGGAGCGGGATGAGCGTGCGTCGGGTCGACCGGACGCACAGCGGCACCTGGAGGCGCACGGTGGTAGTGCGGTAACCTCGGGAGAGCGCCCGGTGGCACCCAGACAAGCGGGTTGAAGGTGCGGCGATATCGGGAGAGCGCTCGGCGGCACTCGGAGGCGCACGGTGCTACCGCGGCGAGCTCGGAAGAGCGCCCGGCGGCACCCCGAGGAGCGGGATGAGCGTGCGTCGGGTCGACCGGACGCACAGCGTTACCTGGAGGCGCACGGTGGTAGTGCGGTAACCTCGGGAGAGCGCCCGGTAGCCGCCAGACAAGCGGGGTGAAGGTGCGGCGATATCGGGAGAGCGCTCGGCGGCACTCGGAGGCGCGCGGTGCTACCGCGGCGAGATCCCGAGAGCGCCCGGCGGCACCCCGAGGAGCGGGATGAGCGTGCGTCGGGTCGACCGGACGCACAGCGACACCTGGAGGCGCACGGTGGTAGTGCGGCGAGCTCGGGAGAGCGCCCGGCGGCACCCCGAGCACCGTGGTGAAGGAGCGGCGATATCGGGAGAGCGCCCGACGGCACTCGGAGGGGCGCGGTGGTACCGCGGCGAGATTCCGAGAGCACCCAGCGGCACTCGCATGCGCAAGGTGGAGCGCGACGAGCTCGGCAGAGCGCCCGGCGGCACCCCGAGGAGCGGGATGAGCGTGCATCGGGTCGACCGGACGCACAGCGGCACCTGAACGCGCACGGTGGTAGTATGGGAAGCTCGGCAGAGCGCCCGGCGGCACCCAGACAAGCGGGGTGAAGGAGCGGGGATATCGGGAGAGCGCTCAGCGGCACTCGGAGGCGCGCGGTGGTACCGCGGCGAGATCCCGAGAGCACCCAGCGGAACTCGCATGCGTAGGGTGGAGCACGACGAGCTTGGGAGAGCGTCCGGCGGCACCCCGAGGAGAGGGATAAGCGTGCACAAGTCAACCGGACGCACAGCGGCACCTGGAGGCGCACGGTGTTAGTGCGACGAGCTTGGCAGAGCGCCCGGCGGCACCCCAAGGAGCGGGATGAGCGTGCGTCGGGTCGACCGGACGCACAGCGGCACCTGGAGGCGCACGGTGGTAGTGCGGCGAGCTCGGCAGAGCGCCCGGTGGCCGCCAGACAAGCGGGGTGAAGGTGCGGCGATATCGGGAGAGCGCTCGGCGGCACTCGGAGGCGCGCGGTGCTACCGCGGCGAGATCCCGAGAGCGCCCGGCGGCACCCCGAGGAGCGGGATGAGCGTGCGTCGGGTCGACCGGACGCACAGCGGCACCTGGAGGCGCACGGTGGTAGTGCAGCGAGCTTGGCAGAGCGCCCGGCGGCACCCCGAGGAGCGGGATGAGCGTGCGTCGGGTCGACCGGACGCACAGCGGCACCTGGAGGCGCACGGTGGTAGTGCAGCGAGCTTGGCAGAGCGCCCGGCGGCACCCCGAGGAGCGGGATGAGCGTGCGTCGGGTCGACCGGACGCACAGCGACACCTGGAGGCGCACGGTGGTAGTGCGGCGAGCTCGGGAGAGCGCCCGGCGGCACCCCGAGCACCGTGGTGAAGGAGCGGCGAGATCGGGAGAGCGCTCGGCGGCACTCGGAGGCGCGCGGTGGTACCGCGGCGAGATCTCGAGAGTTCCCAGCGGCACTCGCATGCGCAGGCTGGAGCGCGACGAGCTCGGGGGAGTGCCCGGCGGCACCCCAAGGAGCGGGATGAGCGTGCGTCGGGTCGACCGGACGCACAGCGACACCTGGAGGCGCACGGTGGTAGTGCGGCGAGCTCGGGAGAGCGCCCGGCGGCACCCCGAGCACCGTGGTGAAGGAGCGGCGATATCGGGAGAGCGCCCAACGGCACTCGGAGGGGCGCGGTGGTACCGCGGCGAGATTCCGAGAGCACCCACCGGCACTCGCATGCGCAAGGTGGAGCGCGACGAGCTCGGCAGAGCGCCCGGCGGCACCCCGAGGAGCGGGATGAGCGTGCATCGGGTCGACCGGACGCACAGCGGTACCTGGAGGCGCACGGTGGTAGTGCGGTAACCTCGGGAGAGCGCCCGGCTGCACCCAGAAAGGCGGGGTGAAGGTGCGGCGAGCTCGGGAGAGCGCCCGGCGGCACCCCGAGGAGCGGGATGAGCGTATGTCGGGTCGACCGGACGCACAGCGGCACTCGGAGGCGCACGGTGGTAGTGCGGGTGCTCGTGAGAGCGCCCGGCGGCACCCCGAGCACCGCGGTGAAGGAGCGGCGATATCGGGAGAGTGCCCGACGGCACTCGGAGGGGCGCGGTAGTACCGCGGCGAGATCCCGAGAGCACCCAGCGGCACTCGCATGCGCAGGGTGGAGCGCGACGAGCTCGGCAGAGCGTCCAACGGCACCCCGAGGAGCGGGATGAGCGTGCATCGGGTCGACCGGACGCACAGCGGCACCTGAACGCGCACGGTGGTAGTATGGGAAGCTCGGCAGAGCGCCCGGCGGCACCCAGACAAGCGGGGTGAAGGAGCGGGGATATCGGGAGAGCGCTCAGCGGCACTCGGAGGCGCGCGGTGGTACCGCGGCGAGATCCCGAGAGCACCCAGCGGAACTCGCATGCGTAGGGTGGAGCACGACGAGCTTGGGAGAGCGTCCGGCGGCACCCCGAGGAGAGGGATAAGCGTGCACAAGTCAACCGGACGCACAGCGGCACCTGGAGGCGCACGGTGTTAGTGCGACGATATCGGGAGAGCGCCCGGCGGCACCCCAAGGAGCGGGATGAGCGTGCGTCGGGTCGACCGGACGCACAGCGGCACCTGGAGGCGCACGGTGGTAGTGCGGCGAGCTCGGCAGAGCGCCCGGCGGCACCCCGAGCACCGTGGTGAAAGAGCGGCGATATCGGAAGAGCGCTCGGCGGCACTCGGAGGCGCACGGTGGTAGCGCGGCGAGATCCCGAGAGCACCCAGCGGCACTCGCATGCGCAGGGTGGAGCGCGACGAGCTCGGGAGAGCGTCCGACGGCACCCCGAGGAGCGGGATGAGCGTGCGTCGGGTCGACCGGACGCACAGCGACACCTGGAGGCGCACGGTGGTAGTGCAGCGAGCTTGGCAGAGCGCCCGGCGGCACCCCGAGGAGCGGGATGAGCGTGCGTCGGGTCGACCGGACGCACAGCGGCACCTGGAGGCGCACGGTGGTAGTGCGGCGAGTTCGGGAGAGCGCCCGGCAGCAACCCGAGGAGCGGGATGACCGTGCGTCGGGTAGACCGGACGCACAGCGACACTCGGAGGCGCACGGTGGTAGTGCGGCGAGCTCGGGAGAGCGCCCGGCGGAACCCCGAGCACCGTGGTGAAGGAGCGGCGAAATCGGGAGCGCTCGGCGGCACTCGGAGGCGCGCAGTGGTAGGGCGGTAACCTCGGGAGAGCGCCCGGTGGCCGCCAGACAAGCGGGGTGAAGGTGCGGCGATATCGGGAGAGCGCTCGGCGGCACTCGGAAGCGCACGGTGGTAGCGCGGCGAGATCCCGAGAGCACCCAGCGGCACTCGCATGCGCAGGGTGGAGCGCGACGAGCTCGGCAGAGCGCCCGGCGGCACCCCGAGGAGCGGGACGAGCGTGCATCGGGTCGACCGGACGCACAGCGGTACCTGGAGGCGCACGGTGGTAGTGCGGTAACCTCGGGAGAGCGCCCGGCTGCACCCAGAAAGGCGGGGTGAAGGTGCGGCGATATCGGGAGAGCGCTCGGCGGCACTCGGAGGCGCGCGGTGGTACCTCGGCGAGCTCGGGAGAGCGCCCGGCAGCACCCCGAGGAGCGGGATGAGCGTATGTCGGGTCGACCGGACGCACAGCAGAACCTGGTGGCGCACGGTGGTAGTGCGGCAAGCTCGGCAGAGCGCTCGGCGGCACCCCGAGCACCGTGGTGAAGGAGCGGCGAGCTCGGGGAAGCGTTTGGCGGCTCTCGGAGGCGCGCGGTGGTACCGTAGCGAGATCCCTAGAGCACCCAGCGGCACTCGCATTCGCAGGGTGGAGCGCGACGAGCTCGGGAGAGCGTCCGACGGCACCCCGAGGAGCGGGATGAGCGTGCGTCGGGTCGACCGGACGCACAGCGGCACCTGGAGGCGCACGGTGGTAGTGCGGCGAGCTCGGGAGAGCGCCCGGCAGCACCCCGAGGAGCGGGATGACCGTGCGTCGGGTCGACCGGACGCACAGCGACACCTGGAGGCGCACGGTGGTAGTGCGGCGAGCTCCGGAGAGCGCCCGGCGGCACCCCGAGCACCATGGTGAAGGAGCGGCGATATCGGGAGAGCGCTCAGCGACACTCGGAGGCGCGCGGTCGTACCACGGCGAGATCCCGAGAGCGCTCGGCGGCACTCGCCTACGCACGGTGGTAGCGCGGCGAGCTCGTGATAGCACCCGGCGGAACCCCGAGGAGAGGGATGAGCGTGCGTCGGGTGGACCGGACGCACAGCGACACCTGGAGGTGCACGGTGGTAGTGCGGCAGGCTCGGGAGAGCGCCCGGCGGCACCCCGAGCACCGTGGTGAAGGAGCGGCGAGATCGGGAGCGCTCGGCGGCACTCGGAGGCGCGCGGTGGTAGTGCGGTAACCTCGGGAGAGCGCCCGGTGGCCGCCAGACAAGCGGGGTGAAGGTGCGGCGATATGGGGAGAGCGCTCGGCGGCACTCGGAGGCGCGCGGTGCTACCGCGGCGAGCTCGGGAGAGGTCCCGGCGGCACCCCGAGGAGCGGGATGAGCGTGCGTCGGGTCGACCGGACGCACAGCGACACCTGGAGGCGCACGGTGGTAGTGCGGCGAGCTCGGGAGAGCGCCCGGCGGCACCCCGAGCACCGTGGTGAAGGAGCGGCGATATCGGGAGAGCGCCCGGCGGCACCCCGAGGAGCGGGATGAGCGTATGTCGGGTCGACCGGACGCACAGCGTTACCTGGAGGCGCACGGTGGTAGTGCGGTAACCTCGGGAGAGCGCCCGGCTGCACCCAGAAAGGCGGGGTGAAGGTGCGGCGATATCGGGAGAGCGCCCGGCGGCACCCCGAGGAGCTGGATGAGCGTATGTCGGGTCGACCGGACGCACAGCAGAACCTGGTGGCGCACGGTGGTAATGCGGCAAGCTCGGCAGAGTGCTCGGCGGCACCCCGAGCACCGTGGTGAAGGAGCGGCGAGCTCGGGGAAGGGTTCGGCGGCACTCGGAGGCGCGCGGTGGTACCGTAGCGAGATCCCTAGAGCACCCAGCGGCACTCGCATTCGTAGGGTGGAGCGCGACGAGCTCGGGAGAGCGCCCGGCGGCACCCCGAGGAGCGGGATGAGCGTGCGTCGGGTCCACCGGACGCACAGCGGCACTCGGAGGCGCACGGTGGTAGTGCGGGTGCTCGTGAGAGCGCCCGGCAGCACCCAGAGCACCGCGGTGAAAGAGCGGCGATATCGGGAGAGTGCCCGACGGCACTCGGAGGGGCGCGGTGGTACCGTAGCGAGATCCCTAGAGCACCCAGCGGCACTCGCATTCGTAGGGTGGAGCGCGACGAGCTCGGCAGAGCGCCCGGCGGCACCCCGAGGAGCGGGATGAGCGTGCGTCGGGTCCACCGGACGCACAGCGGCACTCGGAGGCGCACGGTGGTAGTATGGGAAGCTCGGCAGAGCGCCCGGCGGCACCCAGACAAGCGGGGTGAAGGAGCGGGGATATCGGGAGAGCGCTCAGCGGCACTCGGAGGCGCGCGGTGGTACCGCGGCGAGATCCCGAGAGCACCCAGCGGAACTCGCATGCGTAGGGTGGAGCGCGACGACCTTGGGAGAGCGTCCGGCGGCACCCCGAGGAGAGGGATAAGCGTGCACAAGTCAACCGGACGCACAGCGGCACCTGGAGGCGCACGGTGTTAGTGCGACGATATCGGGAGAGCGCCCGGCGGCACCCCAAGGAGCGGGATGAGCGTGCGTCGGGTCGACCGGACGCACAGCGGCACCTGAACGCGCACGGTGGTAGTGCGGCGAGCTCGGCAGAGCGCCCGGCGGCACCCCGAGCACCGTGGTGAAAGAGCGGCGATATCGGGAGAGCGCTCGGCGGCACTCGGAGGAGCACGGTGGTAGCGCGGCGAGATCCCGAGAGCACCCAGCGGCACTCGCATGCGCAGGGTGGAGCGCGACGAGCTCGGGAGAGCGTCCGACGGCACCCCGAGGAGCGGGATGAGCGTGCGTCGGGTCGACCGGACGCACAGCGACACCTGGAGGCGCACGGTGGTAGTGCAGCGAGCTTGGCAGAGCGCCCGGCGGCACCCCGAGGAGCGGGATGAGCGTGCGTCGGGTCGACCGGACGCACAGCGGCACCTGGAGGCGCACGGTGGTAGTGCGGCGAGCTCGGGAGAGCGCCCAGCAGCACCCCGAGGAGCGGGATGACCGTGCGTCGGGTAGACCGGACGCACAGCGACACTCGGAGGCGCACGGTGGTAGTGCGGCGAGCTCGGGAGAGCGCCCGGCGGAACCCCGAGCACCATGGTGAAGGAGCGGCGATATCGGGAGAGCGCCCAGCGGCACTCGGAGGGGCGCGGTGGTACCGCGGCGAGATTCCGAGAGCACCCAGTGGCACTCGCATGCGCAGGGTGGAGCGCGACGAGCTCGGGAGAGCGCACGGCGGCACCCCGAGGAGCGGGATGAGCGTGCGTCGGGTCGACCGGACGCACAGCGGCACCTGGAGGTGCACGGCGGTAGTGCGGCAGGCTCGGGAGAGCGCCCGGCGGCACCCCGAGCACCGTGGTGAAGGAGCGGCGAGATCGGGAGCGCTCGGCGGCACTCGGAGGCGCGCGGTGGTAGGGCGGTAACCTCGGGAGAGCGCCCGGTGGCCGCCAGACAAGCGGGGTGAAGGTGCGGCGATATCGGGAGAGCGCTCGGCGGCACTCGGAAGCGCACGGTGGTAGCGCGGCGAGATCCCGAGAGCACCCAGCGGCACTCGCATGCGCAGGGTGGAGCGCGACGAGCTCGGCAGAGCGCCCGGCGGCACCCCAAGGAGCGGGATGAGCGTGCATCGGGTCGACCGGACGCACAGCGGTACCTGGAGGCGCACGGTGGTAGTGCGGTAACCTCGGGAGAGCGCCCGGCTGCACCCAGAAAGGCGGGGTGAAGGTGCGGCGATATCGGGAGAGCGCTCGGCGGCACTCGGAGGCGCGCGGTGGTACCTCGGCGAGCTCGGGAGAGCGCCCGGCGGCACCCCGAGGAGCGGGATGAGCGTATGTCGGGTCGACCGGACGCACAGCAGAACCTGGTGGCGCACGGTGGTAGTGCGGCAAGCTCGGCAGAGCGCTCGGCGGCACCCCGAGCACCTTGGTGAAGGAGCGGCGAGCTCGGGGAAGCGTTCGGCGGCACTCGGAGGCGCGCGGTGGTACCGTAGCGAGATCCCTAGAGCACCCAGCGGCACTCGCATTCGTAGGGTGGAGCGCGACGAGCTCGGGAGAGCGCCCGGCGGCACCCCGAGGAGCGGGATGAGCGTGCGTCGGGTCCACCGGACGCACAGCGGCACTCGGAGGCGCACGGTGGTAGTGCGGGTGCTCGTGAGAGCGCCCGGCGGCACCCCGAGCACCGCGGTGAAGGAGCGGCGATATCGGGAGAGTGCCCGACGGCACTCGGTGGGGCGCGGTGGTACCGCGGCGAGATCCCGAGAGCACCCAGCGGCACTCGCATGCGCAGGGTGGAGCGCGACGAGCTCGGGAGAGCGTCCGGCGGCACCCCGAGGAGAGGGATAAGCGTGCACAAGTCAACCGGACGCACAGCGGCACCTGGAGGCGCACGGTGTTAGTGCGACGAGCTTGACAGAGCGCCCGGCGGCACCCCAAGGAGCGGGATGAGCGTGCGTCGGGTCGACCGGACGCACAGCGGCACCTGGAGGCGCACGGTGGTAGTGCGGTAACCTCGGGAGAGCGCCCGGTGGCACCCAGACAAGCGGGTTGAAGGTGCGGCGATATCGGGAGAGCGCTCGGCAGCACTCGGAGGCGCACGGTGCTACCGCGGCGAGCTCGGGAGAGCGCCCGGCGGCACCCCGAGGAGCGGGATGAGCGTGCGTCGGGTCGACCGGACGCACAGCGGCACCTGGAGGCGCACGGTGGTAGTGCGGTAACCTCGGGAGAGCGCCCGGTAGCCGCCAGACAAGCGGGGTGAAGGTGCGGCGATATCGGGAGAGCGCTCGGCGGCACTCGGAGGCGCGCGGTGCTACCGCGGCGAGATCCCGAGAGCGCCCGGCGGCACCCCGAGGAGCGGGATGAGCGTGCGTCGGGTCGACCGGACGCACAGCGACACCTGGAGGCGCACGGTGGTAGTGCGGCGAGCTCGGGAGAGCGCCCGGCGGCACCCCGAGCACCGTGGTGAAGGAGCGGCGAGATCGGGAGAGCGCTCGGCGGCACTCGGAGGCGCGCGGTGGTACCGCGGCGAGATCCCGAGAGCACCCAGCGGCACTCGCATGCGCAGGCTGGAGCGCGACGACCTTGGGAGAGGTCCCGGCGGCACCCCGAGGAGCGGGATGAGCGTGCGTCGGGTCGACCGGACGCATAGCAGCACCTGGAGGCACACGGTGGTAGTGCAGCGAGCTCGGGAGAGCGCTCGGCGGCACCCCGAGGAGCGGGATGAGCGTGCGTCGGGTCGACCGGACGCACAGCGGCACCTGGAGGCGCACGGTGGTAGTGCGGCGAGCTCGGGAGAGCGCCCGGCGGCACCCCGAGGAGCGGGATGAGCGTGCGTCGGGTCGACCGGACGCACAGCGGCACCTGGAGGCGCACGGTGGTAGTGCGGCGAGCTCGGGAGAGCGCCCGGCGGCACCCCGAGGAGAGGGATAAGCGTGCACAAGTCAACCGGACGCACAGCGGCACCTGGAGGCGCACGGTGTTAGTGCGACGATATCGGGAGAGCGCCCGGCGGCACCCCAAGGAGCGGGATGAGCGTGCGTCGGGTCGACCGGACGCACAGCGGCACCTGGAGGCGCACGGTGGTAGTGCGGTAACCTCGGGAGAGCGCCCGGTGGCCGCCAGACAAGCGGGGTGAAGGAGCGGCGAGATCGGGAGAGCGCCCGGCGGAACCCCGAGCACCGCGGTGATGGAGCGGCGAGATCGGGAGAGCGCTCGGCGGCACTCGGAGGCGCACGGTGGTACCTCGGAGAGCTCGGGAGAGCACCCGGCGGCACCCCGAGGAGCGGGATGAGCGTGCGTCGGGTCGACCGGACGCACAGCGGCACCTGGAGGCGCACGGTGGTAGTGCGTCGAGCTTGGCAGAGCGCCCGGCGGCACCCCGAGGAGCGGGATGAGCGTGCGTCGGGTCGACCGGACGCACAGCGACACCTGGAGGCACACGGTGGTAGTGCGGCGAGCTCGGGAGAGCGCCCGGCGGCACCCCGAGCACCGTGGTGAAGAAGCGGCGATATCGGGAGAGCGCCCAACGGCACTCGGAGGGGCGCGGTGGTACCGTGGCGAGATTCCGAGATCAAGCAGTGGCACTCGCATGCGCAGGGTGGAGCGCGACGAGCTCGGCAGAGCGCCCGGCGGCACCCCGAGGAGCGGGATGAGCGTGCGTCAGGTCGACCGGACGCACAGCGGCACCTGGAGGTGCACGGTGGTAGTGCGGCAGGCTCGGGAGAGCGCCCGGCGGCACCCCGAGCACCGTGGTGAAGGAGCGGCGAGATCGGGAGCGCTCGGCGGCACTCGGAGGCGCGCGGTGGTAGGGCGGTAACCTCGGGAGAGCGCCCGGTGGCCGCCAGACAAGCGGGGTGAAGGTGCGGCGATATCGGGAGAGCGCCCGACGGCACTCGGAAGCGCACGGTGGTAGCGCGGCGAGATCCCGAGAGCACCCAGCGGCACTCGCATGCGCAGGGTGGAGCGCGACGAGCTCGGCAGAGCGCCCGGCGGCACCCCGAGGAGCGGGATGAGCGTGCATCGGGTCGACCGGACGCACAGCGGTACCTGGAGGCGCACGGTGGTAGTGCGGTAACCTCGGGAGAGCGCCCGGCTGCACCCAGAAAGGCGGGGTGAAGGTGCGGCGATATCGGGAGAGCGCTCGGCGGCACTCGGAGGCGCGCGGTGGTACCTCGGCGAGATCGGGAGAGCGCCCGGCAACACCCCGAGGAGCGAGATGAGCGTATGTCGGGTCGACCGGACGCACAGCAGAACCTGGTGGCGCACGGTGGTAGTGCGGCAAGCTTGGCAGAGCGCCCGGCGGCACCCCGAGGAGCGGGATGAGCGTGCGTCGGGTCGACCGGACGCACAGCGACACCTGTAGGCGCACGGTGGTAGTGCGGCGAGCTCCGGAGAGCGCCCGGCGGCACCCCGAGCACCGTGGTGAAGGAGCGGCGATATCGGGAGAGCGCCCGACGGCACTCGGAGGCGCGCGGTCGTACCACGGCGAGATCCCGAGAGCGCTCGGCGGCACTCGCCTACGCACGGTGGTAGCGCGGCGAGCTCGTGATAGCACCCGGCGGAACCCCGAGGAGAGGGATGAGCGTGCGTCGGGTGGACCGGACGCACAGCGACACCTGGAGGTGCACGGTGGTAGTGCGGCAGGCTCGGGAGAGCGCCCGGCGGCACCCCGAGCACCGTGGTGAAGGAGCGGCGAGATCGGGAGCGCTCGGCGGCACTCGGAGGCGCGCGGTGGTAGTGCGGTAACCTCGGGAGAGCGCCCGGTGGCCGCCAGACAAGCGGGGTGAAGGTGCGGCGATATGGGGAGAGCGCTCGGCGGCACTCGGAGGCGCGCGGTGCTACCGCGGCGAGCTCGGGAGAGGTCCCGGCGGCACCCCGAGGAGCGGGATGAGCGTGCGTCGGGTCGACCGGACGCACAGCGACACCTGGAGGCGCACGGTGGTAGTGCGGCGAGCTCGGGAGAGCGCCCGGCGGCACCCCGAGCACCGTGGTGAAGGAGCGGCGATATCGGGAGAGCGCCCGGCGGCACCCCGAGGAGCGGGATGAGCGTGCGTCGGGTCGACCGGACGCACAGCGGCACCTGGAGGCGCACGGTAGTAGTGCGGCGAGCTCGGGAGAGCGCCCGGCGGCACCCCGAGCACCGTGGTGAAGGAGCGGCGAGATCGGGAGAGCGCTCGGCGGCACTCGGAGGCGCGCGGTGGTACCGCGGCGAGATCTCGAGAGCACCCAGCGGCACTCGCATGCGGAAGGTGGAGCGCGACGAGCTCGGGAGAGTGCCCGGCGGCACCCCGAGGAGCGGGATGAGCGTGCGTCGGGTCGACCGGACGCACAGCGACACCTGGAGGCGCACGGTGGTAGTGCGGCGAGCTCGGGAGAGCGCCCGGCGGCACCCCGAGCACCGTGGTGAAGGAGCGGCGATATCGGGAGAGCGCCCGACGGCACTCGGAGGGGCGCGGTGGTACCGCGGCGAGATTCCGAGAGCACCCAGCGGCACTCGCATGCGCAAGGTGGAGCGCGACGAGCTCGGCAGAGCGCCCGGCGGCACCCCGAGGAGCGGGATGAGCGTGCATCGGGTCGACCGGACGCACAGCGGCACCTGAACGCGCACGGTGGTAGTATGGGAAGCTCGGCAGAGCGCCCGGCGGCACCCAGACAAGCGGGGTGAAAGAGCGGGGATATCGGGAGAGCGCTCAGCGGCACTCGGAGGCGCGCGGTGGTACCGCGGCGAGATCCCGAGAGCACCCAGCGGAACTCGCATGCGTAGGGTGGAGCACGACGAGCTTGGGAGAGCGTCCGGCGGCACCCCGAGGAGAGGGATAAGCGTGCACAAGTCAACCGGACGCACAGCGGCACCTGGAGGCGCACGGTGTTAGTGCGACGAGCTTGGCAGAGCGCCCGGCGGCACCCCAAGGAGCGGGATGAGCGTGCGTCGGGTCGACCGGACGCACAGCGACACCTGGAGGCGCACGGTGGTAGTGCGGCGAGCTCGGCAGAGCGCCCGGTGGCCGCCAGACAAGCGGGGTGAAGGTGCGGCGATATCGGGAGAGCGCTCGGCGGCACTCGGAGGCGCGCGGTGCTACCGCGGCGAGATCCCGAGAGCGCCCGGCGGCACCCCGAGGAGCGGGATGAGCGTGCGTCGGGTCGACCGGAGGCACAGCGGCACCTGGAGGCGCACGGTGGTAGTGCAGCGAGCTTGGCAGAGCGCCCGGCGGCACCCCGAGGAGCGGGATGAGCGTGCGTCGGGTCGACCGGACGCACAGCGGCACCTGGAGGCGCACGGTGGTAGTGCAGCGAGCTTGGCAGAGCGCCCGGCGGCACCCCGAGGAGCGGGATGAGCGTGCGTCGGGTCGACCGGACGCACAGCGACACCTGGAGGCGCACGGTGGTAGTGCGGCGAGCTCGGGAGAGCGCCCGGCGGCACCCCGAGCACCGTGGTGAAGGAGCGGCGAGATCGGGAGAGCGCTCGGCGGCACTCGGAGGGGCGCGGTGGTACCGCGGCGAGATCTCGAGTTCCCAGCGGCACTCGCATGCGCAGGCTGGAGCGCGACGAGCTCGGGGGAGTGCCCGGCGGCACCCCAAGGAGCGGGATGAGCGTGCGTCGGGTCGACCGGACGCACAGCGACACCTGGAGGCGCACGGTGGTAGTGCGGCGAGCTCGGGAGAGCGCCCGGCGGCACCCCGAGCACCGTGGTGAAGGAGCGGCGATATCGGGAGAGCGCCCAACGGCACTCGGAGGGGCGCGGTGGTACCGCGGCGAGATTCCGAGAGCACCCACCGGCACTCGCATGCGCAAGGTGGAGCGCGACGAGCTCGGCAGAGCGCCCGGCGGCACCCCGAGGAGCGGGATGAGCGTGCATCGGGTCGACCGGACGCACAGCGGTACCTGGAGGCGCACGGTGGTAGTGCGGTAACCTCGGGAGAGCGCCCGGCTGCACCCAGAAAGGCGGGGTGAAGGTGCGGCGAGCTCGGGAGAGCGCCCGGCGGCACCCCGAGGAGCGGGATGAGCGTATGTCGGGTCGACCGGACGCACAGCGGCACTCGGAGGCGCACGGTGGTAGTGCGGGTGCTCGTGAGAGCGCCCGGCGGCACCCCGAGCACCGCGGTGAAGGAGCGGCGATATCGGGAGAGTGCCCGACGGCACTCGGAGGGGTGCGGTAGTACCGCGGCGAGATCCCGAGAGCACCCAGCGGCACTCGCATGCGCAGGGTGGAGCGCGACGAGCTCGGCAGAGCGTCCAACGGCACCCCGAGGAGCGGGATGAGCGTGCATCGGGTCGACCGGACGCACAGCGGCACCTGAACGCGCACGGTGGTAGTATGGGAAGCTCGGCAGAGCGCCCGGCGGCACCCAGACAAGCGGGGTGAAGGAGCGGGGATATCGGGAGAGCGCTCAGCGGCACTCGGAGGCGCGCGGTGGTACCGCGGCGAGATCCCGAGAGCACCCAGCGGAACTCGCATGCGCAGGGTGGAGTGCGGCGAGCTCGGGAGAGCGCCCGGCAGCACCCCGAGGAGCGGGATGAGCGTGCGTCGGGTCGACCGGACGCACAGCGGCACCTGGAGGCGCACGGTGGTAGTGCGGCGAGCTCCGGAGAGCGCCCGGCGGCACCCCGAGCACCATGGTGAAGGAGCGGCGATATCGGGAGAGCGCTCAGCGACACTCGGAGGCGCGCGGTCGTACCACGGCGAGATCCCGAGAGCGCTCGGCGGCAATCGCCTACGCACGGTGGTAGCGCGGCGAGCTCGTGATAGCACCCGGCGGAACCCCGAGGAGAGGGATGAGCGTGCGTCGGGTGGACCGGACGCACAGCGACACCTGGAGGTGCACGGTGGTAGTGCGGCAGGCTCGGGAGAGCGCCCGGCGGCACCCCGAGCACCGTGGTGAAGGAGCGGCGAGATCGGGAGCGCTCGGCGGCACTCGGAGGCGCGCGGTGGTAGTGCGGTAACCTCGGGAGAGCGCCCGGTGGCCGCCAGACAAGCGGGGTGAAGGTGCGGCGATATCGGGAGAGCGCCCGGCGGCACCCCGAGGAGCGGGATGAGCGTATGTCGGGTCGACCGGACGCACAGCAGAACCTGGTGGCGCACGGTGGTAGTGCGGCAAGCTCGGCAGAGCGATCGGCGGCACCCCGAGCACCTTGGTGAAGGAGCGGCGAGCTCGGGGAAGCGTTCGGCGGCACTCGGAGGCGCGCGGTGGTACCGTAGCGAGATCCCTAGAGCACCCAGCGGCACTCGCATTCGTAGGGTGGAGCGCGACGAGCTCGGGAGAGCGCCCGGCGGCACCCCGAGGAGCGGGATGAGCGTGCGTCGGGTCCACCGGACGCACAGCGGCACTCGGAGGCGCACGGTGGTAGTGCGGGTGCTCGTGAGAGCGCCCGGCGGCACCCCGAGCACCGCGGTGAAGGAGCGGCGATATCGGGAGAGTGCCCGACGGCACTCGGTGGGGCGCGGTGGTACCGCGGCGAGATCCCGAGAGCACCCAGCGGCACTCGCATGCGCAGGGTGGAGCGCGACGACCTTGGGAGAGCGTCCGGCGGCACCCCGAGGAGAGGGATAAGCGTGCACAAGTCAACCGGACGCACAGCGGCACCTGGAGGCGCACGGTGTTAGTGCGACGAGCTTGACAGAGCGCCCGGCGGCACCCCAAGGAGCGGGATGAGCGTGCGTCGGGTCGACCGGACGCACAGCGGCACCTGGAGGCGCACGGTGGTAGTGCGGTAACCTCGGGAGAGCGCCCGGTGGCACCCAGACAAGCGGGTTGAAGGTGCGGCGATATCGGGAGAGCGCTCGGCGGCACTCGGAGGCGCACGGTGCTACCGCGGCGAGCTCGGAAGAGCGCCCGGCGGCACCCCGAGGAGCGGGATGAGCGTGCGTCGGGTCGACCGGACGCACAGCGTTACCTGGAGGCGCACGGTGGTAGTGCGGTAACCTCGGGAGAGCGCCCGGTAGCCGCCAGACAAGCGGGGTGAAGGTGCGGCGATATCGGGAGAGCGCTCGGCGGCACTCGGAGGCGCGCGGTGCTACCGCGGCGAGATCCCGAGAGCGCCCGGCGGCACCCCGAGGAGCGGGATGAGCGTGCGTCGGGTCGACCGGACGCACAGCGACACCTGGAGGCGCACGGTGGTAGTGCGGCGAGCTCGGGAGAGCGCCCGGCGGCACCCCGAGCACCGTGGTGAAGGAGCGGCGATATCGGGAGAGCGCCCGACGGCACTCGGAGGGGCGCGGTGGTACCGCGGCGAGATTCCGAGAGCACCCAGCGGCACTCGCATGCGCAAGGTGGAGCGCGACGAGCTCGGCAGAGCGCCCGGCGGCACCCCGAGGAGCGGGATGAGCGTGCATCGGGTCGACCGGACGCACAGCGGCACCTGAACGCGCACGGTGGTAGTATGGGAAGCTCGGCAGAGCGCCCGGCGGCACCCAGACAAGCGGGGTGAAAGAGCGGGGATATCGGGAGAGCGCTCAGCGGCACTCGGAGGCGCGCGGTGGTACCGCGGCGAGATCCCGAGAGCACCCAGCGGAACTCGCATGCGTAGGGTGGAGCACGACGAGCTTGGGAGAGCGTCCGGCGGCACCCCGAGGAGAGGGATAAGCGTGCACAAGTCAACCGGACGCACAGCGGCACCTGGAGGCGCACGGTGTTAGTGCGACGAGCTTGGCAGAGCGCCCGGCGGCACCCCAAGGAGCGGGATGAGCGTGCGTCGGGTCGACCGGACGCACAGCGACACCTGGAGGCGCACGGTGGTAGTGCGGCGAGCTCGGCAGAGCGCCCGGTGGCCGCCAGACAAGCGGGGTGAAGGTGCGGCGATATCGGGAGAGCGCTCGGCGGCACTCGGAGGCGCGCGGTGCTACCGCGGCGAGATCCCGAGAGCGCCCGGCGGCACCCCGAGGAGCGGGATGAGCGTGCGTCGGGTCGACCGGACGCACAGCGGCACCTGGAGGCGCACGGTGGTAGTGCAGCGAGCTTGGCAGAGCGCCCGGCGGCACCCCGAGGAGCGGGATGAGCGTGCGTCGGGTCGACCGGACGCACAGCGGCACCTGGAGGCGCACGGTGGTAGTGCAGCGAGCTTGGCAGAGCGCCCGGCGGCACCCCGAGGAGCGGGATGAGCGTGCGTCGGGTCGACCGGACGCACAGCGACACCTGGAGGCGCACGGTGGTAGTGCGGCGAGCTCGGGAGAGCGCCCGGCGGCACCCCGAGCACCGTGGTGAAGGAGCGGCGAGATCGGGAGAGCGCTCGGCGGCACTCGGAGGGGCGCGGTGGTACCGCGGCGAGATCTCGAGTTCCCAGCGGCACTCGCATGCGCAGGCTGGAGCGCGACGAGCTCGGGGGAGTGCCCGGCGGCACCCCAAGGAGCGGGATGAGCGTGCGTCGGGTCGACCGGACGCACAGCGACACCTGGAGGCGCACGGTGGTAGTGCGGCGAGCTCGGGAGAGCGCCCGGCGGCACCCCGAGCACCGTGGTGAAGGAGCGGCGATATCGGGAGAGCGCCCAACGGCACTCGGAGGGGCGCGGTGGTACCGCGGCGAGATTCCGAGAGCACCCACCGGCACTCGCATGCGCAAGGTGGAGCGCGACGAGCTCGGCAGAGCGCCCGGCGGCACCCCGAGGAGCGGGATGAGCGTGCATCGGGTCGACCGGACGCACAGCGGTACCTGGAGGCGCACGGTGGTAGTGCGGTAACCTCGGGAGAGCGCCCGGCTGCACCCAGAAAGGCGGGGTGAAGGTGCGGCGAGCTCGGGAGAGCGCCCGGCGGCACCCCGAGGAGCGGGATGAGCGTATGTCGGGTCGACCGGACGCACAGCGGCACTCGGAGGCGCACGGTGGTAGTGCGGGTGCTCGTGAGAGCGCCCGGCGGCACCCCGAGCACCGCGGTGAAGGAGCGGCGATATCGGGAGAGTGCCCGACGGCACTCGGAGGGGTGCGGTAGTACCGCGGCGAGATCCCGAGAGCACCCAGCGGCACTCGCATGCGCAGGGTGGAGCGCGACGAGCTCGGCAGAGCGTCCAACGGCACCCCGAGGAGCGGGATGAGCGTGCATCGGGTCGACCGGACGCACAGCGGCACCTGAACGCGCACGGTGGTAGTATGGGAAGCTCGGCAGAGCGCCCGGCGGCACCCAGACAAGCGGGGTGAAGGAGCGGGGATATCGGGAGAGCGCTCAGCGGCACTCGGAGGCGCGCGGTGGTACCGCGGCGAGATCCCGAGAGCACCCAGCGGAACTCGCATGCGCAGGGTGGAGTGCGGCGAGCTCGGGAGAGCGCCCGGCAGCACCCCGAGGAGCGGGATGAGCGTGCGTCGGGTCGACCGGACGCACAGCGGCACCTGGAGGCGCACGGTGGTAGTGCGGCGAGCTCCGGAGAGCGCCCGGCGGCACCCCGAGCACCATGGTGAAGGAGCGGCGATATCGGGAGAGCGCTCAGCGACACTCGGAGGCGCGCGGTCGTACCACGGCGAGATCCCGAGAGCGCTCGGCGGCAATCGCCTACGCACGGTGGTAGCGCGGCGAGCTCGTGATAGCACCCGGCGGAACCCCGAGGAGAGGGATGAGCGTGCGTCGGGTGGACCGGACGCACAGCGACACCTGGAGGTGCACGGTGGTAGTGCGGCAGGCTCGGGAGAGCGCCCGGCGGCACCCCGAGCACCGTGGTGAAGGAGCGGCGAGATCGGGAGCGCTCGGCGGCACTCGGAGGCGCGCGGTGGTAGTGCGGTAACCTCGGGAGAGCGCCCGGTGGCCGCCAGACAAGCGGGGTGAAGGTGCGGCGATATCGGGAGAGCGCCCGGCGGCACCCCGAGGAGCGGGATGAGCGTATGTCGGGTCGACCGGACGCACAGCAGAACCTGGTGGCGCACGGTGGTAGTGCGGCAAGCTCGGCAGAGCGATCGGCGGCACCCCGAGCACCTTGGTGAAGGAGCGGCGAGCTCGGGGAAGCGTTCGGCGGCACTCGGAGGCGCGCGGTGGTACCGTAGCGAGATCCCTAGAGCACCCAGCGGCACTCGCATTCGTAGGGTGGAGCGCGACGAGCTCGGGAGAGCGCCCGGCGGCACCCCGAGGAGCGGGATGAGCGTGCGTCGGGTCCACCGGACGCACAGCGGCACTCGGAGGCGCACGGTGGTAGTGCGGGTGCTCGTGAGAGCGCCCGGCGGCACCCCGAGCACCGCGGTGAAGGAGCGGCGATATCGGGAGAGTGCCCGACGGCACTCGGTGGGGCGCGGTGGTACCGCGGCGAGATCCCGAGAGCACCCAGCGGCACTCGCATGCGCAGGGTGGAGCGCGACGACCTTGGGAGAGCGTCCGGCGGCACCCCGAGGAGAGGGATAAGCGTGCACAAGTCAACCGGACGCACAGCGGCACCTGGAGGCGCACGGTGTTAGTGCGACGAGCTTGACAGAGCGCCCGGCGGCACCCCAAGGAGCGGGATGAGCGTGCGTCGGGTCGACCGGACGCACAGCGGCACCTGGAGGCGCACGGTGGTAGTGCGGTAACCTCGGGAGAGCGCCCGGTGGCACCCAGACAAGCGGGTTGAAGGTGCGGCGATATCGGGAGAGCGCTCGGCGGCACTCGGAGGCGCACGGTGCTACCGCGGCGAGCTCGGAAGAGCGCCCGGCGGCACCCCGAGGAGCGGGATGAGCGTGCGTCGGGTCGACCGGACGCACAGCGTTACCTGGAGGCGCACGGTGGTAGTGCGGTAACCTCGGGAGAGCGCCCGGTAGCCGCCAGACAAGCGGGGTGAAGGTGCGGCGATATCGGGAGAGCGCTCGGCGGCACTCGGAGGCGCGCGGTGCTACCGCGGCGAGATCCCGAGAGCGCCCGGCGGCACCCCGAGGAGCGGGATGAGCGTGCGTCGGGTCGACCGGACGCACAGCGACACCTGGAGGCGCACGGTGGTAGTGCGGCGAGCTCGGGAGAGCGCCCGGCGGCACCCCGAGCACCGTGGTGAAGGAGCGGCGATATCGGGAGAGCGCCCGACGGCACTCGGAGGGGCGCGGTGGTACCGCGGCGAGATTCCGAGAGCACCCAGCGGCACTCGCATGCGCAAGGTGGAGCGCGACGAGCTCGGCAGAGCGCCCGGCGGCACCCCGAGGAGCGGGATGAGCGTGCATCGGGTCGACCGGACGCACAGCGGCACCTGAACGCGCACGGTGGTAGTATGGGAAGCTCGGCAGAGCGCCCGGCGGCACCCAGACAAGCGGGGTGAAGGAGCGGGGATATCGGGAGAGCGCTCAGCGGCACTCGGAGGCGCGCGGTGGTACCGCGGCGAGATCCCGAGAGCACCCAGCGGAACTCGCATGCGTAGGGTGGAGCACGACGAGCTTGGGAGAGCGTCCGGCGGCACCCCGAGGAGAGGGATAAGCGTGCACAAGTCAACCGGACGCACAGCGGCACCTGGAGGCGCACGGTGTTAGTGCGACGAGCTTGGCAGAGCGCCCGGCGGCACCCCAAGGAGCGGGATGAGCGTGCGTCGGGTCGACCGGACGCACAGCGGCACCTGGAGGCGCACGGTGGTAGTTCGGCGAGCTCGGCAGAGCGCCCGGTGGCCGCCAGACAAGCGGGGTGAAGGTGCGGCGATATCGGGAGAGCGCTCGGCGGCACTCGGAGGCGCGCGGTGCTACCGCGGCGAGATCCCGAGAGCGCCCGGCGGCACCCCGAGGAGCGGGATGAGCGTGCGTCGGGTCGACCGGACGCACAGCGGCACCTGGAGGCGCACGGTGGTAGTGCAGCGAGCTTGGCAGAGCGCCCGGCGGCACCCCGAGGAGCGGGATGAGCGTGCGTCGGGTCGACCGGACGCACAGCGGCACCTGGAGGCGCACGGTGGTAGTGCAGCGAGCTTGGCAGAGCGCCCGGCGGCACCCCGAGGAGCGGGATGAGCGTGCGTCGGGTCGACCGGACGCACAGCGACACCTGGAGGCGCACGGTGGTAGTGCGGCGAGCTCGGGAGAGCGCCCGGCGGCACCCCGAGCACCGTGGTGAAGGAGCGGCGAGATCGGGAGAGCGCTCGGCGGCACTCGGAGGCGCGCGGTGGTACCGCGGCGAGATCTCGAGAGTTCCCAGCGGCACTCGCATGCGCAGGCTGGAGCGCGACGAGCTCGGGGGAGTGCCCGGCGGCACCCCAAGGAGCGGGATGAGCGTGCGTCGGGTCGACCGGACGCACAGCGACACCTGGAGGCGCACGGTGGTAGTGCGGCGAGCTCGGGAGAGCGCCCGGCGGCACCCCGAGCACCGTGGTGAAGGAGCGGCGATATCGGGAGAGCGCCCAACGGCACTCGGAGGGGCGCGGTGGTACCGCGGCGAGATTCCGAGAGCACCCACCGGCACTCGCATGCGCAAGGTGGAGCGCGACGAGCTCGGCAGAGCGCCCGGCGGCACCCCGAGGAGCGGGATGAGCGTGCATCGGGTCGACCGGACGCACAGCGGTACCTGGAGGCGCACGGTGGTAGTGCGGTAACCTCGGGAGAGCGCCCGGCTGCACCCAGAAAGGCGGGGTGAAGGTGCGGCGAGCTCGGGAGAGCGCCCGGCGGCACCCCGAGGAGCGGGATGAGCGTATGTCGGGTCGACCGGACGCACAGCGGCACTCGGAGGCGCACGGTGGTAGTGCGGGTGCTCGTGAGAGCGCCCGGCGGCACCCCGAGCACCGCGGTGAAGGAGCGGCGATATCGGGAGAGTGCCCGACGGCACTCGGAGGGGCGCGGTAGTACCGCGGCGAGATCCCGAGAGCACCCAGCGGCACTCGCATGCGCAGGGTGGAGCGCGACGAGCTCGGCAGAGCGTCCAACGGCACCCCGAGGAGCGGGATGAGCGTGCATCGGGTCGACCGGACGCACAGCGGCACCTGAACGCGCACGGTGGTAGTATGGGAAGCTCGGCAGAGCGCCCGGCGGCACCCAGACAAGCGGGGTGAAGGAGCGGGGATATCGGGAGAGCGCTCAGCGGCACTCGGAGGCGCGCGGTGGTACCGCGGCGAGATCCCGAGAGCACCCAGCGGAACTCGCATGCGTAGGGTGGAGCACGACGAGCTTGGGAGAGCGTCCGGCGGCACCCCGAGGAGAGGGATAAGCGTGCACAAGTCAACCGGACGCACAGCGGCACCTGGAGGCGCACGGTGTTAGTGCGACGATATCGGGAGAGCGCCCGGCGGCACCCCAAGGAGCGGGATGAGCGTGCGTCGGGTCGACCGGACGCACAGCGGCACCTGGAGGCGCACGGTGGTAGTGCGGCGAGCTCGGCAGAGCGCCCGGCGGCACCCCGAGCACCGTGGTGAAAGAGCGGCGATATCGGAAGAGCGCTCGGCGGCACTCGGAGGCGCACGGTGGTAGCGCGGCGAGATCCCGAGAGCACCCAGCGGCACTCGCATGCGCAGGGTGGAGCGCGACGAGCTCGGGAGAGCGTCCGACGGCACCCCGAGGAGCGGGATGAGCGTGCGTCGGGTCGACCGGACGCACAGCGACACCTGGAGGCGCACGGTGGTAGTGCAGCGAGCTTGGCAGAGCGCCCGGCGGCACCCCGAGGAGCGGGATGAGCGTGCGTCGGGTCGACCGGACGCACAGCGGCACCTGGAGGCGCACGGTGGTAGTGCGGCGAGTTCGGGAGAGCGCCCGGCAGCAACCCGAGGAGCGGGATGACCGTGCGTCGGGTAGACCGGACGCACAGCGACACTCGGAGGCGCACGGTGGTAGTGCGGCGAGCTCGGGAGAGCGCCCGGCGGAACCCCGAGCACCGTGGTGAAGGAGCGGCGAAATCGGGAGCGCTCGGCGGCACTCGGAGGCGCGCAGTGGTAGGGCGGTAACCTCGGGAGAGCGCCCGGTGGCCGCCAGACAAGCGGGGTGAAGGTGCGGCGATATCGGGAGAGCGCTCGGCGGCACTCGGAAGCGCACGGTGGTAGCGCGGCGAGATCCCGAGAGCACCCAGCGGCACTCGCATGCGCAGGGTGGAGCGCGACGAGCTCGGCAGAGCGCCCGGCGGCACCCCGAGGAGCGGGACGAGCGTGCATCGGGTCGACCGGACGCACAGCGGTACCTGGAGGCGCACGGTGGTAGTGCGGTAACCTCGGGAGAGCGCCCGGCTGCACCCAGAAAGGCGGGGTGAAGGTGCGGCGATATCGGGAGAGCGCTCGGCGGCACTCGGAGGCGCGCGGTGGTACCTCGGCGAGCTCGGGAGAGCGCCCGGCAGCACCCCGAGGAGCGGGATGAGCGTATGTCGGGTCGACCGGACGCACAGCAGAACCTGGTGGCGCACGGTGGTAGTGCGGCAAGCTCGGCAGAGCGCTCGGCGGCACCCCGAGCACCGTGGTGAAGGAGCGGCGAGCTCGGGGAAGCGTTTGGCGGCTCTCGGAGGCGCGCGGTGGTACCGTAGCGAGATCCCTAGAGCACCCAGCGGCACTCGCATTCGCAGGGTGGAGCGCGACGAGCTCGGGAGAGCGTCCGACGGCACCCCGAGGAGCGGGATGAGCGTGCGTCGGGTCGACCGGACGCACAGCGGCACCTGGAGGCGCACGGTGGTAGTGCGGCGAGCTCGGGAGAGCGCCCGGCAGCACCCCGAGGAGCGGGATGACCGTGCGTCGGGTCGACCGGACGCACAGCGACACCTGGAGGCGCACGGTGGTAGTGCGGCGAGCTCCGGAGAGCGCCCGGCGGCACCCCGAGCACCATGGTGAAGGAGCGGCGATATCGGGAGAGCGCTCAGCGACACTCGGAGGCGCGCGGTCGTACCACGGCGAGATCCCGAGAGCGCTCGGCGGCACTCGCCTACGCACGGTGGTAGCGCGGCGAGCTCGTGATAGCACCCGGCGGAACCCCGAGGAGAGGGATGAGCGTGCGTCGGGTGGACCGGACGCACAGCGACACCTGGAGGTGCACGGTGGTAGTGCGGCAGGCTCGGGAGAGCGCCCGGCGGCACCCCGAGCACCGTGGTGAAGGAGCGGCGAGATCGGGAGCGCTCGGCGGCACTCGGAGGCGCGCGGTGGTAGTGCGGTAACCTCGGGAGAGCGCCCGGTGGCCGCCAGACAAGCGGGGTGAAGGTGCGGCGATATGGGGAGAGCGCTCGGCGGCACTCGGAGGCGCGCGGTGCTACCGCGGCGAGCTCGGGAGAGGTCCCGGCGGCACCCCGAGGAGCGGGATGAGCGTGCGTCGGGTCGACCGGACGCACAGCGACACCTGGAGGCGCACGGTGGTAGTGCGGCGAGCTCGGGAGAGCGCCCGGCGGCACCCCGAGCACCGTGGTGAAGGAGCGGCGATATCGGGAGAGCGCCCGGCGGCACCCCGAGGAGCGGGATGAGCGTATGTCGGGTCGACCGGACGCACAGCGTTACCTGGAGGCGCACGGTGGTAGTGCGGTAACCTCGGGAGAGCGCCCGGCTGCACCCAGAAAGGCGGGGTGAAGGTGCGGCGATATCGGGAGAGCGCCCGGCGGCACCCCGAGGAGCTGGATGAGCGTATGTCGGGTCGACCGGACGCACAGCAGAACCTGGTGGCGCACGGTGGTAATGCGGCAAGCTCGGCAGAGTGCTCGGCGGCACCCCGAGCACCGTGGTGAAGGAGCGGCGAGCTCGGGGAAGGGTTCGGCGGCACTCGGAGGCGCGCGGTGGTACCGTAGCGAGATCCCTAGAGCACCCAGCGGCACTCGCATTCGTAGGGTGGAGCGCGACGAGCTCGGGAGAGCGCCCGGCGGCACCCCGAGGAGCGGGATGAGCGTGCGTCGGGTCCACCGGACGCACAGCGGCACTCGGAGGCGCACGGTGGTAGTGCGGGTGCTCGTGAGAGCGCCCGGCAGCACCCAGAGCACCGCGGTGAAGGAGCGGCGATATCGGGAGAGTGCCCGACGGCACTCGGAGGGGCGCGGTGGTACCGTAGCGAGATCCCTAGAGCACCCAGCGGCACTCGCATTCGTAGGGTGGAGCGCGACGAGCTCGGCAGAGCGCCCGGCGGCACCCCGAGGAGCGGGATGAGCGTGCGTCGGGTCCACCGGACGCACAGCGGCACTCGGAGGCGCACGGTGGTAGTATGGGAAGCTCGGCAGAGCGCCCGGCGGCACCCAGACAAGCGGGGTGAAGGAGCGGGGATATCGGGAGAGCGCTCAGCGGCACTCGGAGGCGCGCGGTGGTACCGCGGCGAGATCCCGAGAGCACCCAGCGGAACTCGCATGCGTAGGGTGGAGCGCGACGACCTTGGGAGAGCGTCCGGCGGCACCCCGAGGAGAGGGATAAGCGTGCACAAGTCAACCGGACGCACAGCGGCACCTGGAGGCGCACGGTGTTAGTGCGACGATATCGGGAGAGCGCCCGGCGGCACCCCAAGGAGCGGGATGAGCGTGCGTCGGGTCGACCGGACGCACAGCGGCACCTGAACGCGCACGGTGGTAGTGCGGCGAGCTCGGCAGAGCGCCCGGCGGCACCCCGAGCACCGTGGTGAAAGAGCGGCGATATCGGGAGAGCGCTCGGCGGCACTCGGAGGAGCACGGTGGTAGCGCGGCGAGATCCCGAGAGCACCCAGCGGCACTCGCATGCGCAGGGTGGAGCGCGACGAGCTCGGGAGAGCGTCCGACGGCACCCCGAGGAGCGGGATGAGCGTGCGTCGGGTCGACCGGACGCACAGCGACACCTGGAGGCGCACGGTGGTAGTGCAGCGAGCTTGGCAGAGCGCCCGGCGGCACCCCGAGGAGCGGGATGAGCGTGCGTCGGGTCGACCGGACGCACAGCGGCACCTGGAGGCGCACGGTGGTAGTGCGGCGAGCTCGGGAGAGCGCCCAGCAGCACCCCGAGGAGCGGGATGACCGTGCGTCGGGTAGACCGGACGCACAGCGACACTCGGAGGCGCACGGTGGTAGTGCGGCGAGCTCGGGAGAGCGCCCGGCGGAACCCCGAGCACCATGGTGAAGGAGCGGCGATATCGGGAGAGCGCCCAGCGGCACTCGGAGGGGCGCGGTGGTACCGCGGCGAGATTCCGAGAGCACCCAGTGGCACTCGCATGCGCAGGGTGGAGCGCGACGAGCTCGGGAGAGCGCACGGCGGCACCCCGAGGAGCGGGATGAGCGTGCGTCGGGTCGACCGGACGCACAGCGGCACCTGGAGGTGCACGGCGGTAGTGCGGCAGGCTCGGGAGAGCGCCCGGCGGCACCCCGAGCACCGTGGTGAAGGAGCGGCGAGATCGGGAGCGCTCGGCGGCACTCGGAGGCGCGCGGTGGTAGGGCGGTAACCTCGGGAGAGCGCCCGGTGGCCGCCAGACAAGCGGGGTGAAGGTGCGGCGATATCGGGAGAGCGCTCGGCGGCACTCGGAAGCGCACGGTGGTAGCGCGGCGAGATCCCGAGAGCACCCAGCGGCACTCGCATGCGCAGGGTGGAGCGCGACGAGCTCGGCAGAGCGCCCGGCGGCACCCCAAGGAGCGGGATGAGCGTGCATCGGGTCGACCGGACGCACAGCGGTACCTGGAGGCGCACGGTGGTAGTGCGGTAACCTCGGGAGAGCGCCCGGCTGCACCCAGAAAGGCGGGGTGAAGGTGCGGCGATATCGGGAGAGCGCTCGGCGGCACTCGGAGGCGCGCGGTGGTACCTCGGCGAGCTCGGGAGAGCGCCCGGCGGCACCCCGAGGAGCGGGATGAGCGTATGTCGGGTCGACCGGACGCACAGCAGAACCTGGTGGCGCACGGTGGTAGTGCGGCAAGCTCGGCAGAGCGCTCGGCGGCACCCCGAGCACCTTGGTGAAGGAGCGGCGAGCTCGGGGAAGCGTTCGGCGGCACTCGGAGGCGCGCGGTGGTACCGTAGCGAGATCCCTAGAGCACCCAGCGGCACTCGCATTCGTAGGGTGGAGCGCGACGAGCTCGGGAGAGCGCCCGGCGGCACCCCGAGGAGCGGGATGAGCGTGCGTCGGGTCCACCGGACGCACAGCGGCACTCGGAGGCGCACGGTGGTAGTGCGGGTGCTCGTGAGAGCGCCCGGCGGCACCCCGAGCACCGCGGTGAAGGAGCGGCGATATCGGGAGAGTGCCCGACGGCACTCGGTGGGGCGCGGTGGTACCGCGGCGAGATCCCGAGAGCACCCAGCGGCACTCGCATGCGCAGGGTGGAGCGCGACGAGCTCGGGAGAGCGTCCGGCGGCACCCCGAGGAGAGGGATAAGCGTGCACAAGTCAACCGGACGCACAGCGGCACCTGGAGGCGCACGGTGTTAGTGCGACGAGCTTGACAGAGCGCCCGGCGGCACCCCAAGGAGCGGGATGAGCGTGCGTCGGGTCGACCGGACGCACAGCGGCACCTGGAGGCGCACGGTGGTAGTGCGGTAACCTCGGGAGAGCGCCCGGTGGCACCCAGACAAGCGGGTTGAAGGTGCGGCGATATCGGGAGAGCGCTCGGCAGCACTCGGAGGCGCACGGTGCTACCGCGGCGAGCTCGGGAGAGCGCCCGGCGGCACCCCGAGGAGCGGGATGAGCGTGCGTCGGGTCGACCGGACGCACAGCGGCACCTGGAGGCGCACGGTGGTAGTGCGGTAACCTCGGGAGAGCGCCCGGTAGCCGCCAGACAAGCGGGGTGAAGGTGCGGCGATATCGGGAGAGCGCTCGGCGGCACTCGGAGGCGCGCGGTGCTACCGCGGCGAGATCCCGAGAGCGCCCGGCGGCACCCCGAGGAGCGGGATGAGCGTGCGTCGGGTCGACCGGACGCACAGCGACACCTGGAGGCGCACGGTGGTAGTGCGGCGAGCTCGGGAGAGCGCCCGGCGGCACCCCGAGCACCGTGGTGAAGGAGCGGCGAGATCGGGAGAGCGCTCGGCGGCACTCGGAGGCGCGCGGTGGTACCGCGGCGAGATCCCGAGAGCACCCAGCGGCACTCGCATGCGCAGGCTGGAGCGCGACGACCTTGGGAGAGGTCCCGGCGGCACCCCGAGGAGCGGGATGAGCGTGCGTCGGGTCGACCGGACGCATAGCAGCACCTGGAGGCACACGGTGGTAGTGCGGCGAGCTCGGGAGAGCGCTCGGCGGCACCCCGAGGAGCGGGATGAGCGTGCGTCGGGTCGACCGGACGCACAGCGGCACCTGGAGGCGCACGGTGGTAGTGCGGCGAGCTCGGGAGAGCGCCCGGCGGCACCCCGAGGAGCGGGATGAGCGTGCGTCGGGTCGACCGGACGCACAGCGGCACCTGGAGGCGCACGGTGGTAGTGCGGCGAGCTCGGGAGAGCGCCCGGCGGCACCCCGAGGAGAGGGATAAGCGTGCACAAGTCAACCGGACGCACAGCGGCACCTGGAGGCGCACGGTGTTAGTGCGACGATATCGGGAGAGCGCCCGGCGGCACCCCAAGGAGCGGGATGAGCGTGCGTCGGGTCGACCGGACGCACAGCGGCACCTGGAGGCGCACGGTGGTAGTGCGGTAACCTCGGGAGAGCGCCCGGTGGCCGCCAGACAAGCGGGGTGAAGGAGCGGCGAGATCGGGAGAGCGCCCGGCGGAACCCCGAGCACCGCGGTGATGGAGCGGCGAGATCGGGAGAGCGCTCGGCGGCACTCGGAGGCGCACGGTGGTACCTCGGAGAGCTCGGGAGAGCACCCGGCGGCACCCCGAGGAGCGGGATGAGCGTGCGTCGGGTCGACCGGACGCACAGCGGCACCTGGAGGCGCACGGTGGTAGTGCGTCGAGCTTGGCAGAGCGCCCGGCGGCACCCCGAGGAGCGGGATGAGCGTGCGTCGGGTCGACCGGACGCACAGCGACACCTGGAGGCACACGGTGGTAGTGCGGCGAGCTCGGGAGAGCGCCCGGCGGCACCCCGAGCACCGTGGTGAAGAAGCGGCGATATCGGGAGAGCGCCCAACGGCACTCGGAGGGGCGCGGTGGTACCGTGGCGAGATTCCGAGATCAAGCAGTGGCACTCGCATGCGCAGGGTGGAGCGCGACGAGCTCGGCAGAGCGCCCGGCGGCACCCCGAGGAGCGGGATGAGCGTGCGTCGGGTCGACCGGACGCACAGCGGCACCTGGAGGTGCACGGTGGTAGTGCGGCAGGCTCGGGAGAGCGCCCGGCGGCACCCCGAGCACCGTGGTGAAGGAGCGGCGAGATCGGGAGCGCTCGGCGGCACTCGGAGGCGCGCGGTGGTAGGGCGGTAACCTCGGGAGAGCGCCCGGTGGCCGCCAGACAAGCGGGGTGAAGGTGCGGCGATATCGGGAGAGCGCCCGACGGCACTCGGAAGCGCACGGTGGTAGCGCGGCGAGATCCCGAGAGCACCCAGCGGCACTCGCATGCGCAGGGTGGAGCGCGACGAGCTCGGCAGAGCGCCCGGCGGCACCCCGAGGAGCGGGATGAGCGTGCATTGGGTCGACCGGACGCACAGCGGTACCTGGAGGCGCACGGTGGTAGTGCGGTAACCTCGGGAGAGCGCCCGGCTGCACCCAGAAAGGCGGGGTGAAGGTGCGGCGATATCGGGAGAGCGCTCGGCGGCACTCGGAGGCGCGCGGTGGTACCTCGGCGAGATCGGGAGAGCGCCCGGCAACACCCCGAGGAGCGAGATGAGCGTATGTCGGGTCGACCGGACGCACAGCAGAACCTGGTGGCGCACGGTGGTAGTGCGGCAAGCTTGGCAGAGCGCCCGGCGGCACCCCGAGGAGCGGGATGAGCGTGCGTCGGGTCGACCGGACGCACAGCGAAACCTGTAGGCGCACGGTGGTAGTGCGGCGAGCTCCGGAGAGCGCCCGGCGGCACCCCGAGCACCGTGGTGAAGGAGCGGCGATATCGGGAGAGCGCCCGACGGCACTCGGAGGCGCGCGGTCGTACCACGGCGAGATCCCGAGAGCGCTCGGCGGCACTCGCCTACGCACGGTGGTAGCGCGGCGAGCTCGTGATAGCACCCGGCGGAACCCCGAGGAGAGGGATGAGCGTGCGTCGGGTGGACCGGACGCACAGCGACACCTGGAGGTGCACGGTGGTAGTGCGGCAGGCTCGGGAGAGCGCCCGGCGGCACCCCGAGCACCGTGGTGAAGGAGCGGCGAGATCGGGAGCGCTCGGCGGCACTCGGAGGCGCGCGGTGGTAGTGCGGTAACCTCGGGAGAGCGCCCGGTGGCCGCCAGACAAGCGGGGTGAAGGTGCGGCGATATGGGGAGAGCGCTCGGCGGCACTCGGAGGCGCGCGGTGCTACCGCGGCGAGCTCGGGAGAGGTCCCGGCGGCACCCCGAGGAGCGGGATGAGCGTGCGTCGGGTCGACCGGACGCACAGCGACACCTGGAGGCGCACGGTGGTAGTGCGGCGAGCTCGGGAGAGCGCCCGGCGGCACCCCGAGCACCGTGGTGAAGGAGCGGCGATATCGGGAGAGCGCCCGGCGGCACCCCGAGGAGCGGGATGAGCGTGCGTCGGGTCGACCGGACGCACAGCGGCACCTGGAGGCGCACGGTGGTAGTGCGGCGAGCTCCGGAGAGCGCCCGGCGGCACCCCGAGCACCATGGTGAAGGAGCGGCGATATCGGGAGAGCGCTCAGCGACACTCGGAGGCGCGCGGTCGTACCACGGCGAGATCCCGAGAGCGCTCGGCGGCAATCGCCTACGCACGGTGGTAGCGCGGCGAGCTCGTGATAGCACCCGGCGGAACCCCGAGGAGAGGGATGAGCGTGCGTCGGGTGGACCGGACGCACAGCGACACCTGGAGGTGCACGGTGGTAGTGCGGCAGGCTCGGGAGAGCGCCCGGCGGCACCCCGAGCACCGTGGTGAAGGAGCGGCGAGATCGGGAGCGCTCGGCGGCACTCGGAGGCGCGCGGTGGTAGTGCGGTAACCTCGGGAGAGCGCCCGGTGGCCGCCAGACAAGCGGGGTGAAGGTGCGGCGATATCGGGAGAGCGCCCGGCGGCACCCCGAGGAGCGGGATGAGCGTATGTCGGGTCGACCGGACGCACAGCAGAACCTGGTGGCGCACGGTGGTAGTGCGGCAAGCTCGGCAGAGCGATCGGCGGCACCCCGAGCACCTTGGTGAAGGAGCGGCGAGCTCGGGGAAGCGTTCGGCGGCACTCGGAGGCGCGCGGTGGTACCGTAGCGAGATCCCTAGAGCACCCAGCGGCACTCGCATTCGTAGGGTGGAGCGCGACGAGCTCGGGAGAGCGCCCGGCGGCACCCCGAGGAGCGGGATGAGCGTGCGTCGGGTCCACCGGACGCACAGCGGCACTCGGAGGCGCACGGTGGTAGTGCGGGTGCTCGTGAGAGCGCCCGGCGGCACCCCGAGCACCGCGGTGAAGGAGCGGCGATATCGGGAGAGTGCCCGACGGCACTCGGTGGGGCGCGGTGGTACCGCGGCGAGATCCCGAGAGCACCCAGCGGCACTCGCATGCGCAGGGTGGAGCGCGACGAGCTTGGGAGAGCGTCCGGCGGCACCCCGAGGAGAGGGATAAGCGTGCACAAGTCAACCGGACGCACAGCGGCACCTGGAGGCGCACGGTGTTAGTGCGACGAGCTTGACAGAGCGCCCGGCGGCACCCCAAGGAGCGGGATGAGCGTGCGTCGGGTCGACCGGACGCACAGCGGCACCTGGAGGCGCACGGTGGTAGTGCGGTAACCTCGGGAGAGCGCCCGGTGGCACCCAGACAAGCGGGTTGAAGGTGCGGCGATATCGGGAGAGCGCTCGGCAGCACTCGGAGGCGCACGGTGCTACCGCGGCGAGCTCGGCACAGCGCCCGGCGGCACCCCGAGGAGCGGGATGAGCGTGCGTCGGGTCGACCGGACGCACAGCGGCACCTGGAGGCGCACGGTGGTAGTGCGGTAACCTCGGGAGAGCGCCCGGTAGCCGCCAGACAAGCGGGGTGAAGGTGCGGCGATATCGGGAGAGCGCTCGGCGGCACTCGGAGGCGCGCGGTGCTACCGCGGCGAGATCCCGAGAGCGCCCGGCGGCACCCCGAGGAGCGGGATGAGCGTGCGTCGGGTCGACCGGACGCACAGCGACACCTGGAGGCGCACGGTGGTAGTGCGGCGAGCTCGGGAGAGCGCCCGGCGGCACCCCGAGCACCGTGGTGAAGGAGCGGCGAGATCGGGAGAGCGCTCGGCGGCACTCGGAGGCGCGCGGTGGTACCGCGGCGAGATCCCGAGAGCACCCAGCGGCACTCGCATGCGCAGGCTGGAGCGCGACGACCTTGGGAGAGGTCCCGGCGGCACCCCGAGGAGCGGGATGAGCGTGCGTCGGGTCGACCGGACGCACAGCGACACCTGGAGGCGCACGGTGGTAGTGCGGCGAGCTCGGGAGAGCGCCCGGCGGAACCCCGAGCACCGTGGTGAAGGAGCGGCGATATCGGGAGAGCGCCCGGCGGCACCCCGAGGAGCGGGATGAGCGTGCGTCGGGTCGACCGGACGCACAGCGTTACCTAGAGGCGCACGGTGGTAGTGCGGTAACCTCGGGAGAGCGCCCGGCTGCACCCAGAAATGCGGGGTGAAGGTGCGGCGATATCGGGAGAGCGCCCGGCGGCACCCCGAGGAGCGGGATGACCGTGCGTCGGGTGGACCGGACGCACAGCGACACCTGGAAGTGCACGGCGGTAGTGCAGCAGGCTCGGGAGAGCGCCCGGCGGCACCCCGAGCACCGTGGTGAAGGAGCGGCGAGATCGGGAGCGCTCGGCGGCACTCGGAGGCGCGCGGTGGTAGGGCGGTAACCTCGGGAGAGCGCCCGGTGGCCGCCAGACAAGCGGGGTGAAGGTGCGGCGATATCGGGAGAGCGCTCGGCGGCACTCGGAGGCGCGCGGTGCTACCGCGGCGAGCTCGGGAGAGGTCCCGGCGGCACCCCGAGGAGCGGGATGAGCGTGCGTCGGGTCGACCGGACGCACAGCGACACCTGGAGGCGCACGGTGGTAGTGCGGCGAGCTCGGGAGAGCGCCCGGCGGCACCCCGAGCACCGTGGTGAAGGAGCGGCGATATCGGGAGAGCGCCCGACGGCACACGGAGGGGCGCGGTGGTACCGCGGCGAGATTCCGAGAGCACCCACCGGCACTCGCATGCGCAAGGTGGAGCGCGATGAGCTCGGCAGAGCGACCGGCGGCACCCCGAGGAGCGGGATGAGCGTGCATCGGGTCGACCGGACGCACAGCGGTACCTGGAGGCGCACGGTGGTAGTGCGGTAACCTCGGGAGAGCGCCCGGCTGCACCCAGAAAGGCGGGGTGAAGGTGCGGCGAGCTCGGGAGAGCGCCCGGCGGCACCCCGAGGAGCGGGATGAGCGTATGTCGGGTCGACCGGACGCACAGCAGAACCTGGTGGCGCACGGTGGTAGTGCGGCAAGCTCGGCAGAGCGCTCGGCGGCACCCCGAGCACCGTGGTGAAGGAGCGGCGAGCTCGGGGAAGCGTTTGGCGGCACTCGGAGGCGCGCGGTGGTACCGTAGCGAGATCCCTAGAGCACCCAGCGGCACTCGCATTCGTAGGGTGGAGCGCGACGAGCTCGGGAGAGCGCCCGGCGGCACCCCGAGGAGCGGGATGAGCGTGCGTCGGGTCCACCGGACGCACAGCGGCACCTGGAGGCGCACGGTGGTAGTGCGGCGAGCTCGTGAGAGCGCCCGGCGGCACCCCGAGCACCGCGGTGAAGGAGCGGCGATATCGGGAGAGTGCCCGACGGCACTCGGAGGGGCGCGGTGGTACCGCGGCGAGATCCCGAGAGCACCCAGCGGCACTCGCATGCGCAGGGTGGAGCGCGACGAGCTCGGCAGAGCGTCCAACGGCACCCCGAGGAGCGGGATGAGCGTGCATCGGGTCGACCGGACGCACAGCGGCACCTGAACGCGCACGGTGGTAGTATGGGAAGCTCGCAGAGCGCCCGGCGGCACCCAGACAAGCGGGGTGAAGGAGCGGGGATATCGGGAGAGCGCTCAGCGGCACTCGGAGGCGCGCGGTGGTACCGCGGCGAGATCACGAGAGCACCCAGCGGAACTCGCATGCGTAGGGTGGAGCGCGACGAGCTCGGGAGAGCGTCCGACGGCACCCCGAGGAGTGGGATGAGCGTGCGTCGGGTCGACCGGACGCACAGCGGCACCTGGAGGCGCACGGTGGTAGTGCGGCGAGCTCGGGAGAGCGCCCGGCAGCACCCCGAGGAGCGGGATGACCGTGCGTCGGGTCGACCGGACGCACAGCGACACCTGGAGGCGCACGGTGGTAGTGCGGCGAGCTCGGGAGAGCGCCCGGCGGCACCCCGAGCACCGTGGTGAAGGAGCGGCGAGATCGGGAGAGCGCTCGGCGGCACTCGGAGGCGCGCGGTGGTACCGCGGCGAGATCTCGAGAGCACCCAGCGGCACTCGCATGCGGAAGGTGGAGCGCGACGAGCTCGGGAGAGTGCCCGGCGGCACCCCGAGGAGCGGGATGAGCGTGCGTCGGGTCGACCGGACGCACAGCGACACCTGGAGGCGCACGGTGGTAGTGCGGCGAGCTCGGGAGAGCGCCCGGCGGCACCCCGAGCACCGTGGTGAAGGAGCGGCGAGATCGGGAGAGCGCTCGGCGGCACTCGGAGGCGCGCGGTGGTACCGCGGCGAGATCCCGAGAGCACCCAGCGGCACTCGCATGCGCAGGCTGGAGCGCGACGACCTTGGGAGAGGTCCCGGCGGCACCCCGAGGAGCGGGATGAGCGTGCGTCGGGTCGACCGGACGCACAGCGACACCTGGAGGCGCACGGTGGTAGTGCGGCGAGCTCGGGAGAGCGCCCGGCGGAACCCCGAGCACCGTGGTGAAGGAGCGGCGATATCGGGAGAGCGCCCGGCGGCACCCCGAGGAGCGGGATGAGCGTGCGTCGGGTCGACCGGACGCACAGCGTTACCTAGAGGCGCACGGTGGTAGTGCGGTAACCTCGGGAGAGCGCCCGGCTGCACCCAGAAATGCGGGGTGAAGGTGCGGCGATATCGGGAGAGCGCCCGGCGGCACCCCGAGGAGCGGGATGACCGTGCGTCGGGTGGACCGGACGCACAGCGACACCTGGAAGTGCACGGCGGTAGTGCAGCAGGCTCGGGAGAGCGCCCGGCGGCACCCCGAGCACCGTGGTGAAGGAGCGGCGAGATCGGGAGCGCTCGGCGGCACTCGGAGGCGCGCGGTGGTAGGGCGGTAACCTCGGGAGAGCGCCCGGTGGCCGCCAGACAAGCGGGGTGAAGGTGCGGCGATATCGGGAGAGCGCTCGGCGGCACTCGGAGGCGCGCGGTGCTACCGCGGCGAGCTCGGGAGAGGTCCCGGCGGCACCCCGAGGAGCGGGATGAGCGTGCGTCGGGTCGACCGGACGCACAGCGACACCTGGAGGCGCACGGTGGTAGTGCGGCGAGCTCGGGAGAGCGCCCGGCGGCACCCCGAGCACCGTGGTGAAGGAGCGGCGATATCGGGAGAGCGCCCGACGGCACACGGAGGGGCGCGGTGGTACCGCGGCGAGATTCCGAGAGCACCCACCGGCACTCGCATGCGCAAGGTGGAGCGCGATGAGCTCGGCAGAGCGACCGGCGGCACCCCGAGGAGCGGGATGAGCGTGCATCGGGTCGACCGGACGCACAGCGGTACCTGGAGGCGCACGGTGGTAGTGCGGTAACCTCGGGAGAGCGCCCGGCTGCACCCAGAAAGGCGGGGTGAAGGTGCGGCGAGCTCGGGAGAGCGCCCGGCGGCACCCCGAGGAGCGGGATGAGCGTATGTCGGGTCGACCGGACGCACAGCAGAACCTGGTGGCGCACGGTGGTAGTGCGGCAAGCTCGGCAGAGCGCTCGGCGGCACCCCGAGCACCGTGGTGAAGGAGCGGCGAGCTCGGGGAAGCGTTTGGCGGCACTCGGAGGCGCGCGGTGGTACCGTAGCGAGATCCCTAGAGCACCCAGCGGCACTCGCATTCGTAGGGTGGAGCGCGACGAGCTCGGGAGAGCGCCCGGCGGCACCCCGAGGAGCGGGATGAGCGTGCGTCGGGTCCACCGGACGCACAGCGGCACCTGGAGGCGCACGGTGGTAGTGCGGCGAGCTCGTGAGAGCGCCCGGCGGCACCCCGAGCACCGCGGTGAAGGAGCGGCGATATCGGGAGAGTGCCCGACGGCACTCGGAGGGGCGCGGTGGTACCGCGGCGAGATCCCGAGAGCACCCAGCGGCACTCGCATGCGCAGGGTGGAGCGCGACGAGCTCGGCAGAGCGTCCAACGGCACCCCGAGGAGCGGGATGAGCGTGCATCGGGTCGACCGGACGCACAGCGGCACCTGAACGCGCACGGTGGTAGTATGGGAAGCTCGCAGAGCGCCCGGCGGCACCCAGACAAGCGGGGTGAAGGAGCGGGGATATCGGGAGAGCGCTCAGCGGCACTCGGAGGCGCGCGGTGGTACCGCGGCGAGATCACGAGAGCACCCAGCGGAACTCGCATGCGTAGGGTGGAGCGCGACGAGCTCGGGAGAGCGTCCGACGGCACCCCGAGGAGTGGGATGAGCGTGCGTCGGGTCGACCGGACGCACAGCGGCACCTGGAGGCGCACGGTGGTAGTGCGGCGAGCTCGGGAGAGCGCCCGGCAGCACCCCGAGGAGCGGGATGACCGTGCGTCGGGTCGACCGGACGCACAGCGACACCTGGAGGCGCACGGTGGTAGTGCGGCGAGCTCGGGAGAGCGCCCGGCGGCACCCCGAGCACCGTGGTGAAGGAGCGGCGAGATCGGGAGAGCGCTCGGCGGCACTCGGAGGCGCGCGGTGGTACCGCGGCGAGATCTCGAGAGCACCCAGCGGCACTCGCATGCGGAAGGTGGAGCGCGACGAGCTCGGGAGAGTGCCCGGCGGCACCCCGAGGAGCGGGATGAGCGTGCGTCGGGTCGACCGGACGCACAGCGACACCTGGAGGCGCACGGTGGTAGTGCGGCGAGCTCGGGAGAGCGCCCGGCGGCACCCCGAGCACCGTGGTGAAGGAGCGGCGATATCGGGAGAGCGCCCGACGGCACTCGGAGGGGCGCGGTGGTACCGCGGCGAGATTCCGAGAGCACCCAGCGGCACTCGCATGCGCAAGGTGGAGCGCGACGAGCTCGGCAGAGCGCCCGGCGGCACCCCGAGGAGCGGGATGAGCGTGCATCGGGTCGACCGGACGCACAGCGGCACCTGAACGCGCACGGTGGTAGTATGGGAAGCTCGGCAGAGCGCCCGGCGGCACCCAGACAAGCGGGGTGAAGGAGCGGGGATATCGGGAGAGCGCTCAGCGGCACTCGGAGGCGCGCGGTGGTACCGCGGCGAGATCCCGAGAGCACCCAGCGGAACTCGCATGCGTAGGGTGGAGCACGACGAGCTTGGGAGAGCGTCCGGCGGCACCCCGAGGAGAGGGATAAGCGTGCACAAGTCAACCGGACGCACAGCGGCACCTGGAGGCGCACGGTGTTAGTGCGACGAGCTTGGCAGAGCGCCCGGCGGCACCCCAAGGAGCGGGATGAGCGTGCGTCGGGTCGACCGGACGCACAGCGGCACCTGGAGGCGCACGGTGGTAGTGCGGCGAGCTCGGCAGAGCGCCCGGTGGCCGCCAGACAAGCGGGGTGAAGGTGCGGCGATATCGGGAGAGCGCTCGGCGGCACTCGGAGGCGCGCGGTGCTACCGCGGCGAGATCCCGAGAGCGCCCGGCGGCACCCCGAGGAGCGGGATGAGCGTGCGTCGGGTCGACCGGACGCACAGCGGCACCTGGAGGCGCACGGTGGTAGTGCAGCGAGCTTGGCAGAGCGCCCGGCGGCACCCCGAGGAGCGGGATGAGCGTGCGTCGGGTCGACCGGACGCACAGCGGCACCTGGAGGCGCACGGTGGTAGTGCAGCGAGCTTGGCAGAGCGCCCGGCGGCACCCCGAGGAGCGGGATGAGCGTGCGTCGGGTCGACCGGACGCACAGCGACACCTGGAGGCGCACGGTGGTAGTGCGGCGAGCTCGGGAGAGCGCCCGGCGGCACCCCGAGCACCGTGGTGAAGGAGCGGCGAGATCGGGAGAGCGCTCGGCGGCACTCGGAGGGGCGCGGTGGTACCGCGGCGAGATCTCGAGTTCCCAGCGGCACTCGCATGCGCAGGCTGGAGCGCGACGAGCTCGGGGGAGTGCCCGGCGGCACCCCAAGGAGCGGGATGAGCGTGCGTCGGGTCGACCGGACGCACAGCGACACCTGGAGGCGCACGGTGGTAGTGCGGCGAGCTCGGGAGAGCGCCCGGCGGCACCCCGAGCACCGTGGTGAAGGAGCGGCGATATCGGGAGAGCGCCCAACGGCACTCGGAGGGGCGCGGTGGTACCGCGGCGAGATTCCGAGAGCACCCACCGGCACTCGCATGCGCAAGGTGGAGCGCGACGAGCTCGGCAGAGCGCCCGGCGGCACCCCGAGGAGCGGGATGAGCGTGCATCGGGTCGACCGGACGCACAGCGGTACCTGGAGGCGCACGGTGGTAGTGCGGTAACCTCGGGAGAGCGCCCGGCTGCACCCAGAAAGGCGGGGTGAAGGTGCGGCGAGCTCGGGAGAGCGCCCGGCGGCACCCCGAGGAGCGGGATGAGCGTATGTCGGGTCGACCGGACGCACAGCGGCACTCGGAGGCGCACGGTGGTAGTGCGGGTGCTCGTGAGAGCGCCCGGCGGCACCCCGAGCACTGCGGTGAAGGAGCGGCGATATCGGGAGAGTGCCCGACGGCACTCGGAGGGGCGCGGTAGTACCGCGGCGAGATCCCGAGAGCACCCAGCGGCACTCGCATGCGCAGGGTGGAGCGCGACGAGCTCGGCAGAGCGTCCAACGGCACCCCGAGGAGCGGGATGAGCGTGCATCGGGTCGACCGGACGCACAGCGGCACCTGAACGCGCACGGTGGTAGTATGGGAAGCTCGGCAGAGCGCCCGGCGGCACCCAGACAAGCGGGGTGAAGGAGCGGGGATATCGGGAGAGCGCTCAGCGGCACTCGGAGGCGCGCGGTGGTACCGCGGCGAGATCCCGAGAGCACCCAGCGGAACTCGCATGCGCAGGGTGGAGTGCGGCGAGCTCGGGAGAGCGCCCGGCAGCACCCCGAGGAGCGGGATGAGCGTGCGTCGGGTCGACCGGACGCACAGCGGCACCTGGAGGCGCACGGTGGTAGTGCGGCGAGCTCCGGAGAGCGCCCGGCGGCACCCCGAGCACCATGGTGAAGGAGCGGCGATATCGGGAGAGCGCTCAGCGACACTCGGAGGCGCGCGGTCGTACCACGGCGAGATCCCGAGAGCGCTCGGCGGCAATCGCCTACGCACGGTGGTAGCGCGGCGAGCTCGTGATAGCACCCGGCGGAACCCCGAGGAGAGGGATGAGCGTGCGTCGGGTGGACCGGACGCACAGCGACACCTGGAGGTGCACGGTGGTAGTGCGGCAGGCTCGGGAGAGCGCCCGGCGGCACCCCGAGCACCGTGGTGAAGGAGCGGCGAGATCGGGAGCGCTCGGCGGCACTCGGAGGCGCGCGGTGGTAGTGCGGTAACCTCGGGAGAGCGCCCGGTGGCCGCCAGACAAGCGGGGTGAAGGTGCGGCGATATCGGGAGAGCGCCCGGCGGCACCCCGAGGAGCGGGATGAGCGTATGTCGGGTCGACCGGACGCACAGCAGAACCTGGTGGCGCACGGTGGTAGTGCGGCAAGCTCGGCAGAGCGATCGGCGGCACCCCGAGCACCTTGGTGAAGGAGCGGCGAGCTCGGGGAAGCGTTCGGCGGCACTCGGAGGCGCGCGGTGGTACCGTAGCGAGATCCCTAGAGCACCCAGCGGCACTCGCATTCGTAGGGTGGAGCGCGACGAGCTCGGGAGAGCGCCCGGCGGCACCCCGAGGAGCGGGATGAGCGTGCGTCGGGTCCACCGGACGCACAGCGGCACTCGGAGGCGCACGGTGGTAGTGCGGGTGCTCGTGAGAGCGCCCGGCGGCACCCCGAGCACCGCGGTGAAGGAGCGGCGATATCGGGAGAGTGCCCGACGGCACTCGGTGGGGCGCGGTGGTACCGCGGCGAGATCCCGAGAGCACCCAGCGGCACTCGCATGCGCAGGGTGGAGCGCGACGACCTTGGGAGAGCGTCCGGCGGCACCCCGAGGAGAGGGATAAGCGTGCACAAGTCAACCGGACGCACAGCGGCACCTGGAGGCGCACGGTGTTAGTGCGACGAGCTTGACAGAGCGCCCGGCGGCACCCCAAGGAGCGGGATGAGCGTGCGTCGGGTCGACCGGACGCACAGCGGCACCTGGAGGCGCACGGTGGTAGTGCGGTAACCTCGGGAGAGCGCCCGGTGGCACCCAGACAAGCGGGTTGAAGGTGCGGCGATATCGGGAGAGCGCTCGGCGGCACTCGGAGGCGCACGGTGCTACCGCGGCGAGCTCGGAAGAGCGCCCGGCGGCACCCCGAGGAGCGGGATGAGCGTGCGTCGGGTCGACCGGACGCACAGCGTTACCTGGAGGCGCACGGTGGTAGTGCGGTAACCTCGGGAGAGCGCCCGGTAGCCGCCAGACAAGCGGGGTGAAGGTGCGGCGATATCGGGAGAGCGCTCGGCGGCACTCGGAGGCGCGCGGTGCTACCGCGGCGAGATCCCGAGAGCGCCCGGCGGCACCCCGAGGAGCGGGATGAGCGTGCGTCGGGTCGACCGGACGCACAGCGACACCTGGAGGCGCACGGTGGTAGTGCGGCGAGCTCGGGAGAGCGCCCGGCGGCACCCCGAGCACCGTGGTGAAGGAGCGGCGATATCGGGAGAGCGCCCGACGGCACTCGGAGGGGCGCGGTGGTACCGCGGCGAGATTCCGAGAGCACCCAGCGGCACTCGCATGCGCAAGGTGGAGCGCGACGAGCTCGGCAGAGCGCCCGGCGGCACCCCGAGGAGCGGGATGAGCGTGCATCGGGTCGACCGGACGCACAGCGGCACCTGAACGCGCACGGTGGTAGTATGGGAAGCTCGGCAGAGCGCCCGGCGGCACCCAGACAAGCGGGGTGAAGGAGCGGGGATATCGGGAGAGCGCTCAGCGGCACTCGGAGGCGCGCGGTGGTACCGCGGCGAGATCCCGAGAGCACCCAGCGGAACTCGCATGCGTAGGGTGGAGCACGACGAGCTTGGGAGAGCGTCCGGCGGCACCCCGAGGAGAGGGATAAGCGTGCACAAGTCAACCGGACGCACAGCGGCACCTGGAGGCGCACGGTGTTAGTGCGACGAGCTTGGCAGAGCGCCCGGCGGCACCCCAAGGAGCGGGATGAGCGTGCGTCGGGTCGACCGGACGCACAGCGGC
This sequence comes from Numenius arquata, assembly GCF_964106895.1. NCBI lineage: Eukaryota > Metazoa > Chordata > Aves > Charadriiformes > Scolopacidae > Numenius > Numenius arquata. The sequence continues at coordinate 205,371 of NW_027415753.1, forward strand.
ACCTGGAGGCGCACGGTGGTAGTGCGGCGAGCTCGGCAGAGCGCCCGGTGGCCGCCAGACAAGCGGGGTGAAGGTGCGGCGATATCGGGAGAGCGCTCGGCGGCACTCGGAGGCGCGCGGTGCTACCGCGGCGAGATCCCGAGAGCGCCCGGCGGCACCCCGAGGAGCGGGATGAGCGTGCGTCGGGTCGACCGGACGCACAGCGGCACCTGGAGGCGCACGGTGGTAGTGCAGCGAGCTTGGCAGAGCGCCCGGCGGCACCCCGAGGAGCGGGATGAGCGTGCGTCGGGTCGACCGGACGCACAGCGGCACCTGGAGGCGCACGGTGGTAGTGCAGCGAGCTTGGCAGAGCGCCCGGCGGCACCCCGAGGAGCGGGATGAGCGTGCGTCGGGTCGACCGGACGCACAGCGACACCTGGAGGCGCACGGTGGTAGTGCGGCGAGCTCGGGAGAGCGCCCGGCGGCACCCCGAGCACCGTGGTGAAGGAGCGGCGAGATCGGGAGAGCGCTCGGCGGCACTCGGAGGCGCGCGGTGGTACCGCGGCGAGATCTCGAGAGTTCCCAGCGGCACTCGCATGCGCAGGCTGGAGCGCGACGAGCTCGGGGGAGTGCCCGGCGGCACCCCAAGGAGCGGGATGAGCGTGCGTCGGGTCGACCGGACGCACAGCGACACCTGGAGGCGCACGGTGGTAGTGCGGCGAGCTCGGGAGAGCGCCCGGCGGCACCCCGAGCACCGTGGTGAAGGAGCGGCGAGATCGGGAGAGCGCCCAACGGCACTCGGAGGGGCGCGGTGGTACCGCGGCGAGATTCCGAGAGCACCCACCGGCACTCGCATGCGCAAGGTGGAGCGCGACGAGCTCGGCAGAGCGCCCGGCGGCACCCCGAGGAGCGGGATGAGCGTGCATCGGGTCGACCGGACGCACAGCGGTACCTGGAGGCGCACGGTGGTAGTGCGGTAACCTCGGGAGAGCGCCCGGCTGCACCCAGAAAGGCGGGGTGAAGGTGCGGCGAGCTCGGGAGAGCGCCCGGCGGCACCCCGAGGAGCGGGATGAGCGTATGTCGGGTCGACCGGACGCACAGCGGCACTCGGAGGCGCACGGTGGTAGTGCGGGTGCTCGTGAGAGCGCCCGGCGGCACCCCGAGCACCGCGGTGAAGGAGCGGCGATATCGGGAGAGTGCCCGACGGCACTCGGAGGGGCGCGGTAGTACCGCGGCGAGATCCCGAGAGCACCCAGCGGCACTCGCATGCGCAGGGTGGAGCGCGACGAGCTCGGCAGAGCGTCCAACGGCACCCCGAGGAGCGGGATGAGCGTGCATCGGGTCGACCGGACGCACAGCGGCACCTGAACGCGCACGGTGGTAGTATGGGAAGCTCGGCAGAGCGCCCGGCGGCACCCAGACAAGCGGGGTGAAGGAGCGGGGATATCGGGAGAGCGCTCAGCGGCACTCGGAGGCGCGCGGTGGTACCGCGGCGAGATCCCGAGAGCACCCAGCGGAACTCGCATGCGTAGGGTGGAGCACGACGAGCTTGGGAGAGCGTCCGGCGGCACCCCGAGGAGAGGGATAAGCGTGCACAAGTCAACCGGACGCACAGCGGCACCTGGAGGCGCACGGTGTTAGTGCGACGATATCGGGAGAGCGCCCGGCGGCACCCCAAGGAGCGGGATGAGCGTGCGTCGGGTCGACCGGACGCACAGCGGCACCTGGAGGCGCACGGTGGTAGTGCGGCGAGCTCGGCAGAGCGCCCGGCGGCACCCCGAGCACCGTGGTGAAAGAGCGGCGATATCGGAAGAGCGCTCGGCGGCACTCGGAGGCGCACGGTGGTAGCGCGGCGAGATCCCGAGAGCACCCAGCGGCACTCGCATGCGCAGGGTGGAGCGCGACGAGCTCGGGAGAGCGTCCGACGGCACCCCGAGGAGCGGGATGAGCGTGCGTCGGGTCGACCGGACGCACAGCGACGCCTGGAGGCGCACGGTGGTAGTGCAGCGAGCTTGGCAGAGCGCCCGGCGGCACCCCGAGGAGCGGGATGAGCGTGCGTCGGGTCGACCGGACGCACAGCGGCACCTGGAGGCGCACGGTGGTAGTGCGGCGAGTTCGGGAGAGCGCCCGGCAGCACCCCGAGGAGCGGGATGACCGTGCGTCGGGTAGACCGGACGCACAGCGACACTCGGAGGCGCACGGTGGTAGTGCGGCGAGCTCGGGAGAGCGCCCGGCGGAACCCCGAGCACCATGGTGAAGGAGCGGCGATATCGGGAGAGCGCCCAGCGGCACTCGGAGGGGCGCGGTGGTACCGCGGCGAGATTCCGAGAGCACCCAGTGGCACTCGCATGCGCAGGGTGGAGCGCGACGAGCTCGGGAGAGCGCCCGGCGGCACCCCGAGGAGCGGGATGAGCGTGCGTCGGGTCGACCGGACGCACAGCGGCACCTGGAGGTGCACGGTGGTAGTGCGGCAGGCTCGGGAGAGCGCCCGGCGGCACCCCGAGCACCGTGGTGAAGGAGCGGCGAGATCGGGAGCGCTCGGCGGCACTCGGAGGCGCGCGGTGGTAGGGCGGTAACCTCGGGAGAGCGCCCGGTGGCCGCCAGACAAGCGGGGTGAAGGTGCGGCGATATCGGGAGAGCGCTCGGCGGCACTCGGAAGCGCACGGTGGTAGCGCGGCGAGATCCCGAGAGCACCCAGCGGCACTCGCATGCGCAGGGTGGAGCGCGACGAGCTCGGCAGAGCGCCCGGCGGCACCCCAAGGAGCGGGATGAGCGTGCATCGGGTCGACCGGACGCACAGCGGTACCTGGAGGCGCACGGTGGTAGTGCGGTAACCTCGGGAGAGCGCCCGGCTGCACCCAGAAAGGCGGGGTGAAGGTGCGGCGATATCGGGAGAGCGCTCGGCGGCACTCGGAGGCGCGCGGTGGTACCTCGGCGAGCTCGGGAGAGCGCCCGGCGGCACCCCGAGGAGCGGGATGAGCGTATGTCGGGTCGACCGGACGCACAGCAGAACCTGGTGGCGCACTGTGGTAGTGCGGCAAGCTCGGGAGAGCGCTCGGCGGCACCCCGAGCACCGTGGTGAAGGAGCGGCGAGCCCGGGGAAGCGTTCGGCGGCACTCGGAGGCGCGCGGTGGTACCGTAGCGAGATCCCTAGAGAACCCAGCGGCACTCGCATTCGTAGGGTGGAGCGCGACGAGCTCGGGAGAGCGCCCGGCGGCACCCCGAGGAGCGGGATGAGCGTGCATCGGGTCGACCGGACGCACAGCGGCACCTGAACGCGCACGGTGGTAGTATGGGAAGCTCGGCAGAGCGCCCGGCGGCACCCAGACAAGCGGGGTGAAGGAGCGGGGATATCGGGAGAGCGCTCAGCGGCACTCGGAGGCGCGCGGTGGTACCGCGGCGAGATCCCGAGAGCACCCAGCGGAACTCGCATGCGCAGGGTGGAGCGCGACGAGCTCGGGAGAGCGTCCGACGGCACCCCGAGGAGCGGGATGAGCGTGCGTCGGGTCGACCGGACGCACAGCGGCACCTGGAGGCGCACGGTGGTAGTGCAGCGAGCTTGGCAGAGCGCCCGGCGGCACCCCGAGGAGCGGGATGAGCGTGCGTCGGGTCGACCGGACGCACAGCGGCACCTGGAGGCGCACGCTGGTAGTGCGGCGAGCTCGGGAGAGCGCCCGGCAGCACCCCGAGGAGCGGGATGAGCGTGCGTCGGGTCGACCGGACGCACAGCGGCACCTGGAGGCGCACGGTGGTAGTGCGGCGAGCTCCGGAGAGCGCCCGGCGGCACCCCGAGCACCATGGTGAAGGAGCGGCGATATCGGGAGAGCGCTCAGCGACACTCGGAGGCGCGCGGTCGTACCACGGCGAGATCCCGAGAGCGCTCGGCGGCAATCGCCTACGCACGGTGGTAGCGCGGCGAGCTCGTGATAGCACCCGGCGGAACCCCGAGGAGAGGGATGAGCGTGCGTCGGGTGGACCGGACGCACAGCGACACCTGGAGGTGCACGGTGGTAGTGCGGCAGGCTCGGGAGAGCGCCCGGCGGCACCCCGAGCACCGTGGTGAAGGAGCGGCGAGATCGGGAGCGCTCGGCGGCACTCGGAGGCGCGCGGTGGTAGTGCGGTAACCTCGGGAGAGCGCCCGGTGGCCGCCAGACAAGCGGGGTGAAGGTGCGGCGATATCGGGAGAGCGCCCGGCGGCACCCCGAGGAGCGGGATGAGCGTATGTCGGGTCGACCGGACGCACAGCAGAACCTGGTGGCGCACGGTGGTAGTGCGGCAAGCTCGGCAGAGCGCTCGGCGGCACCCCGAGCACCTTGGTGAAGGAGCGGCGAGCTCGGGGAAGCGTTCGGCGGCACTCGGAGGCGCGCGGTGGTACCGTAGCGAGATCCCTAGAGCACCCAGCGGCACTCGCATTCGTAGGGTGGAGCGCGACGAGCTCGGGAGAGCGCCCGGCGGCACCCCGAGGAGCGGGATGAGCGTGCGTCGGGTCCACCGGACGCACAGCGGCACTCGGAGGCGCACGGTGGTAGTGCGGGTGCTCGTGAGAGCGCCCGGCGGCACCCCGAGCACCGCGGTGAAGGAGCGGCGATATCGGGAGAGTGCCCGACGGCACTCGGTGGGGCGCGGTGGTACCGCGGCGAGATCCCGAGAGCACCCAGCGGCACTCGCATGCGCAGGGTGGAGCGCGACGAGCTTGGGAGAGCGTCCGGCGGCACCCCGAGGAGAGGGATAAGCGTGCACAAGTCAACCGGACGCACAGCGGCACCTGGAGGCGCACGGTGTTAGTGCGACGAGCTTGACAGAGCGCCCGGCGGCACCCCAAGGAGCGGGATGAGCGTGCGTCGGGTCGACCGGACGCACAGCGGCACCTGGAGGCGCACGGTGGTAGTGCGGTAACCTCGGGAGAGCGCCCGGTGGCACCCAGACAAGCGGGTTGAAGGTGCGGCGATATCGGGAGAGCGCTCGGCAGCACTCGGAGGCGCACGGTGCTACCGCGGCGAGCTCGGGAGAGCGCCCGGCGGCACCCCGAGGAGCGGGATGAGCGTGCGTCGGGTCGACCGGACGCACAGCGGCACCTGGAGGCGCACGGTGGTAGTGCGGTAACCTCGGGAGAGCGCCCGGTAGCCGCCAGACAAGCGGGGTGAAGGTGCGGCGATATCGGGAGAGCGCTCGGCGGCACTCGGAGGCGCGCGGTGCTACCGCGGCGAGATCCCGAGAGCGCCCGGCGGCACCCCGAGGAGCGGGATGAGCGTGCGTCGGGTCGACCGGACGCACAGCGACACCTGGAGGCGCACGGTGGTAGTGCGGCGAGCTCGGGAGAGCGCCCGGCGGCACCCCGAGCACCGTGGTGAAGGAGCGGCGATATCGGGAGAGCGCTCGGCGGCACTCGGAGGCGCGCGGTGGTACCGCGGCGAGATCCCGAGAGCACCCAGCGGCACTCGCATGCGCAGGCTGGAGCGCGACGACCTTGGGAGAGGTCCCGGCGGCACCCCGAGGAGAGGGATAAGCGTGCACAAGTCAACCGGACGCACAGCGGCACCTGGAGGCGCACGGTGTTAGTGCGACGAGCTTGACAGAGCGCCCGGCGGCACCCCAAGGAGCGGGATGAGCGTGCGTCGGGTCGACCGGACGCACAGCGGCACCTGGAGGCGCACGGTGGTAGTGCGGTAACCTCGGGAGAGCGCCCGGTGGCACCCAGACAAGCGGGTTGAAGGTGCGGCGATATCGGGAGAGCGCTCGGCAGCACTCGGAGGCGCACGGTGCTACCGCGGCGAGCTCGGGAGAGCGCCCGGCGGCACCCCGAGGAGCGGGATGAGCGTGCGTCGGGTCGACCGGACGCACAGCGGCACCTGGAGGCGCACGGTGGTAGTGCGGTAACCTCGGGAGAGCGCCCGGTAGCCGCCAGACAAGCGGGGTGAAGGTGCGGCGATATCGGGAGAGCGCTCGGCGGCACTCGGAGGCGCGCGGTGCTACCGCGGCGAGATCCCGAGAGCGCCCGGCGGCACCCCGAGGAGCGGGATGAGCGTGCGTCGGGTCGACCGGACGCACAGCGACACCTGGAGGCGCACGGTGGTAGTGCGGCGAGCTCGGGAGAGCGCCCGGCGGCACCCCGAGCACCGTGGTGAAGGAGCGGCGAGATCGGGAGAGCGCTCGGCGGCACTCGGAGGCGCGCGGTGGTACCGCGGCGAGATCCCGAGAGCACCCAGCGGCACTCGCATGCGCAGGCTGGAGCGCGACGACCTTGGGAGAGGTCCCGGCGGCACCCCGAGGAGCGGGATGAGCGTGCGTCGGGTCGACCGGACGCACAGCAGCACCTGGAGGCACACGGTGGTAGTGCGGCGAGCTCGGGAGAGCGCTCGGCGGCACCCCGAGGAGCGGGATGAGCGTGCGTCGGGTCGACCGGACGCACAGCGGCACCTGGAGGCGCACGGTGGTAGTGCGGCGAGCTCGGGAGAGCGCCCGGCGGCACCCCGAGGAGCGGGATGAGCGTGCGTCGGGTCGACCGGACGCACAGCGGCACCTGGAGGCGCACGGTGGTAGTGCGGCGAGCTCGGGAGAGCGCCCGGCGGCACCCCGAGGAGAGGGATAAGCGTGCACAAGTCAACCGGACGCACAGCGGCACCTGGAGGCGCACGGTGTTAGTGCGACGATATCGGGAGAGCGCCCGGCGGCACCCCAAGGAGCGGGATGAGCGTGCGTCGGGTCGACCGGACGCACAGCGGCACCTGGAGGCGCACGGTGGTAGTGCGGTAACCTCGGGAGAGCGCCCGGTGGCCGCCAGACAAGCGGGGTGAAGGAGCGGCGAGATCGGGAGAGCGCCCGGCGGAACCCCGAGCACCGCGGTGATGGAGCGGCGAGATCGGGAGAGCGCTCGGCGGCACTCGGAGGCGCACGGTGGTACCTCGGAGAGCTCGGGAGAGCACCCGGCGGCACCCCGAGGAGCGGGATGAGCGTGCGTCGGGTCGACCGGACGCACAGCGGCACCTGGAGGCGCACGGTGGTAGTGCGTCGAGCTTGGCAGAGCGCCCGGCGGCACCCCGAGGAGCGGGATGAGCGTGCGTCGGGTCGACCGGACGCACAGCGACACCTGGAGGCACACGGTGGTAGTGCGGCGAGCTCGGGAGAGCGCCCGGCGGCACCCCGAGCACCGTGGTGAAGAAGCGGCGATATCGGGAGAGCGCCCAACGGCACTCGGAGGGGCGCGGTGGTACCGTGGCGAGATTCCGAGATCAAGCAGTGGCACTCGCATGCGCAGGGTGGAGCGCGACGAGCTCGGCAGAGCGCCCGGCGGCACCCCGAGGAGCGGGATGAGCGTGCGTCGGGTCGACCGGACGCACAGCGGCACCTGGAGGTGCACGGTGGTAGTGCGGCAGGCTCGGGAGAGCGCCCGGCGGCACCCCGAGCACCGTGGTGAAGGAGCGGCGAGATCGGGAGCGCTCGGCGGCACTCGGAGGCGCGCGGTGGTAGTGCGGTAACCTCGGGAGAGCGCCCGGTGGCCGCCAGACAAGCGGGGTGAAGGTGCGGCGATATCGGGAGAGCGCCCGACGGCACTCGGAAGCGCACGGTGGTAGCGCGGCGAGATCCCGAGAGCACCCAGCGGCACTCGCATGCGCAGGGTGGAGCGCGACGAGCTCGGCAGAGCGCCCGGCGGCACCCCGAGGAGCGGGATGAGCGTGCATCGGGTCGACCGGACGCACAGCGGTACCTGGAGGCGCACGGTGGTAGTGCGGTAACCTCGGGAGAGCGCCCGGCTGCACCCAGAAAGGCGGGGTGAAGGTGCGGCGATATCGGGAGAGCGCTCGGCGGCACTCGGAGGCGCGCGGTGGTACCTCGGCGAGCTCGGGAGAGCGCCCGGCAACACCCCGAGGAGCGAGATGAGCGTATGTCGGGTCGACCGGACGCACAGCAGAACCTGGTGGCGCACGGTGGTAGTGCGGCAAGCTTGGCAGAGCGCCCGGCGGCACCCCGAGGAGCGGGATGAGCGTGCGTCGGGTCGACCGGACGCACAGCGGCACCTGGAGGCGCACGGTGGTAGTGCAGCGAGCTTGGCAGAGCGCCCGGCGGCACCCCGAGGAGCGGGATGAGCGTGCGTCGGGTCGACCGGACGCACAGCGGCACCTGGAGGCGCACGGTGGTAGTGCGGCGAGCTCGGGAGAGCGCCCGGCAGCACCCCGAGGAGCGGGATGACCGTGCTTCGGGTCGACCGGACGCACAGCGACACCTGTAGGCGCACGGTGGTAGTGCGGCGAGCTCCGGAGAGCGCCCGGCGGCACCCCGAGCACCGTGGTGAAGGAGCGGCGATATCGGGAGAGCGCCCGACGGCACTCGGAGGCGCGCGGTCGTACCACGGCGAGATCCCGAGAGCGCTCGGCGGCACTCGCCTACGCACGGTGGTAGCGCGGCGAGCTCGTGATAGCACCCGGCGGAACCCCGAGGAGAGGGATGAGCGTGCGTCGGGTGGACCGGACGCACAGCGACACCTGGAGGTGCACGGTGGTAGTGCGGCAGGCTCGGGAGACCGCCCGGCGGCACCCCGAGCACCGTGGTGAAGGAGCGGCGAGATCGGGAGCGCTCGGCGGCACTCGGAGGCGCGCGGTGGTAGTGCGGTAACCTCGGGAGAGCGCCCGGTGGCCGCCAGACAAGCGGGGTGAAGGTGCGGCGATATGGGGAGAGCGCTCGGCGGCACTCGGAGGCGCGCGGTGCTACCGCGGCGAGCTCGGGAGAGGTCCCGGCGGCACCCCGAGGAGCGGGATGAGCGTGCGTCGGGTCGACCGGACGCACAGCGACACCTGGAGGCGCACGGTGGTAGTGCGGCGAGCTCGGGAGAGCGCCCGGCGGCACCCCGAGCACCGTGGTGAAGGAGCGGCGATATCGGGAGAGCGCCCGGCGGCACCCCGAGGAGCGGGATGAGCGTGCGTCGGGTCGACCGGACGCACAGCGGCACCTGGAGGCGCACGGTGGTAGTGCGGCGAGCTCCGGAGAGCGCCCGGCGGCACCCCGAGCACCATGGTGAAGGAGCGGCGATATCGGGAGAGCGCTCAGCGACACTCGGAGGCGCGCGGTCGTACCACGGCGAGATCCCGAGAGCGCTCGGCGGCAATCGCCTACGCACGGTGGTAGCGCGGCGAGCTCGTGATAGCACCCGGCGGAACCCCGAGGAGAGGGATGAGCGTGCGTCGGGTGGACCGGACGCACAGCGACACCTGGAGGTGCACGGTGGTAGTGCGGCAGGCTCGGGAGAGCGCCCGGCGGCACCCCGAGCACCGTGGTGAAGGAGCGGCGAGATCGGGAGCGCTCGGCGGCACTCGGAGGCGCGCGGTGGTAGTGCGGTAACCTCGGGAGAGCGCCCGGTGGCCGCCAGACAAGCGGGGTGAAGGTGCGGCGATATCGGGAGAGCGCCCGGCGGCACCCCGAGGAGCGGGATGAGCGTATGTCGGGTCGACCGGACGCACAGCAGAACCTGGTGGCGCACGGTGGTAGTGCGGCAAGCTCGGCAGAGCGATCGGCGGCACCCCGAGCACCTTGGTGAAGGAGCGGCGAGCTCGGGGAAGCGTTCGGCGGCACTCGGAGGCGCGCGGTGGTACCGTAGCGAGATCCCTAGAGCACCCAGCGGCACTCGCATTCGTAGGGTGGAGCGCGACGAGCTCGGGAGAGCGCCCGGCGGCACCCCGAGGAGCGGGATGAGCGTGCGTCGGGTCCACCGGACGCACAGCGGCACTCGGAGGCGCACGGTGGTAGTGCGGGTGCTCGTGAGAGCGCCCGGCGGCACCCCGAGCACCGCGGTGAAGGAGCGGCGATATCGGGAGAGTGCCCGACGGCACTCGGTGGGGCGCGGTGGTACCGCGGCGAGATCCCGAGAGCACCCAGCGGCACTCGCATGCGCAGGGTGGAGCGCGACGAGCTTGGGAGAGCGTCCGGCGGCACCCCGAGGAGAGGGATAAGCGTGCACAAGTCAACCGGACGCACAGCGGCACCTGGAGGCGCACGGTGTTAGTGCGACGAGCTTGACAGAGCGCCCGGCGGCACCCCAAGGAGCGGGATGAGCGTGCGTCGGGTCGACCGGACGCACAGCGGCACCTGGAGGCGCACGGTGGTAGTGCGGTAACCTCGGGAGAGCGCCCGGTGGCACCCAGACAAGCGGGTTGAAGGTGCGGCGATATCGGGAGAGCGCTCGGCAGCACTCGGAGGCGCACGGTGCTACCGCGGCGAGCTCGGCAGAGCGCCCGGCGGCACCCCGAGGAGCGGGATGAGCGTGCGTCGGGTCGACCGGACGCACAGCGGCACCTGGAGGCGCACGGTGGTAGTGCGGTAACCTCGGGAGAGCGCCCGGTAGCCGCCAGACAAGCGGGGTGAAGGTGCGGCGATATCGGGAGAGCGCTCGGCGGCACTCGGAGGCGCGCGGTGCTACCGCGGCGAGATCCCGAGAGGTCCCGGCGGCACCCCGAGGAGCGGGATGAGCGTGCGTCGGGTCGACCGGACGCACAGCGACACCTGGAGGCGCACGGTGGTAGTGCGGCGAGCTCGGGAGAGCGCCCGGCGGCACCCCGAGCACCGTGGTGAAGGAGCGGCGAGATCGGGAGAGCGCTCGGCGGCACTCGGAGGCGCGCGGTGGTACCGCGGCGAGATCCCGAGAGCACCCAGCGGCACTCGCATGCGCAGGCTGGAGCGCGACGACCTTGGGAGAGGTCCCGGCGGCACCCCGAGGAGCGGGATGAGCGTGCGTCGGGTCGACCGGACGCACAGCAGCACCTGGAGGCACACGGTGGTAGTGCGGCGAGCTCGGGAGAGCGCTCGGCGGCACCCCGAGGAGCGGGATGAGCGTGCGTCGGGTCGACCGGACGCACAGCGGCACCTGGAGGCGCACGGTGGTAGTGCGGCGAGCTCGGGAGAGCGCCCGGCGGCACCCCGAGGAGCGGGATGAGCGTGCGTCGGGTCGACCGGACGCACAGCGGCACCTGGAGGCGCACGGTGGTAGTGCGGCGAGCTCGGGAGAGCGCCCGGCGGCACCCCGAGGAGAGGGATAAGCGTGCACAAGTCAACCGGACGCACAGCGGCACCTGGAGGCGCACGGTGTTAGTGCGACGATATCGGGAGAGCGCCCGGCGGCACCCCAAGGAGCGGGATGAGCGTGCGTCGGGTCGACCGGACGCACAGCGGCACCTGGAGGCGCACGGTGGTAGTGCGGTAACCTCGGGAGAGCGCCCGGTGGCCGCCAGACAAGCGGGGTGAAGGAGCGGCGAGATCGGGAGAGCGCCCGGCGGAACCCCGAGCACCGCGGTGATGGAGCGGCGAGATCGGGAGAGCGCTCGGCGGCACTCGGAGGCGCACGGTGGTACCTCGGAGAGCTCGGGAGAGCACCCGGCGGCACCCCGAGGAGCGGGATGAGCGTGCGTCGGGTCGACCGGACGCACAGCGGCACCTGGAGGCGCACGGTGGTAGTGCGTCGAGCTTGGCAGAGCGCCCGGCGGCACCCCGAGGAGCGGGATGAGCGTGCGTCGGGTCGACCGGACGCACAGCGACACCTGGAGGCACACGGTGGTAGTGCGGCGAGCTCGGGAGAGCGCCCGGCGGCACCCCGAGCACCGTGGTGAAGAAGCGGCGATATCGGGAGAGCGCCCAACGGCACTCGGAGGGGCGCGGTGGTACCGTGGCGAGATTCCGAGATCAAGCAGTGGCACTCGCATGCGCAGGCTGGAGCGCGACGAGCTCGGCAGAGCGCCCGGCGGCACCCCGAGGAGCGGGATGAGCGTGCGTCGGGTCGACCGGACGCACAGCGGCACCTGGAGGTGCACGGTGGTAGTGCGGCAGGCTCGGGAGAGCGCCCGGCGGCACCCCGAGCACCGTGGTGAAGGAGCGGCGAGATCGGGAGCGCTCGGCGGCACTCGGAGGCGCGCGGTGGTAGGGCGGTAACCTCGGGAGAGCGCCCGGTGGCCGCCAGACAAGCGGGGTGAAGGTGCGGCGATATCGGGAGAGCGCCCGACGGCACTCGGAAGCGCACGGTGGTAGCGCGGCGAGATCCCGAGAGCACCCAGCGGCACTCGCATGCGCAGGGTGGAGCGCGACGAGCTCGGCAGAGCGCCCGGCGGCACCCCGAGGAGCGGGATGAGCGTGCATCGGGTCGACCGGACGCACAGCGGTACCTGGAGGCGCACGGTGGTAGTGCGGTAACCTCGGGAGAGCGCCCGGCTGCACCCAGAAAGGCGGGGTGAAGGTGCGGCGATATCGGGAGAGCGCTCGGCGGCACTCGGAGGCGCGCGGTGGTACCTCGGCGAGCTCGGGAGAGCGCCCGGCAACACCCCGAGGAGCGAGATGAGCGTATGTCGGGTCGACCGGACGCACAGCAGAACCTGGTGGCGCACGGTGGTAGTGCGGCAAGCTTGGCAGAGCGCCCGGCGGCACCCCGAGGAGCGGGATGAGCGTGCGTCGGGTCGACCGGACGCACAGCGGCACCTGGAGGCGCACGGTGGTAGTGCAGCGAGCTTGGCAGAGCGCCCGGCGGCACCCCGAGGAGCGGGATGAGCGTGCGTCGGGTCGACCGGACGCACAGCGGCACCTGGAGGCGCACGGTGGTAGTGCGGCGAGCTCGGGAGAGCGCCCGGCAGCACCCCGAGGAGCGGGATGACCGTGCTTCGGGTCGACCGGACGCACAGCGACACCTGTAGGCGCACGGTGGTAGTGCGGCGAGCTCCGGAGAGCGCCCGGCGGCACCCCGAGCACCGTGGTGAAGGAGCGGCGATATCGGGAGAGCGCCCGACGGCACTCGGAGGCGCGCGGTCGTACCACGGCGAGATCCCGAGAGCGCTCGGCGGCACTCGCCTACGCACGGTGGTAGCGCGGCGAGCTCGTGATAGCACCCGGCGGAACCCCGAGGAGAGGGATGAGCGTGCGTCGGGTGGACCGGACGCACAGCGACACCTGGAGGTGCACGGTGGTAGTGCGGCAGGCTCGGGAGAGCGCCCGGCGGCACCCCGAGCACCGTGGTGAAGGAGCGGCGAGATCGGGAGCGCTCGGCGGCACTCGGAGGCGCGCGGTGGTAGTGCGGTAACCTCGGGAGAGCGCCCGGTGGCCGCCAGACAAGCGGGGTGAAGGTGCGGCGATATCGGGAGAGCGCTCGGCGGCACTCGGAGGCGCGCGGTGCTACCGCGGCGAGCTCGGGAGAGGTCCCGGCGGCACCCCGAGGAGCGGGATGAGCGTGCGTCGGGTCGACCGGACGCACAGCGACACCTGGAGGCGCACGGTGGTAGTGCGGCGAGCTCGGGAGAGCGCCCGGCGGCACCCCGAGCACCGTGGTGAAGGAGCGGCGATATCGGGAGAGCGCCCGGCGGCACCCCGAGGAGCGGGATGAGCGTATGTCGGGTCGACCGGACGCACAGCGTTACCTGGAGGCGCACGGTGGTAGTGCGGTAACCTCGGGAGAGCGCCCGGCTGCACCCAGAAATGCGGGGTGAAGGTGCGGCGAGCTCGGGAGAGCGCCCGGCGGCACCCCGAGGAGCGGGATGAGCGTGCGTCGGGTCCACCGGACGCACAGCGGCACTCGGAGGCGCACGGTGGTAGTGCGGGTGCTCGTGAGAGCGCCCGGCGGCACCCCGAGCACCGCGGTGAAGGAGCGGCGATATCGGGAGAGTGCCCGACGGCACTCGGAGGGGCGCGGTGGTACCGTAGCGAGATCCCTAGAGCACCCAGCGGCACTCGCATTCGTAGGGTGGAGCGCGACGAGCTCGGGAGAGCGCCCGGCGGCACCCCGAGGAGCGGGATGAGCGTGCGTCGGGTCCACCGGACGCACAGCGGCACTCGGAGGCGCACGGTGGTAGTATGGGAAGCTCGGCAGAGCGCCCGGCGGCACCCAGACAAGCGGGGTGAAGGAGCGGGGATATCGGGAGAGCGCTCAGCGGCACTCGGAGGCGCGCGGTGGTACCGCGGCGAGATCCCGAGAGCACCCAGCGGAACTCGCATGCGTAGGGTGGAGCGCGACGAGCTTGGGAGAGCGTCCGGCGGCACCCCGAGGAGAGGGATAAGCGTGCACAAGTCAACCGGACGCACAGCGGCACCTGGAGGCGCACGGTGTTAGTGCGACGATATCGGGAGAGCGCCCGGCGGCACCCCAAGGAGCGGGATGAGCGTGCGTCGGGTCGACCGGACGCACAGCGGCACCTGAACGCGCACGGTGGTAGTGCGGCGAGCTCGGCAGAGCGCCCGGCGGCACCCCGAGCACCGTGGTGAAAGAGCGGCGATATCGGGAGAGCGCTCGGCGGCACTCGGAGGCGCACGGTGGTAGCGCGGCGAGATCCCGAGAGCACCCAGCGGCACTCGCATGCGCAGGGTGGAGCGCGACGAGCTCGGGAGAGCGTCCGACGGCACCCCGAGGAGCGGGATGAGCGTGCGTCGGGTCGACCGGACGCACAGCGACACCTGGAGGCGCACGGTGGTAGTGCAGCGAGCTTGGCAGAGCGCCCGGCGGCACCCCGAGGAGCGGGATGAGCGTGCGTCGGGTCGACCGGACGCACAGCGGCACCTGGAGGCGCACGGTGGTAGTGCGGCGAGCTCGGGAGAGCGCCCAGCAGCACCCCGAGGAGCGGGATGACCGTGCGTCGGGTCGACCGGACGCACAGCCGCACCTGGAGGCGCACGGTGGTAGTGCGGCGAGCTCGGGAGAGCGCCCGGCAGCACCCCGAGGAGCGGGATGAGCGTGCGTCGGGTCGACCGGACGCACAGCGGCACCTGGAGGCGCACGGTGGTAGTGCGGCGAGCTCGGGAGAGCGCCCGGCGGCACCCCGAGCACCATGGTGAAGGAGCGGCGATATCGGGAGAGCGCTCAGCGACACTCGGAGGCGCGCGGTCGTACCACGGCGAGATCCCGAGAGCGCTCGGCGGCACTCGCCTACGCACGGTGGTAGCGCGGCGAGCTCGTGATAGCACCCGGCGGAACCCCGAGGAGAGGGATGAGCGTGCGTCGGGAGGACCGGACGCACAGCGACACCTGGAGGTGCACGGTGGTAGTGCGGCAGGCTCGGGAGACCGCCCGGCGGCACCCCGAGCACCGTGGTGAAGGAGCGGCGAGATCGGGAGCGCTCGGCGGCACTCGGAGGCGCGCGGTGGTAGTGCGGTAACCTCGGGAGAGCGCCCGGTGGCCGCCAGACAAGCGGGGTGAAGGTGCGGCGATATGGGGAGAGCGCTCGGCGGCACTCGGAGGCGCGCGGTGCTACCGCGGCGAGCTCGGGAGAGGTCCCGGCGGCACCCCGAGCACCGTGGTGAAGGAGCGGCGATATCGGGAGAGCGCCCGGCGGCACCCCGAGGAGCGGGATGAGCGTATGTCGGGTCGACCGGACGCACAGCAGAACCTGGTGGCGCACGGTGGTAGTGCGGCAAGCTCGGCAGAGCGATCGGCGGCACCCCGAGCACCTTGGTGAAGGATCGGCGAGCTCGGGGAAGCGTTCGGCGGCACTCGGAGGCGCGCGGTGGTACCGTAGCGAGATCCCTAGAGCACCCAGCGGCACTCGCATTCGTAGGGTGGAGCGCGACGAGCTCGGGAGAGCGCCCGGCGGCACCCCGAGGAGCGGGATGAGCGTGCGTCGGGTCCACCGGACGCACAGCGGCACTCGGAGGCGCACGGTGGTAGTGCGGGTGCTCGTGAGAGCGCCCGGCGGCACCCCGAGCACCTTGGTGAAGGAGCGGCAATATCGGGAGAGTGCCCGACGGCACTCGGTGGGGCGCGGTGGTACCGCGGCGAGATCCCTAGAGCACCCAGCGGCACTCGCATGCGTAGGGTGGAGCGCGACGACCTTGGGAGAGCGTCCGGCGGCACCCCGAGGAGAGGGATAAGCGTGCACAAGTCAACCGGACGCACAGCGGCACCTGGAGGCGCACGGTGTTAGTGCGACGAGCTTGACAGAGCGCCCGGCGGCACCCCAAGGAGCGGGATGAGCGTGCGTCGGGTCGACCGGACGCACAGCGGCACCTGGAGGCGCACGGTGGTAGTGCGGTAACCTCGGGAGAGCGCCCGGCGGCACCCAGACAAGCGGGTTGAAGGTGCGGCGATATCGGGAGAGCGCTCGGCGGCACTCGGAGGCGCACGGTGCTACCGCGGCGAGCTCGGCAGAGCGCCCGGCGGCACCCCGAGGAGCGGGATGAGCGTGCGTCGGGTCGACCGGACGCACAGCGGCACCTGGAGGTGCACGGTGGTAGTGCGGCAGGCTCGGGAGAGCGCCCGGCGGCACCCCGAGCACCGTGGTGAAGGAGCGGCGATATCGGGAGAGTGCCCGACGGCACTCGGAGGCGCGCGGTGGTACCGCGGCGAGATCCCGAGAGCACCCAGCGGCACTCGCATGCGCAGGCTGGAGCGCGACGAGCTCGGGAGAGGTCCCGGCGGCACCCCGAGGAGCGGGATGAGCGTGCGTCGGGTCGACCGGACGCACAGCGACACCTGGAGGCGCACGGTTTTAGTGCGTCGAGCTCGGGAGAGCGCCCGGCGGAACCCCGAGCACCGCGGTGATGGAGCGGCGAGATCGGGAGCGCTCGGCGGCACACGGAGACGCACGGTGGTACCTCGGCGAGCTCGGGAGAGCACCCGGCGGCACCCCGAGGAGCGGGATGAGCGTGCGTCGGGTCGACCGGACGCACAGCAGCACCTGGAGGCGCACGGTGGTAGTGCGGCGAGCTCGGGAGAGCGCTCGGCGGCACCCCGAGGAGCGGGATGAGCGTGCGTCGGGTCGACCGGACGCACAGCGGCACCTGGAGGCGCACGGTGGTAGTGCGGCGAGCTCGGGAGAGCGCCCGGCGGCACCCCGAGGAGAGGGATAAGCGTGCACAAGTCAACCGGACGCACAGCGGCACCTGGAGGCGCACGGTGTTAGTGCGACGATATCGGGAGAGCGCCCGGCGGCACCCCGAGGAGCGGGATGAGCGTGCATCGGGTCGACCGGACGCACAGCGGCACCTGGAGGCGCACGGTGGTAGTGCGGTAACCTCGGGAGAGCGCCCGGTGGCCGCCAGACAAGCGGGGTGAAGGAGCGGCGAGATCGGGAGAGCGCTCGGCGGAACCCCGAGCACCGCGGTGATGGAGCGGCGAGATCGGGAGAGCGCTCGGCGGCACTCGGAGGCGCACGGTGGTACCTCGGAGAGCTCGGGAGAGCACCCGGCGGCACCCCGAGGAGCGGGATGAGCGTGCGTCGGGTCCACCGGACGCACAGCGACACCTGGAGGCACACGGTGGTAGTGCGGCGAGCTCGGGAGAGCGCCCGGCGGCACCCCGAGCACCGTGGTGAAGAAGCGGCGAGATCGGGAGCGCTCGGCGGCACTCGGAGGCGCGCGGTGGTAGGGCGGTAACCTCGGGAGAGCGCCCGGTGGCCGCCAGACAAGCGGGGTGAAGGAGCGGGGATATCGGGAGAGCGCTCAGCGGCACTCGGAGGCGCGCGGTGGTACCGCGGCGAGATCCCGAGAGCACCCAGCGGAACTCGCATGCGTAGGGTGGAGCACGACGACCTTGGGAGAGCGTCCGGCGGCACCCCGAGGAGAGGGATAAGCGTGCATCGGGTCGACCGGACGCACAGCGACACCTGGAGGCGCACGGTGTTAGTGCGACGAGATTGACAGAGCGCCCGGCGGCACCCCAAGGAGCGGGATGAGCGTGCGTCGGGTCGACCGGACGCACAGCGGCACCTGGAGGCGCACGGTGGTAGTGCGGTAACCTCGGGAGAGCGCCCGGTGGCACCCAGACAAGCGGGTTGAAGGTGCGGCGATATCGGGAGAGCGCTCGGCGGCACTCGGAGGCGCACGGTGCTACCGCGGCGAGCTCGGCAGAGCGCCCGGCGGCACCCCGAGGAGCGGGATGAGCGTGCGTCGGGTCGACCGGACGCACAGGGGCACCTGGAGGCGCACGGTGGTAGTGCGGTAACCTCGGGAGAGCGCCCGGTGGCCGCCAGACAAGCGGGGTGAAGGTGCGGCGATATCGGGAGAGCGCTCGGCGGCACTCGGAGGCGCGCGGTGCTACCGCGGCGAGATCCCGAGAGCGCCCGGCGGCACCCCGAGGAGCGGGATGAGCGTGCGTCGGGTCGACCGGACGCACAGCGACACCTGGAGGCGCACGGTGGTAGTGCGGCAGGCTCGGGAGAGCACCCGGCGACACCCAGACAAGCGGGAATAAGGTGCGGCGATATCGGGAGAGCGCTCGGCGGCACTCGCCGGCGCACGGTGGTAGCGCGATTACATGCGGAAACAAACCTTACAACTCGCAGAGAGTTATAGAGCACGTATGTTTATTGCGGCGCCGGGTGCAAGGGGGATTTCTCCTCCTAACTTGCACACCCTTAGGCTAAACCCGTAGTTATTTATACATATGTATAAATGTTTATACATATGTATAAATAGTATACAATAATCATACATATGTAAACTATGGGATGGGCTAATACAATTAGTTCTAACAATAGGTGTGACTATGGTAATTATTTCCGGATCCTTATTATAATAAGTCTCATCCTTCAGGCATGTGCGTATCTTCTCCTGATGTTTTTCTTTTGGGGGGGCGTCTTAGGGAGACTGAACCGGTTCGATTGTTTTGGTGATAGAGGCCGTAAAAGCCTCTTGCTATCTCCCTGTATTCGAGCAGGGTGTTCCGCTTTTCTTCTGCGTGGTCTGGCATGGGTCGTAAAGTCTCTGGTTATTTTCTCCTGTTATCACTCAGGATGTTCCCATTTGCTTGCGAAGTGTTTCTTCAAGGCTGGGGCCCGCCTCCGCTAATTGGGCAAGTCTTTGTTTTCTTTCTTCCCCTCCAAGGTTGAGATATACTCCTTGTCATGGTTAATTCCTCTGTTTTCTATTTCAATCCCCCCTTTTCTTTATTCATTTTTAAATTCTTTTAAAATTGCCTACAACACTCTTTCCTTCTCTATCTGATTTCTAAAATACATCCCTCTTTCCACTCGTTACCGGAGCTGATGCCTTTTCCATTGAATATATTTTTCTCTGGCCCCCATGGTACAACACATAAAACATCTAACTATTATACATACTAAAAGTCCTATCATAAGCACTGCGACTAAGAGGATAAGCAGTTGTCTAAGCCATGCCAGACTGGGTAACCATGAGGTTTGCTTTTCCCAGAGGTCTGAGAACCCAAATGTGGTATCGTCCTGCGCAGTCTGATGCAAGATCTGAGTTGTAGCTATGAGATTTTGTAAGTCCTTTTAGTTTCTTCCCTTTTCATTTACATATGAGCAACAGCTCTGATTAATTACTTCGCATAAGCCTCCCTCTTTCCAAGTTAGCAAATCTAACGCCATTCTATTTTGTCCAACTACATTTGCTAAAGACTGGACTTCTTGTTGAAGTGCCTGTATAGAATCTATTGTTGTTTTCTCAATCGCTTCTATATTAGTTGATATGTTTACAACTGCTTTCTCCAATTCACTAAAGCCTAGGGATGGTAAAAGCCATAATTCAAAGCTATGAAATCTTGTTCCCCTTGTCACTAGAGGGTTTTCTGCTTCTCGACTTCTCCTCCAAGATGTTCTCAACATACCTGAGGGGATTTCGGACTGATGAAACACCGTATCTTGGCTAATTAGATAGCCTATCGTGCAGGTTCCCTTCCAGCCTGCAGGTAGCTGTTTTCTGCTTTATCCATCTCCACACAACCACCCATACCGTTTAGGTAAATTACAGGGTCCCATAGTTGCTGTCAGGTTCGCACCTAGAAACTTTGCTTCCTGATACAACCCGTACTCCCAAGAGTAGTCTTCTCCTTGAGAAATGCCACTACTTTTGTATGCAGCTAATTGAGTCTTATTGCAAAAGTCCACATACGTGACATTTATCCCTGTTAGATCCCAGTTTCCTACATTAACAGTTGTCTTGTTAATCCAGAAGTTGCTCCATCCCCAGGCTAGTGTTCTATTCACTGCTCCCTCGTATCTATATTGTCCGTGTTCCCAGGTACAGTTATTACTGCTAATTAACACAACAATCTCCTCTCTCAGTAGTCGTAAATCAAATCTGGGTCCTTGGTGGTAGATATTGTCATCGTACTCATAATACCCGTTCAACTCATTTCCCCCTCTTGCCCAGAATTTAGGCCAGGTCCCATTGGCACAGTTCCACTCGTTTGCTGCCAACCCGTACAAAGGCAGTTTCATTTCACCTTTGGGTAGGTTAGTACATACCCAACAATCTGACAGCTTAGTAGCCCTTACCAAGGTTTCCAGATTTCGAGTATATGTATTCATATCTCATGACCCTCCCCCCGAAATACAAAGTCCCGGTGCGTTGATGACTATTAATGTCATTAGTGTCCATCTTTTCGTTGGAGACGAAGTTTCAGGGGTCCGGCTTGCGTTGATGTCCATTGGGGTTCTGGGGCTCTCTTGACTCGAGTCCAATGGATCCAAGCGGCTTGTTCCTTGATCTTTTTGGCTGTGTGAGTGGTCAGCAGTACCTGGAAGGGACCTTCCCCCTTTGGCTTCAGTGGTGAATCTGTAAAAGACTTAACATATACATAGTTCCCAGGTTCGATCTCGTGTACTGGTCCATCCAGTCCACGAGCTCCTCTTCCCAGAACCAGTTTTTCTACTTCTCGGATCAGTTTTTGTAAATTTATCAGGTAATCTCTTAGTATTTCATTCCCCACTTCTGTAGATGTCCCTTCTTGTACACTATATGTTCTCCCATACAGTATATCAAAGGGGCTCAAAACTTCTTTGGTTCTGGGTTTTGTTCTTATCCTGAGAAGGGCTAATGGTAATGACTGGGACCAAATCAAATTAGCTCCTGGCCTAGTTTCGCAATCTGAGCTTTGTTCAAGTGATTCATCTTTTCTACTTGACCACTCGATCGTGGGTTGTATCGGGTGTGAAGTTGCCAGTCTATACCCAATAGTCTGCTTACTTTCGAAACAACCCTTGCAGTGATATGAGATCCTCGGTCCGAGGAAATTACTGCGGGAACCCCGAACCTTGGTATAATTTCATGCAACAATGCTTTGACCACTTCTCTTGTTTTTGGTTCGACAGGGAAATGCCTCTGGCCATCCTGACCAATAGGTATCGAAACCCCCCTTTTCTTGGAAGTTCTGAAAAATCAATTTGCCATTGTTGTCCCGGATAGTTTCCCTTCCCTATTTGGCCAAACTGGACTCTGGGACCTGTCCTAGGGTTGTTCTGTAAACATACATCACACTGCTGAGTGACTTGTTTGACAGTGGCGTATAGATTTCGAGCACATATTAGCCTACTCAGGTATCTGTAAAGTGCCTCTGTTCCCCAATGGGATTTTCTATGTTCTGCCATGACCACTGCCCATAATAACGAAAAAGGCACTATTATTTTTCCCTGTGGAGTTTTGGCCCATTTCCCTTCAATTTTCCCATTTAAGTCTTTGATCAATTTGTGATCATCCCTAGAATATTTAGGTTCGTCGTCAATTTGTATCTTACCATCTGGGACCAAGGATTGTATTTCTGCATTAACCAT
Organism: Numenius arquata; assembly: GCF_964106895.1. NCBI lineage: Eukaryota > Metazoa > Chordata > Aves > Charadriiformes > Scolopacidae > Numenius > Numenius arquata. The sequence continues at coordinate 226,811 of NW_027415753.1, forward strand.
TTCCTCTGCCCTTTTGGCTTCTCGGTCTGCCAGTGCGTTAGCCTGTTCCGGAGCGGTTTTCCCTTTTTGGTGAGCTTTGCAGTGCATGATAGCCAATTTGGCAGGCAGTAATACTGCATCTAAGAATTTGAGAATTTCTTCAGCATGTTTGATGTGCTTCCCTTGTGTAGATGAGAGTCCTCTTCCTCTCCAGACGGCCCCGTGAGCATGCACTACCCCAAAAGCATATTTAGAGTCTGTCCAGATACTTACCCGTTTTCGTTTGGCCAATTTCAGCGCTCGGGTTAGTGCTATTATCTCAGCCTTTTGGGCTGATGTATTTGGGGCCAGGGCCTTGGATTCTCTTACCTTCTCTGTGGTTGTTACCGCATAGCCAGATTTGCGTATCCCCTGTTGAATGAAGCTGCTCCCGTCGGTGAACCAGGAATCCTCTGCATCCTCTAATGGTTCTTCTTTCAGGTCTGGTCGGCTGGAGTACACCGCCTCGATTGTTTCCAAGCAGTCGTGGGCCACTGATTCTCCTTCGGTTCCGCTGAGGAAAGAGGCTGGGTTGACAATATTAGTTACCGTTATATCTACATCATCTTGCTCTATCAGGATAGCCCGGTACTTAAGAAACCTCTGAGGTGAAAGGCAATGCCCCCCTTTTACTTCCAGTACTGCTGAGACTGTATGTGATACCATAACTGTGATTTTCTGGCCTAGGGTGAACTTACGGGCCTCTTGGATGTTTATTACCACTGCTGCCACCGCTCGGAGACAACTACGCCACCCTTTACTTACTTCATCAAGCTGTTTGGAGAAGTATGCCACCGCCCTTCGATAGGGTCCCAAATTCTGGGCTAGGACTCCTAAGGCCATTCCTTGCTTTTCATAGGAAAACAACCAGAAAGGTTTAGTAGTGTCAGGTAATCCCAGGGCAGGTGCTTCCATTAACCTCTTTTTTAATTGATGGAGGGCTTTGTCTGCCTCCCTCTTCCATATAATATTCTTTGAGTCAGATTTTAATAACTCGTATAAAGGCTTTACCAAAAGTCCGTAGTTATATATACAGAGACGACACCATCCTCTCATGTTCGAAGTTCCTTAGGCGTCTGTAGTCGAGGTGTCTGGCAGATGGCCTCCTTCCTCTCCTTCCCCAGTGTCCGTTGGCCTGCGGTTATTTCATATCCCAGATAGGTCACTTGCTGCTGGGCTACCTGTGCTTTCTGTGAAGAAACTTTTTAGCCATTAAGTCCAAGGAAATTTAACAGGCTCACAGTCCATTTTATGCATGTTTCTCTGGTGTCAGGGGCGAGTAATATATCGTCCACATACTGCAAAACCACTCCTGACCCAAGCGGGCGTTTCCACTGTTCCAAGTCTTTAGCTAGCTGATTTCCAAAAAGCGTCGGGCTATTTTTGAAGCCCTGCGGTAGCACAGTCCATGTAAGCTGTGTTTTCCTCCCAGATTCTGGGTTTTCCCATTCGAATGCAAATAAAAGCTGGCTCTCTGGGCTCAAAAGCACGCAGAAAAAGGCATCCTTTAGGTCCAAAACGGTAAACCATGCCAATTCAGGTACCAGTTTAGTTAGAAGAGTGTATGGATTTGCCACTACCGGATGCAAATCCTCAACAATTCTGTTGATAGCTCTGAGGTCCTGCACTATGCGATAGCTACCTTCCGGCTTCTTAACAGGTAATATTGGAGTGTTATACTCTGATTCACATTCTTTCAGCAGCCCATACTCAATAAACAGATCTATAGTTGGTCGGATCCCATCCCTGTCCTCTCTTCTAAGGGGATACTGTTTATCTCGCACCGGTCGTGCTCCTTGTTGAGGCTTTATCACTATTGGGGAAGCATTTTTTGCTCTCCCCGGCACTCCCGAGGCCCAGACCCCCGGATAAAGTTGGGCTTTAATCTCCTCAGGCACTCCTGTAGAAATGGGAGTTCCCATTAGGGCCAAACTTAGTATTTCAATTAGTTGATCTTCTCTTATCCGGAGTTCCATTTTCCCTTTTTTGAATTTAATTTCTGATCCCAATTGCTCTAATAAATCTCACCCTAACAGGGGTCTCGGCGAATTTGGCAGATATAAAAATTTGTGTATCCCCAATTGTTTTCCCAATTTGAACTTAAGAGGTTTGAGAAAATATGCCTTTTCGCTCCGGCCAGTGGCTCCTGTTACTGTTATAGAATCAGTATCGATAGGGGTCAGAGCTTGATTTAAAACCGAATACATTGCTCCTGTATCCACCAAAAATTCTATTCTTGTTGCTTTTTCCCTAGCCTTAGGGTAACCAGTGGATCCGCTAGGGTAGATTCCCCCGGTCCCCGTCAATCTTCTTTATAATGGGCCTGAATTTTTTCTTTTCGTCTTTTTGGACACCCATTCTTCCAGTGCCCTCTCTGCTTACACCATGCACATTGATCTCTTTCTAATGGTTTCCTAAAATTCCCTGCTTTCGTTTCCCCCTCCCATGTATTGCTACCACCAGTGCCCGTCTGTCCCTTTTCTTATCCTCCTCCCGGTTGTTAAACACTCTCCATGCCTCATCTAACAGAGTCTCTAGATTCCTGCTGTCGGTTGTTCTCAGTTTTTGCAGCTTCCTCCGGATATCGTTGGCAGACTGCCCTAAAAAGAGAGACACTAACTGCTGGATTCCTATCTCTGATCCAGGGTCCGAGGGGGTGTAGCGTCTCATTGCATCTCGTAATTTATCTAGAAACTCCGAGGGACTCTCCTTCGGCCCTCGTCTTACAGCATACAGCATTGACCAGTTAATGGCTTTCGGGATAGCCCTCTCCATCCCTGTTATAATCCAATCTCTGTAAGTTTCTAGCGCCTCTGAATGAGTGGTCCTGTTTGGGTTCCAGTGAGGGTTCTGCAAAGGGAAGTGTTCTTTAATGTACCTTCCTGAATCTTTCAGTTGGTCCGTGGCTATATTGTGAGCAGTTTTTAAAACCAGTTTTTTCTCAGTTTCTGTTAGGTGATCTAATAAAAAAAGGATATCACTGCAGTCAGGATTGTGCTGCTTTACCAGAAACTGAAAATGTCTAGTAACCCCTACGGGATCATTCCGATAATTCTTTGCCACACTTTTCCATGTTTCTAAATCAAATGAGGAAAAAGGGACTTTTATCATTACGGATAGTCCGTCCGGACCCATGGCTTCCATTAAGGGTGCTTGAGTCGGTGCTTGCTCTGTCCTTTTCCGAGTACGGGACGATACAGGGCTGTCAGGTGGGGTTTGGGATTCAGTTTTGGAATCAGCTTCAGTTTCTCTATCTTCTTGAGGAACCTTTACCCCCTCCCAACGGTCTTCTATTGCTCTAACCGATGGTAAGTAAGTGTCAAGAAAATAGTCTTCTTTAAGATCCCGAATCTTTTCAGGCTTTGTACATCTCTGCCCTATGCTACAGGCTGAACAACATCTTTTTATATTACCTTTCATTTCTCCTCTTCTTTCTTTCTCTAAGGCTAGTACCATCGGGTCTTGTGGAGGTAATAGCCCGCAGTCCCGTTGGTACTCTGTGTGGTTCCAAAGCGTGAAAAACATATCCGCATATGTGACTTCATCCCACTTTCCTTCCCTTCTAAGGAACAGCATTAATTGTAGTATAGTATTGTAATTAAGAGTCCCGTTCAGGGCCATTTCTCCTGATCATCTAATTTGTAAAGGGGCCACCTTTGATTACAATATTTAATTAAGGTTTTCTTGTCCACGCTGCCACCTGGTGAGCCCCCGATCTCCTTCCAGTGTGCTAAAATACACCCTAGGGTACTACTTTTCAGTATCTCACTTCCTTGATTTTTACCCTTTTTATGTTCCCTTACCCCCTTAGTTCAGAGGCGATCCTGATCTCCGTGTGTCAGGTGTTACCCCCCCGCTGCCGCTGTCGCTACCTTTATCTCCAGGGGTAGGCTATGTCTCCACAGATTATTTGTTGCAACTCTCCCGCCCGCTCGATCTTTTACCACTCAGTCCAGCTACCACACTGTGGACACCAAAAATCGTCCTCCCGATCTACCCAAACCTCTGTATTACAAGCAAAGCACTTTAAGACAAAAATAGGATCACAAAAGTTATCCGAATATCCAAGACACTGCCACTTAATATTCTCATTACTAGATTCACACAATGCTTCTGTACAGTCGTTCGTCTGTACGCTTCGTTCGTCTCCGGCCGCTCTCCTCGCGGAGAACACGGAACAGCGGATCGGAACTTCACACTCGCTCTGCAGCAGTGCCGCGTCTCAATCACTCATACAACAATTACAGACAATAACACGGTAGGGATACCTTATGACAAATACACTAAATAATCAACAATATTACAATTCCACACACTAACCCAAAACCCAGGGATCCCACACCATTAGCCCAAGCTTGAGCATACCCCGGGGCGAGAACACCGACTCTTTACCACGCGTAGGACGTCTCCTCACGACTTACAGTTCCCCCCAATGAAACCCTAAAACATACCTGGTCCGCAGGAGATGGTCCTTGTCTGTCCCCGCGGTGATCTGGATGAGTTGGGGAGTCCTTCCGAGAAATCTCGGGGGCGCCCAGAGGACTCCCGTCCTCAGCAGGTCCCGCAGCCGGTCAGAGGGGGTCCCATCTGGGGTGCCAAATTGACGCTCGAAAACAAACATTACAACTCGCAGAGAGTTATAAAGCAGGTATGTTTATTGCAGTGCTGGGTGAAAGGGGGATTTCTCCGCCAAACTTGTACACCGGTTTGTGAGGAAAGTGTCCATTTATGGTAAAAAGCATACATATTCATTAAGGTGGGCAGGTTATTAAAATTAAAGGCGTTACTATTCTAATTATTTCCAAGAACTCGTTATCAAAAATCTCCTCCCCTGTCCTGACCAGATGGACACCTTTCCCAGACAGTTAGGTTCCTTCTCAGCACCTCCTTAGCATGCAGCTGCTCCCGCTATCTTATACACAAAGCCATTTCTTTATCTTGGAATTCTGGGGCCCCGAGCTTTTCTTCTTTCCCAGACTGTAATACATCTGCACTAACAAACTGTAACCGTTCGTTTTCTGAATCAAAGGAGAGGCGATATCGGGAGAGCGCTCGGCGGCACTCGGAGGCGCGCTGTGGTACCGCGGCAAGATTCTGAGAGCACCCAGAGGCACTCGCATGCGCAGGGTGGAGTGTGACGAGCTCGGGAGAGCGCCCGGCGGCACCCCGAGGAGCGGGATGAGCGTGCGTATTGTCGACCGGACACACAGCGGCACCTGGAGGCGCACGGTGGTAGTGCGGCAAGCTCGGCAGAGCGCCCGGCGGCACCCAGACAAGCAGGGTGAAGGAACGGCGATATCGGGAGAGCGTTCAGCGGCACTCGGAGGCACGCGGTGGTACCGCTGTGAGCTCGGCAGTGCGCCCGGCGGCACCCCAGGCACTGTGGTGAAGGAGCAGCGATATCGGGAGAGCGCACGGCAGCACTCGGAGGCGCGCTGTGGTACCGCGGCGAGATCCCGAGAGTGCCCGCTGGCACTTGCCGGCGCACGGTGGTAGCGCGGAGAGCTCAGCAGAGCGCCCAGCAGCACCCCGAGGAGCGGGATGAGCGTGCGTAGGGTCGACCGGACACACAGCGGCACCTGGAGGCGCACGGTGGTAGTGCGGCAAGCTCGGGAGAGCGCCCGGCGGCACCCCGAGCACTGTGGTGAAGGAGCGGCGATATCGGGAGAGCGCGTGGCGGCACCCCGACGTGCGGGGTCAACGAGTGGCGATACCGGGAGAGCGCTCGGCGGCACTCGGAGGCGCACGGTGGTACCGCTGCGAGCTCAGGAGAGCGCCCGGCGGCACCCCGAGCACCGTGGTGAAGGAGCGGCGATATCGGGAGAGCGCCTGGCGGCACCCCGACGTGTGGGGTCAACGAGTGGCGATACCGGGAGAGCGCTCGGCGGCACTCGGAGGCGCACGGTGGTACCGCAGCGAGATCCCGAGAGCAGCGGCACTCACATGCGCAGGGTGGAGCGCGACGAGCTCAGGAGAGCGTCCGGCGGCACCCCGAGGAGCGGGATGAGCGTGCATCGGGACGACCGGACGTACAGCGGCACCTGGAGGCGCACGGTGGTAGTGCGGCGAGCTCGGCAGAGCGCCCGGCGACACCCCGAGGAGCGGGGTGAAGGAGCGGCGATATCGGGAGAGCGCTCGGTGGCAACCGATGAGCGGGATGAGCATGCGCCGGGTCGACCGGACGCACAGCGACACCCGGAAGCTCACGGTGGTAGCGCGGCGAGCTCGGAAGAGCCCCGCAGCACCCCGAAGAGCGGGGTGAAAGATCGGTGTGGTCGGGAGGAGGCGGAGCGACAGCCGGAGGCACAGGGTGGTAGCGTGGTGAGCTCGGACAGTGCCCGGCGGCACCCCGAAGAGCGCGCTGAGGGCACGGGTGAGTCGGACGAGGACTCGTCGGCACCCCGAAGGGCGGGGGGAGCGGCTCGGGCAGGTGGGACGTGCGCCCGTCACCATCCCGAGGGGTGGGTTAAGGCTCGGCGGGATCGAGTTGGCGCCCGACGGCACCCGGAGGGGTGGGATGAGGGTGCGTCGGGGTTGGGAGGATGCGCAGTGACACCCGGAGGCGCAGAGCGGTAGCGCAGCAAGCTCGGCAGAGCGCCCGGAGGCACCCTGCCGAGCGGGGTGTATGTACGGAGCGGTCGGAAGGCGCTCTGCGACACCTGGAGGAGCACGGTAGTAGCGCGGCGAGCTCGGGAAAGCCCCGCATCACCCTGAAGAGCGGGGTGATGAATCGGCGTGGTCGGGAGGACGCGCAGCAACACGCAGAGGCGCACGCTGGTACAACGGCGAGCTCGGACAAGGGTTCCAGAGCTCGGGACTCTGTAGGGTTCCAGAGGGGCTCATAGGGTTCCGTCAAAATCTGTAGGCTTCCCTAGGGGCCCGTAGAGTCCCGTAGATTTCCGTAGGGGCCTGTAGGGTTGTGTAAGCGCTCGCAGGGGTTGGTAGGAGCTTGTAGGGTGCCATATGTTTCTGGAGGGTTGTGTAGGGTTCCGTAGGGGCCTGTGGTGTTCCCTAGGGGCCTGTAGAGTCTCGTACAGTTCCGTAGGGTCCTGTAGGTTTCCATAAGCGCCCGCAGAGGTCTGAAGGGGCCCATACTGTTCCGTAAGGATCCATAGGGCTCCGTAGAGCTTCGTAGGTTTCCTAGAGGCCTCTGGAGTACCGCAGGAGCCAGTAGTGTTCTGTAGGGGCCCGTAGGGTTCCTTCCATAGGAGCTGGCAGTGTTCCGTAGGGTCCTCTAGGGTTGAGTAAGTGCCCGCAGGAGTCTGTAGGAATCCGTGGGATTCTGTAAGGCTCTGGAGGGTTCTGCAGGGTTCCCTAGGGGCCCGTAGAATTCCGTAGTGGCTGGTAAAGTACCCTAGGGCCCTGTACCGTTCCGTAACTGCCTGCAAGGATCTTTAAGCTTTAATAATACCTGTAGGGGTGCACAGTGTTTCTATCAGGTTCCGTAGAGTTCCGTAGGGGTCATATTTTTCTGTAGTGGCTGGTAGTATTCTGTAGGGGTCTGTAGGGTTCCGTAGGCGGCTGCAGTGTTCTGTAGGAGCCCATAGGGTTTTAGTGAGGTTCCATTGTGTTGCTAAGGGTCTTGTAGAGTGCTGTCGGGTCCTGGAGTATTCTGTAGGGTTCCAGAGGGCCTCGTAGGGTTCCGTCGAAATCTGAAGGGTTCCCTAGGGGCCCGTAGAGTCCCGTAGATTTCCGTAGGGGCCTGTAGGGTTGTGTAAGTGCCCGCAGGGGTTGGTAGGAGCTTGTAGGGTGCCATATGTTTCCGAAGGGTTGTGTAGGGTTCCGTAGGGGCCTGTGGTGTTCCCTAGGGGCCTGTAGAGTCTCGTACAGTTCCGTAGGGTCCTGTAGGTTTCCATAAGCGCCCGCAGAGGTCTGAAGGGGCCCGTACTGTTCCGTAAGGATCCATAGGGCTCCGTAGAGCTTCGTAGGTTCCCTAGAGGCCTCTGGAGTACCGCAGGAGCCAGTAGTGTTCTGTAGGGGCCCGTAGGGTTCCTCCCATAGGAGCTGGCAGTGTTCCGTAGGGTCCTCTAGGGTTGAGTAAGTGCCCGCAGGAGTCTGTAGGAATCCGTGGGATTCTGTAAGGTTCTGGAGGGTTCTGCGGGGTTCCGTAGGGGCCCGTAGAGTTCCATAGTGGCTGGTAAAGTACCCTAGGGCCCTGTACCATTCCGTAACTGCCTGCAAGGGTCTTTAGGCTTCCGTAGGGGCTGGGAGGGTTCCATAAAGTTCCGTGGGTTCCTGCAGAGTTCTGCAAGTGCCCGCAAGGGCCTGTAGGGGCCCACAGTGTTTCTGTCAGGTTCCGTAGAGTTCCGTAGGGGCCATATTTTTCTGTAGTGGCTGGTAGTATTCTGTAGGGGTCTGTAGGGTTCCGTAGGCGGCTGCAGTGTTCTGTAGGAGCCCATAGGGTTTTAGTGAGGTTCCGTTGTGTTGCTAAGAGTCTTGTAGAGTGCTGTCGGGTCCTGGAGTATTCTGTAGGGTTCCAGAGGGGCTCGTAGGGTTCCATCGAAATCTGTAGGGTTCCCTAGGGGCCCGTAGAGTCCCATAGATTTCCGTAGGGGCCTGTAGGGTTGTGTAAGTACCCGCAGGGGTTGGTAGGAGCTTGTAGAGTTCCATAAGTTTCCAGAGGGTTGTGTAGGGTTCCGTAGGGGCCTGTGGTGTTCCCTAGGGGCCTGTAGAGTCTCGTACAGTTCCGTAAGGGCCTGTGATGTTCTCTAGGGGCCTGTAGAGTCTCGTACAGTTCCGTAAGGGCCTGTGGTGTTCTCTAGGGGCCTGTAGAGTCTCGTACAGTTCCGTAGGGTCCTGTAGGTTTCCATAAGCGCCCGCAGAGGTCTGAAGGGGCCCGTACTGTTCCGTGAGGATCCATAGGGTTCCGTAGAGCTTCGTAGGTTCCCTAGAGGCCTCTGGAGTACCGCAGGAGCCAGTAGTGTTCTGTAGGGGCCCGTAGGGTTCCTTCCATAGGGGCTGGCAGTGTTCCGTAGGGTCCTCTAGTGTTGAGTAAGTGCCCGCAGGAGTCTGTAGGAGTCTGTGGGATTCTGTAAGGTTGCGGAGGGTTCTGCAGGGTTCCGTAGGGGCCCGTAGAGTTCCGTAGTGGCTGGTAAAGTTCCGTAGGGCCCTGTGGGGTTCTGTATGGACCTGTAGGGTTCCGTAGGGGCCTGCAGGGTTCCGTAAGTGCCCGCAGGTGTCTGTAGGGTTCCGTAGGCACCTGCAGTGTTCTGTAGGAGCCCATAGGGTTTTAGTGAGGTTCCGTTGTGTTGCTAAGGGTCTTGTAGAGTGCTGTCGGGTCCTGGAGTATTCTGTAGGGTTCCAGAGGGGCTCGTAGGGTTTCGTCGAAATCTGTAGGGTTCCCTAGGGGCCCGTAGAGTCCCATAGATTTCCGTAGGGGCCTGTAGGGTTGTGTAAGTGCCCGCAGGGGTTGGTAGGAGCTTGTAGGGTGCCATATGTTTCCGGAGGGTTGTGTAGGGTTCCGTAAGGGCCTGTGGTGTTCCCTAGGGGCCTGTAGAGTCTCGTACAGTTCCGTAGGGTCCTGTAGGTTTCCATAAGCGCCCGCAGAGGTCTGAAGGGGCCCGTACTGTTCCGTAAGGATCCATAGGGTTCCGTAGAGCTTCGTAGGTTCCCTAGAGGCCTCTGGAGTACCGCAGGAGCCAGTAGTGTTCTTTAGGGGCCCGTAGGGTTCCTTCTATAGGGGCTGGCAGTGTTCCGTAGGGTCCTCTAGGGTTGAGTAAGTGCCCGCAGGAGTCTGTGGGATTCTGTAAAGTTCCGGAGGGTTCTGCAGGGTTCCCTAGGGGCCCGTAGAGTTCCGTAGTGGCTGGTAAAGTACCCTAGGGCCCTGTACCATTCCGTAACTGCCTGCAAGGGTCTTTAGGCTTCCGTAGGGGCTGGTAGGGTTCCGTAAAGTTCCGTGTGTTCCTGCAGAGTTCTGCAAGTGCCCGCAAGGGCCTGTAGGGGTGCACAGTGTTTCTATCAGGTTCCGTAGAGTTCCGTAGGGGTCATATTTTTCTGTAGTGGCTGGTAGTATTCTGTAGGGGTCTGTAGGGTTCCGTAGGCGGCTGCAGTGTTCTGTAGGAGCCCATAGGGTTTTAGTGAGGTTCCGTTGTGTTGCTAAGAGTCTTGTAGAGTGCTGTCGGGTCCTGGAGTATTCTGTAGGGTTCCAGAGGGGCTCGTAGGGTTCCATCGAAATCTGTAGGCTTCCCTAGGGGCCCGTAGAGTCCCGTAGATTTCCGTAGGGGCCTGTAGGGTTGTGTAAGTGCCCGCAGGGGTTGGTAGGAGCTTATAGAGTTCCATAAGTTTCCAGAGGGTTGTGTAGGGTTCCGTAGGGGCCTGTGGTGTTCCCTAGGGGCCTGTAGAGTCTCGTACAGTTCCGTAAGGGCCTGTGGTGTTCTCTAGGGGCCTGTAGAGTCTCGTACAGTTCCGTAGGGTCCTGTAGGTTTCCATAAGCGCCCGCAGAGGTCTGAAGGGGCCCGTACTGTTCCGTGAGGATCCATAGGGTTCCGTAGAGCTTCGTAGGTTCCCTAGAGGCCTCTGGAGTACCGCAGGAGCCAGTAGTGTTCTCTAGGGGCCCGTAGGGTTCCTTCCATAGGGGCTGGCAGTGTTAGGTAGGGGCCTGTAGGGTTGAGTAAGTGCCCGCAGAAGTCTGTAGGAGTCTGTGGGATTCTCTAAGGTTGCGGAGGGTTCTGCAGGGTTCCGTAGGGACCCGTAGAGTTCCGTAGTGGCTGGTAAAGTTCCGTAGGGCCCTGTGGGGTTCTGTATGGACCTGTAGGGTTCCGTAGGGGCCTGCAGGGTTCCGTAAGTGCCCGCAGGTGTCTGTAGGGTTCCGTAGGGGTCTCTAGGGTTCCGTAGGCACCTGCAGTGTTCTGTAGGAGCCCATAGGGTTTTAGTGAGGTTCCGTTGTGTTGCTAAGGGTCTTGTAGAGTGCTGTCGGGTCCTGGAGTATTCTGTAGGGTTCCAGAGGGGCTCGTAGGGTTTTGTCGAAATCTGAAGGGTTCCCTAGGGGCCCGTAGAGTCCCGTAGATTTCCGTAGGGGCCTGTAGGGTTGTGTAAGTGCCCGCAGGGGTTGGTAGGAGCTTGTAGGGTGCCATATGTTTCCGGAGGGTTGTGTAGGGTTCCGTAAGGGCCTGTGGTGTTCCCTAGGGGCCTGTAGAGTCTCGTACAGTTCCATAGGGTCCTGTAGGTTTCCATAAGCGCCCGCAGAGGTCTGAAGGGGCCCGTACTGTTCCGTAAGGATCCATAGGGCTCCGTAGAGCTTCGTAGGTTCCCTAGAGGCCTCTGGAGTACCGCAGGAGCCAGTAGTGTTCTGTAGGGGCCCGTAGGGTTCCTTCCATAGGAGCTGGCAGTGTTCCGTAGGGTCCTCTAGGGTTGAGTAAGTGCCCGCAGGAGTCTGTAGGAATCCGTGGGATTCTGTAAGGTTCTGGAGGGTTCTGCAGGGTTCCGTAGGGGCCCGTAGAGTTCCATAGTGGCTGGTAAAGTACCCTAGGGCCCTGTACCATTCCGTAACTGCCTGCAAGGGTCTTTAGGCTTCCGTAGGGGCTGGGAGGGTTCCATAAAGTTCCGTGGGTTCCTGCAGAGTTCTGCAAGTGCCCGCAAGGGCCTGTAGGGGCCCACAGTGTTTCTGTCAGGTTCCGTAGAGTTCCGTAGGGGCCATATTTTTCTGTAGTGGCTGGTAGTATTCTGTAGGGGTCTGTAGGGTTCCGTAGGCACCTGCAGTGTTCTGTAGGAGCCCATAGGGTTTTAGTGAGGTTCCGTTGTGTTGCTAAGAGTCTTGTAGAGTGCTGTCGGGTCCTGGAGTATTCTGTAGGGTTCCAGAGGGGCTCGTAGGGTTCCATCGAAATCTGTAGGGTTCCCTAGGGGCCCGTAGAGTCCCATAGATTTCCGTAGGGGCCTGTAGGGTTGTGTAAGTGCCCGCAGGGGTTGGTAGGAGCTTGTAGAGTTCCATAAGTTTCCAGAGGGTTGTGTAGGGTTCCGTAGGGGCCTGTGGTGTTCCCTAGGGGCCTGTAGAGTCTCGTACAGTTCCGTAAGGGCCTGTGATGTTCTCTAGGGGCCTGTAGAGTCTCGTACAGTTCCGTAAGGGCCTGTGGTGTTCTCTAGGGGCCTGTAGAGTCTCGTACAGTTCCGTAGGGTCCTGTAGGTTTCCATAAGCGCCCGCAGAGGTCTGAAGGGGCCCGTACTGTTCCGTGAGGATCCATAGGGTTCCGTAGAGCTTCGTAGGTTCCCTAGAGGCCTCTGGAGTACCGCAGGAGCCAGTAGTGTTCTCTAGGGGCCCGTAGGGTTCCTTCCATAGGGGCTGGCAGTGTTCCGTAGGGTCCTCTAGTGTTGAGTAAGTGCCCGCAGGAGTCTGTAGGAGTCTGTGGGATTCTGTAAGGTTGCGGAGGGTTCTGCAGGGTTCCGTAGGGGCCCGTAGAGTTCCACAGTGGCTGGTAAAGTTCCCTAGGGCCCTGTGGGGTTCTGTATGGACCTGTAGGGTTCCGTAGGGGCCTGCAGGGTTCCGTAAGTGCCCGCAGGTGTCTGTAGGATTCCGTAGGCACCTGCAGTGTTCTGTAGGAGCCCATAGGGTTTTAGTGAGGTTCCGTTGTGTTGCTAAGGGTCTTGTAGAGTGCTGTCGGGTCCTGGAGTATTCTGTAGGGTTCCAGAGGGGCTCGTAGGGTTTTGTCGAAATCTGAAGGGTTCCCTAGGGGCCCGTAGAGTCCCGTAGATTTCCGTAGGGGCCTGTAGGGTTGTGTAAGTGCCCGCAGGGGTTGGTAGGAGCTTGTAGGGTGCCATATGTTTCCGGAGGGTTGTGTAGGGTTCCGTAAGGGCCTGTGGTGTTCCCTAGGGGCCTGTAGAGTCTCGTACAGTTCCATAGGGTCCTGTAGGTTTCCATAAGCGCCCGCAGAGGTCTGAAGGGGCCCGTACTGTTCCGTAAGGATCCATAGGGCTCCGTAGAGCTTCGTAGGTTCCCTAGAGGCCTCTGGAGTACCGCAGGAGCCAGTAGTGTTCTGTAGGGGCCCGTAGGGTTCCTTCTATAGGGGCTGGCAGTGTTCCGTAGGGTCCTCTAGGGTTGAGTAAGTGCCCGCAGGAGTCTGTAGGAATCCGTGGGATTCTGTAAGGTTCTGGAGGGTTCTGCAGGGTTCCGTAGGGGCCCGTAGAGTTCCATAGTGGCTGGTAAAGTACCCTAGGGCCCTGTACCATTCCGTAACTGCCTGCAAGGGTCTTTAGGCTTCCGTAGGGGCTGGGAGGGTTCCATAAAGTTCCGTGGGTTCCTGCAGAGTTCTGCAAGTGCCCGCAAGGGCCTGTAGGGGCCCACAGTGTTTCTGTCAGGTTCCGTAGAGTTCCGTAGGGGCCATATTTTTCTGTAGTGGCTGGTAGTATTCTGTAGGGGTCTGTAGGGTTCCGTAGGCACCTGCAGTGTTCTGTAGGAGCCCATAGGGTTTTAGTGAGGTTCCGTTGTGTTGCTAAGAGTCTTGTAGAGTGCTGTCGGGTCCTGGAGTATTCTGTAGGGTTCCAGAGGGGCTCGTAGGGTTCCATCGAAATCTGTAGGGTTCCCTAGGGGCCTGTAGAGTCCCATAGATTTCCGTAGGGGCCTGTAGGGTTGTGTAAGTGCCCGCAGGGGTTGGTAGGAGCTTGTAGAGTTCCATAAGTTTCCAGAGGGTTGTGTAGGGTTCCGTAGGGGCCTGTGGTGTTCCCTAGGGGCCTGTAGAGTCTCGTACAGTTCCGTAAGGGCCTGTGATGTTCTCTAGGGGCCTGTAGAGTCTCGTACAGTTCCGTAAGGGCCTGTGGTGTTCTCTAGGGGCCTGTAGAGTCTCGTACAGTTCCGTAGGGTCCTGTAGGTTTCCATAAGCGCCCGCAGAGGTCTGAAGGGGCCCGTACTGTTCCGTGAGGATCCATAGGGTTCCGTAGAGCTTCGTAGGTTCCCTAGAGGCCTCTGGAGTACCGCAGGAGCCAGTAGTGTTCTCTAGGGGCCCGTAGGGTTCCTTCCATAGGGGCTGGCAGTGTTCCGTAGGGTCCTCTAGTGTTGAGTAAGTGCCCGCAGGAGTCTGTAGGAGTCTGTGGGATTCTGTAAGGTTGCGGAGGGTTCTGCAGGGTTCCGTAGGGGCCCGTAGAGTTCCACAGTGGCTGGTAAAGTTCCCTAGGGCCCTGTGGGGTTCTGTATGGACCTGTAGGGTTCCGTAGGGGCCTGCAGGGTTCCGTAAGTGCCCGCAGGTGTCTGTAGGATTCCGTAGGCACCTGCAGTGTTCTGTAGGAGCCCATAGGGTTTTAGTGAGGTTCCGTTGTGTTGCTAAGGGTCTTGTAGAGTGCTGTCGGGTCCTGGAGTATTCTGTAGGGTTCCAGAGGGGCTCGTAGGGTTTCGTCGAAATCTGTAGGGTTCCCTAGGGGCCCGTAGAGTCCCATAGATTTCCGTAGGGGCCTGTAGGGTTGTGTAAGTGCCCGCAGGGGTTGGTAGGAGCTTGTAGGGTGCCATATGTTTCCGGAGGGTTGTGTAGGGTTCCGTAAGGGCCTGTGGTGTTCCCTAGGGGCCTGTAGAGTCTCGTACAGTTCCGTAGGGTCCTGTAGGTTTCCATAAGCGCCCGCAGAGGTCTGAAGGGGCCCGTACTGTTCCGTAAGGATCCATAGGGTTCCGTAGAGCTTCGTAGGTTCCCTAGAGGCCTCTGGAGTACCGCAGGAGCCAGTAGTGTTCTTTAGGGGCCCGTAGGGTTCCTTCTATAGGGGCTGGCAGTGTTCCGTAGGGTCCTCTAGGGTTGAGTAAGTGCCCGCAGGAGTCTGTAGGAGTCTGTGGGATTCTGTAAAGTTCCGGAGGGTTCTGCAGGGTTCCCTAGGGGCCCGTAGAGTTCCGTAGTGGCTGGTAAAGTACCCTAGGGCCCTGTACCATTCCGTAACTGCCTGCAAGGGTCTTTAGGCTTCCGTAGGGGCTGGTAGGGTTCCGTAAAGTTCCGTGTGTTCCTGCAGAGTTCTGCAAGTGCCCGCAAGGGCCTGTAGGGGTGCACAGTGTTTCTATCAGGTTCCGTAGAGTTCCGTAGGGGTCATATTTTTCTGTAGTGGCTGGTAGTATTCTGTAGGGGTCTGTAGGGTTCCGTAGGCGCCTGCAGTGTTCTGTAGGAGCCCATAGGGTTTTAGTGAGGTTCCGTTGTGTTGCTAAGAGTCTTGTAGAGTGCTGTCGGGTCCTGGAGTATTCTGTAGGGTTCCAGAGGGGCTCGTAGGGTTCCATCGAAATCTGTAGGCTTCCCTAGGGGCCCGTAGAGTCCCGTAGATTTCCGTAGGGGCCAGTAGGGTTGTGTAAGTGCCCGCAGGGGTTGGTAGGAGCTTATAGAGTTCCATAAGTTTCCAGAGGGTTGTGTAGGGTTCCGTAGGGGCCTGTGGTGTTCCCTAGGGGCCTGTAGAGTCTCGTACAGTTCCGTAAGGGCCTGTGGTGTTCTCTAGGGGCCTGTAGAGTCTCGTACAGTTCCGTAGGGTCCTGTAGGTTTCCATAAGCGCCCGCAGAGGTCTGAAGGGGCCCGTACTGTTCCGTGAGGATCCATAGGGTTCCGTAGAGCTTCGTAGGTTCCCTAGAGGCCTCTGGAGTACCGCAGGAGCCAGTAGTGTTCTCTAGGGGCCCGTAGGGTTCCTTCCATAGGGGCTGGCAGTGTTAGGTAGGGGCCTGTAGGGTTGAGTAAGTGCCCGCAGAAGTCTGTAGGAGTCTGTGGGATTCTCTAAGGTTGCGGAGGGTTCTGCAGGGTTCCGTAGGGACCCGTAGAGTTCCGTAGTGGCTGGTAAAGTTCCGTAGGGCCCTGTGGGGTTCTGTATGGACCTGTAGGGTTCCGTAGGGGCCTGCAGGGTTCCGTAAGTGCCCGCAGGTGTCTGTAGGGTTCCGTAGGGGTCTCTAGGGTTCCGTAGGCACCTGCAGTGTTCTGTAGGAGCCCATAGGGTTTTAGTGAGGTTCCGTTGTGTTGCTAAGGGTCTTGTAGAGTGCTGTCGGGTCCTGGAGTATTCTGTAGGGTTCCAGAGGGGCTCGTAGGGTTTCGTCGAAATCTGTAGGGTTCCCTAGGGGCCCGTAGAGTCCCATAGATTTCCGTAGGGGCCTGTAGGGTTGTGTAAGTGCCCGCAGGGGTTGGTAGGAGCTTGTAGGGTGCCATATGTTTCCGGAGGGTTGTGTAGGGTTCCGTAAGGGCCTGTGGTGTTCCCTAGGGGCCTGTAGAGTCTCGTACAGTTCCATAGGGTCCTGTAGGTTTCCATAAGCGCCCGCAGAGGTCTGAAGGGGCCCGTACTGTTCCGTAAGGATCCATAGGGTTCCGTAGAGCTTCGTAGGTTCCCTAGAGGCCTCTGGAGTACCGCAGGAGCCAGTAGTGTTCTTTAGGGGCCCGTAGGGTTCCTTCTATAGGGGCTGGCAGTGTTCCGTAGGGTCCTCTAGGGTTGAGTAAGTGCCCGCAGGAGTCTGTAGGAGTCTGTGGGATTCTGTAAAGTTCCGGAGGGTTCTGCAGGGTTCCCTAGGGGCCCGTAGAGTTCCGTAGTGGCTGGTAAAGTACCCTAGGGCCCTGTACCATTCCGTAACTGCCTGCAAGGGTCTTTAGGCTTCCGTAGGGGCTGGTAGGGTTCCGTAAAGTTCCGTGGGTTCCTGCAGAGTTCTGCAAGTGCCCGCAAGGGCCTGTAGGGGTGCACAGTGTTTCTATCAGGTTCCGTAGAGTTCCGTAGGGGTCATATTTTTCTGTAGTGGCTGGTAGTATTCTGTAGGGGTCTGTAGGGTTCCGTAGGCGCCTGCAGTGTTCTGTAGGAGCCCATAGGGTTTTAGTGAGGTTCCGTTGTGTTGCTAAGAGTCTTGTAGAGTGCTGTCGGGTCCTGGAGTATTCTGTAGGGTTCCAGAGGGGCTCGTAGGGTTCCATCGAAATCTGTAGGGTTCCCTAGGGGCCCGTAGAGTCCCATAGATTTCCGTAGGGGCCTGTAGGGTTGTGTAAGTACCCGCAGGGGTTGGTAGGAGCTTGTAGAGTTCCATAAGTTTCCAGAGGATTGTGTAGGGTTCCGTAGGGGCCTGTGGTGTTCCCTAGGGGCCTGTAGAGTCTCGTACAGTTCCGTAAGGGCCTGTGATGTTCTCTAGGGGCCTGTAGAGTCTCGTACAGTTCCGTAAGGGCCTGTGGTGTTCCCTAGGGGCCTGTAGAGTCTCGTACAGTTCCGTAGGGTCCTGTAGGTTTCCATAAGCGCCCGCAGAGGTCTGAAGGGGCCCGTACTGTTCCGTGAGGATCCATAGGGTTCCGTAGAGCTTCGTAGGTTCCCTAGAGGCCTCTGGAGTACCGCAGGAGCCAGTAGTGTTCTCTAGGGGCCCGTAGGGTTCCTTCCATAGGGGCTGGCAGTGTTCCGTAGGGTCCTCTAGTGTTGAGTAAGTGCCCGCAGGAGTCTGTAGGAGTCTGTGGGATTCTGTAAGGTTGCGGAGGGTTCTGCAGGGTTCCGTAGGGGCCCGTAGAGTTCCGTAGTGGCTGGTAAAGTTCCGTAGGGCCCTGTGGGGTTCTGTATGGACCTGTAGGGTTCCGTAGGGGCCTGCAGGGTTCCGTAAGTGCCCGCAGGTGTCTGTAGGGTTCCGTAGGCACCTGCAGTGTTCTGTAGGAGCCCATAGGGTTTTAGTGAGGTTCCGTTGTGTTGCTAAGGGTCTTGTAGAGTGCTGTCGGGTCCTGGAGTATTCTGTAGGGTTCCAGAGGGGCTCGTAGGGTTTCGTCGAAATCTGTAGGGTTCCCTAGGGGCCCGTAGAGTCCCATAGATTTCCGTAGGGGCCTGTAGGGTTGTGTAAGTGCCCGCAGGGGTTGGTAGGAGCTTGTAGGGTGCCATATGTTTCCGGAGGGTTGTGTAGGGTTCCGTAAGGGCCTGTGGTGTTCCCTAGGGGCCTGTAGAGTCTCGTACAGTTCCGTAGGGTCCTGTAGGTTTCCATAAGCGCCCGCAGAGGTCTGAAGGGGCCCGTACTGTTCCGTAAGGATCCATAGGGTTCCGTAGAGCTTCGTAGGTTCCCTAGAGGCCTCTGGAGTACCGCAGGAGCCAGTAGTGTTCTTTAGGGGCCCGTAGGGTTCCTTCTATAGGGGCTGGCAGTGTTCCGTAGGGTCCTCTAGGGTTGAGTAAGTGCCCGCAGGAGTCTGTAGGAGTCTGTGGGATTCTGTAAAGTTCCGGAGGGTTCTGCAGGGTTCCCTAGGGGCCCGTAGAGTTCCGTAGTGGCTGGTAAAGTACCCTAGGGCCCTGTACCATTCCGTAACTGCCTGCAAGGGTCTTTAGGCTTCCGTAGGGGCTGGTAGGGTTCCGTAAAGTTCCGTGTGTTCCTGCAGAGTTCTGCAAGTGCCCGCAAGGGCCTGTAGGGGTGCACAGTGTTTCTATCAGGTTCCGTAGAGTTCCGTAGGGGTCATATTTTTCTGTAGTGGCTGGTAGTATTCTGTAGGGGTCTGTAGGGTTCCGTAGGCGCCTGCAGTGTTCTGTAGGAGCCCATAGGGTTTTAGTGAGGTTCCGTTGTGTTGCTAAGAGTCTTGTAGAGTGCTGTCGGGTCCTGGAGTATTCTGTAGGGTTCCAGAGGGGCTCGTAGGGTTCCATCGAAATCTGTAGGCTTCCCTAGGGGCCCGTAGAGTCCCGTAGATTTCCGTAGGGGCCTGTAGGGTTGTGTAAGTGCCCGCAGGGGTTGGTAGGAGCTTATAGAGTTCCATAAGTTTCCAGAGGGTTGTGTAGGGTTCCGTAGGGGCCTGTGGTGTTCCCTAGGGGCCTGTAGAGTCTCGTACAGTTCCGTAAGGGCCTGTGGTGTTCTCTAGGGGCCTGTAGAGTCTCGTACAGTTCCGTAGCGTCCTGTAGGTTTCCATAAGCGCCCGCAGAGGTCTGAAGGGGCCCGTACTGTTCCGTGAGGATCCATAGGGTTCCGTAGAGCTTCGTAGGTTCCCTAGAGGCCTCTGGAGTACCGCAGGAGCCAGTAGTGTTCTCTAGGGGCCCGTAGGGTTCCTTCCATAGGGGCTGGCAGTGTTAGGTAGGGGCCTGTAGGGTTGAGTAAGTGCCCGCAGAAGTCTGTAGGAGTCTGTGGGATTCTCTAAGGTTGCGGAGGGTTCTGCAGGGTTCCGTAGGGACCCGTAGAGTTCCGTAGTGGCTGGTAAAGTTCCGTAGGGCCCTGTGGGGTTCTATATGGACCTGTAGGGTTCCGTAGGGGCCTGCAGGGTTCCGTAAGTGCCCGCAGGTGTCTGTAGGGTTCCGTAGGGGTCTGTAGGGTTCCGTAGGCACCTGCAGTGTTCTGTAGGAGCCCATAGGGTTTTAGTGAGGTTCCGTTGTGTTGCTAAGGGTCTTGTAGAGTGCTGTCGGGTCCTGGAGTATTCTGTAGGGTTCCAGAGGGGCTCGTAGGGTTTCGTCGAAATCTGTAGGGTTCCCTAGGGGCCCGTAGAGTCCCATAGATTTCCGTAGGGGCCTGTAGGGTTGTGTAAGTGCCCGCAGGGGTTGGTAGGAGCTTGTAGGGTGCCATATGTTTCCGGAGGGTTGTGTAGGGTTCCGTAAGGGCCTGTGGTGTTCCCTAGGGGCCTGTAGAGTCTCGTACAGTTCCGTAGGGTCCTGTAGGTTTCCATAAGCGCCCGCAGAGGTCTGAAGGGGCCCGTACTGTTCTGTAAGGATCCATAGGGTTCCGTAGAGCTTCGTAGGTTCCCTAGAGGCCTCTGGAGTACCGCAGGAGCCAGTAGTGTTCTTTAGGGGCCCGTAGGGTTCCTTCTATAGGGGCTGGCAGTGTTCCGTAGGGTCCTCTAGGGTTGAGTAAGTGCCCGCAGGAGTCTGTAGGAGTCTGTGGGATTCTGTAAAGTTCCGGAGGGTTCTGCAGGGTTCCCTAGGGGCCCGTAGAGTTCCGTAGTGGCTGGTAAAGTACCCTAGGGCCCTGTACCATTCCGTAACTGCCTGCAAGGGTCTTTAGGCTTCCGTAGGGGCTGGTAGGGTTCCGTAAAGTTCCGTGTGTTCCTGCAGAGTTCTGCAAGTGCCCGCAAGGGCCTGTAGGGGTGCACAGTGTTTCTATCAGGTTCCGTAGAGTTCCGTAGGGGTCATATTTTTCTGTAGTGGCTGGTAGTATTCTGTAGGGGTCTGTAGGGTTCCGTAGGCGGCTGCAGTGTTCTGTAGGAGCCCATAGGGTTTTAGTGAGGTTCCGTTGTGTTGCTAAGAGTCTTGTAGAGTGCTGTCGGGTCCTGGAGTATTCTGTAGGGTTCCAGAGGGGCTCGTAGGGTTCCATCGAAATCTGTAGGCTTCCCTAGGGGCCCGTAGAGTCCCGTAGATTTCCGTAGGGGCCTGTAGGGTTGTGTAAGTGCCCGCAGGGGTTGGTAGGAGCTTATAGAGTTCCATAAGTTTCCAGAGGGTTGTGTAGGGTTCCGTAGGGGCCTGTGGTGTTCCCTAGGGGCCTGTAGAGTCTCGTACAGTTCCGTAAGGGCCTGTGGTGTTCTCTAGGGGCCTGTAGAGTCTCGTACAGTTCCGTAGGGTCCTGTAGGTTTCCATAAGCGCCCGCAGAGGTCTGAAGGGGCCCGTACTGTTCCGTGAGGATCCATAGGGTTCCGTAGAGCTTCGTAGGTTCCCTAGAGGCCTCTGGAGTACCGCAGGAGCCAGTAGTGTTCTCTAGGGGCCCGTAGGGTTCCTTCCATAGGGGCTGGCAGTGTTAGGTAGGGGCCTGTAGGGTTGAGTAAGTGCCCGCAGAAGTCTGTAGGAGTCTGTGGGATTCTCTAAGGTTGCGGAGGGTTCTGCAGGGTTCCGTAGGGACCCGTAGAGTTCCGTAGTGGCTGGTAAAGTTCCGTAGGGCCCTGTGGGGTTCTGTATGGACCTGTAGGGTTCCGTAGGGGCCTGCAGGGTTCCGTAAGTGCCCGCAGGTGTCTGTAGGGTTCCGTAGGGGTCTCTAGGGTTCCGTAGGCACCTGCAGTGTTCTGTAGGAGCCCATAGGGTTTTAGTGAGGTTCCGTTGTGTTGCTAAGGGTCTTGTAGAGTGCTGTCGGGTCCTGGAGTATTCTGTAGGGTTCCAGAGGGGCTCGTAGGGTTTCGTCGAAATCTGTAGGGTTCCCTAGGGGCCCGTAGAGTCCCGTAGATTTCCGTAGGGGCCTGTAGGGTTGTGTAAGTGCCCGCAGGGGTTGGTAGGAGCTTGTAGGGTGCCATATGTTTCCGGAGGGTTGTGTAGGGTTCCGTAAGGGCCTGTGGTGTTCCCTAGGGGCCTGTAGAGTCTCGTACAGTTCCATAGGGTCCTGTAGGTTTCCATAAGCGCCCGCAGAGGTCTGAAGGGGCCCGTACTGTTCCGTAAGGATCCATAGGGCTCCGTAGAGCTTCGTAGGTTCCCTAGAGGCCTCTGGAGTACCGCAGGAGCCAGTAGTGTTCTGTAGGGGCCCGTAGGGTTCCTTCCATAGGAGCTGGCAGTGTTCCGTAGGGTCCTCTAGGGTTGAGTAAGTGCCCGCAGGAGTCTGTAGGAATCCGTGGGATTCTGTAAGGTTCTGGAGGGTTCTGCAGGGTTCCGTAGGGGCCCGTAGAGTTCCATAGTGGCTGGTAAAGTACCCTAGGGCCCTGTACCATTCCGTAACTGCCTGCAAGGGTCTTTAGGCTTCCGTAGGGGCTGGGAGGGTTCCATAAAGTTCCGTGGGTTCCTGCAGAGTTCTGCAAGTGCCCGCAAGGGCCTGTAGGGGCCCACAGTGTTTCTGTCAGGTTCCGTAGAGTTCCGTAGGGGCCATATTTTTCTGTAGTGGCTGGTAGTATTCTGTAGGGGTCTGTAGGGTTCCGTAGGCGGCTGCAGTGTTCTGTAGGAGCCCATAGGGTTTTAGTGAGGTTCCGTTGTGTTGCTAAGAGTCTTGTAGAGTGCTGTCGGGTCCTGGAGTATTCTGTAGGGTTCCAGAGGGGCTCGTAGGGTTCCATCGAAATCTGTAGGCTTCCCTAGGGGCCCGTAGAGTCCCATAGATTTCCGTAGGGGCCTGTAGGGTTGTGTAAGTACCCGCAGGGGTTGGTAGGAGCTTGTAGAGTTCCATAAGTTTCCAGAGGGTTGTGTAGGGTTCCGTAGGGGCCTGTGGTGTTCCCTAGGGGCCTGTAGAGTCTCGTACAGTTCCGTAAGGGCCTGTGATGTTCTCTAGGGGCCTGTAGAGTCTCGTACAGTTCCGTAAGGGCCTGTGGTGTTCTCTAGGGGCCTGTAGAGTCTCGTACAGTTCCGTAGGGTCCTGTAGGTTTCCATAAGCGCCCGCAGAGGTCTGAAGGGGCCCGTACTGTTCCGTGAGGATCCATAGGGTTCCGTAGAGCTTCGTAGGTTTACTAGAGGCCTCTGGAGTACCGCAGGAGCCAGTAGTGTTCTCTAGGGGCCCGTAGGGTTCCTTCCATAGGGGCTGGCAGTGTTCCGTAGGGTCCTCTAGTGTTGAGTAAGTGCCCGCAGGAGTCTGTAGGAGTCTGTGGGATTCTGTAAGGTTGCGGAGGGTTCTGCAGGGTTCCGTAGGGGCCCGTAGAGTTCCACAGTGGCTGGTAAAGTTCCCTAGGGCCCTGTGGGGTTCTGTATGGACCTGTAGGGTTCCGTAGGGGCCTGCAGGGTTCCGTAAGTGCCCGCAGGTGTCTGTAGGATTCCGTAGGCACCTGCAGTGTTCTGTAGGAGCCCATAGGGTTTTAGTGAGGTTCCGTTGTGTTGCTAAGGGTCTTGTAGAGTGCTGTCGGGTCCTGGAGTATTCTGTAGGGTTCCAGAGGGGCTCGTAGGGTTTCGTCGAAATCTGTAGGGTTCCCTAGGGGCCCGTAGAGTCCCATAGATTTCCGTAGGGGCCTGTAGGGTTGTGTAAGTGCCCGCAGGGGTTGGTAGGAGCTTGTAGGGTGCCATATGTTTCCGGAGGGTTGTGTAGGGTTCCGTAAGGGCCTGTGGTGTTCCCTAGGGGCCTGTAGAGTCTCGTACAGTTCCGTAGGGTCCTGTAGGTTTCCATAAGCGCCCGCAGAGGTCTGAAGGGGCCCGTACTGTTCCGTAAGGATCCATAGGGCTCCGTAGAGCTTCGTAGGTTCCCTAGAGGCCTCTGGAGTACCGCAGGAGCCAGTAGTGTTCTGTAGGGGCCCGTAGGGTTCCTTCCATAGGAGCTGGCAGTGTTCCGTAGGGTCCTCTAGGGTTGAGTAAGTGCCCGCAGGAGTCTGTAGGAATCCGTGGGATTCTGTAAGGTTCTGGAGGGTTCTGCAGGGTTCCGTAGGGGCCCGTAGAGTTCCATAGTGGCTGGTAAAGTACCCTAGGGCCCTGTACCATTCCGTAACTGCCTGCAAGGGTCTTTAGGCTTCCGTAGGGGCTGGGAGGGTTCCATAAAGTTCCGTGGGTTCCTGCAGAGTTCTGCAAGTGCCCGCAAGGGCCTGTAGGGGCCCACAGTGTTTCTGTCAGGTTCCGTAGAGTTCCGTAGGGGCCATATTTTTCTGTAGTGGCTGGTAGTATTCTGTAGGGGTCTGTAGGGTTCCGTAGGCGGCTGCAGTGTTCTGTAGGAGCCCATAGGGTTTTAGTGAGGTTCCGTTGTGTTGCTAAGAGTCTTGTAGAGTGCTGTCGGGTCCTGGAGTATTCTGTAGGGTTCCAGAGGGGCTCGTAGGGTTCCATCGAAATCTGTAGGGTTCCCTAGGGGCCCGTAGAGTCCCATAGATTTCCGTAGGGGCCTGTAGGGTTGTGTAAGTACCCGCAGGGGTTGGTAGGAGCTTGTAGAGTTCCATAAGTTTCCAGAGGGTTGTGTAGGGTTCCGTAGGGGCCTGTGGTGTTCCCTAGGGGCCTGTAGAGTCTCGTACAGTTCCGTAAGGGCCTGTGATGTTCTCTAGGGGCCTGTAGAGTCTCGTACAGTTCCGTAAGGGCCTGTGGTGTTCTCTAGGGGCCTGTAGAGTCTCGTACAGTTCCGTAGGGTCCTGTAGGTTTCCATAAGCGCCCGCAGAGGTCTGAAGGGGCCCGTACTGTTCCGTGAGGATCCATAGGGTTCCGTAGAGCTTCGTAGGTTCCCTAGAGGCCTCTGGAGTACCGCAGGAGCCAGTAGTGTTCTCTAGGGGCCCGTAGGGTTCCTTCCATAGGGGCTGGCAGTGTTCTGTAGGGTCCTCTAGTGTTGAGTAAGTGCCCGCAGGAGTCTGTAGGAGTCTGTGGGATTCTGTAAGGTTGCGGAGGGTTCTGCAGGGTTCCGTAGGGGCCCGTAGAGTTCCGTAGTGGCTGGTAAAGTTCCGTAGGGCCCTGTGGGGTTCTGTATGGACCTGTAGGGTTCCGTAGGGGCCTGCAGGGTTCCGTAAGTGCCCGCAGGTGTCTGTAGGGTTCCGTAGGCACCTGCAGTGTTCTGTAGGAGCCCATAGGGTTTTAGTGAGGTTCCGTTGTGTTGCTAAGAGTCTTGTAGAGTGCTGTCGGGTCCTGGAGTATTCTGTAGGGTTCCAGAGGGGCTCGTAGGGTTTCGTCGAAATCTGTAGGGTTCCCTAGGGGCCCGTAGAGTCCCATAGATTTCCGTAGGGGCCTGTAGGGTTGTGTAAGTGCCCGCAGGGGTTGGTAGGAGCTTGTAGGGTGCCATATGTTTCCGGAGGGTTGTGTAGGGTTCCGTAAGGGCCTGTGGTGTTCCCTAGGGGCCTGTAGAGTCTCGTACAGTTCCGTAGGGTCCTGTAGGTTTCCATAAGCGCCCGCAGAGGTCTGAAGGGGCCCGTACTGTTCCGTAAGGATCCATAGGGTTCCGTAGAGCTTCGTAGGTTCCCTAGAGGCCTCTGGAGTACCGCAGGAGCCAGTAGTGTTCTTTAGGGGCCCGTAGGGTTCCTTCTATAGGGGCTGGCAGTGTTCCGTAGGGTCCTCTAGGGTTGAGTAAGTGCCCGCAGGAGTCTGTAGGAGTCTGTGGGATTCTGTAAAGTTCCGGAGGGTTCTGCAGGGTTCCCTAGGGGCCCGTAGAGTTCCGTAGTGGCTGGTAAAGTACCCTAGGGCCCTGTACCATTCCGTAACTGCCTGCAAGGGTCTTTAGGCTTCCGTAGGGGCTGGTAGGGTTCCGTAAAGTTCCGTGTGTTCCTGCAGAGTTCTGCAAGTGCCCGCAAGGGCCTGTAGGGGTGCACAGTGTTTCTATCAGGTTCCGTAGAGTTCCATAGGGGTCATATTTTTCTGTAGTGGCTGGTAGTATTCTGTAGGGGTCTGTAGGGTTCCGTAGGCGCCTGCAGTGTTCTGTAGGAGCCCATAGGGTTTTAGTGAGGTTCCGTTGTGTTGCTAAGAGTCTTGTAGAGTGCTGTCGGGTCCTGGAGTATTCTGTAGGGTTCCAGAGGGGCTCGTAGGGTTCCATCGAAATCTGTAGGCTTCCCTAGGGGCCCGTAGAGTCCCGTAGATTTCCGTAGGGGCCTGTAGGGTTGTGTAAGTGCCCGCAGGGGTTGGTAGGAGCTTATAGAGTTCCATAAGTTTCCAGAGGGTTGTGTAGGGTTCCGTAGGGGCCTGTGGTGTTCCCTAGGGGCCTGTAGAGTCTCGTACAGTTCCGTAAGGGCCTGTGGTGTTCTCTAGGGGCCTGTAGAGTCTCGTACAGTTCCGTAGGGTCCTGTAGGTTTCCATAAGCGCCCGCAGAGGTCTGAAGGGGCCCGTACTGTTCCGTAAGGATCCATAGGGTTCCGTAGAGCTTCGTAGGTTCCCTAGAGGCCTCTGGAGTACCGCAGGAGCCAGTAGTGTTCTTTAGGGGCCCGTAGGGTTCCTTCTATAGGGGCTGGCAGTGTTCCGTAGGGTCCTCTAGGGTTGAGTAAGTGCCCGCAGGAGTCTGTAGGAGTCTGTGGGATTCTGTAAAGTTCCGGAGGGTTCTGCAGGGTTCCGTAGGGGCCCGTAGAGTTCCGTAGTGGCTGGTAAAGTACCCTAGGGCCCTGTACCATTCCGTAACTGCCTGCAAGGGTCTTTAGGCTTCCGTAGGGGCTGGGAGGGTTCCGTAAAGTTCCGTGTGTTCCTGCAGAGTTCTGCAAGTGCCCGCAAGGGCCTGTAGGGGTGCACAGTGTTTCTATCAGGTTCCGTAGAGTTCCATAGGGGTCATATTTTTCTGTAGTGGCTGGTAGTATTCTGTAGGGGTCTGTAGGGTTCCGTAGGCGCCTGCAGTGTTCTGTAGGAGCCCATAGGGTTTTAGTGAGGTTCCGTTGTGTTGCTAAGAGTCTTGTAGAGTGCTGTCGGGTCCTGGAGTATTCTGTAGGGTTCCAGAGGGGCTCGTAGGGTTCCATCGAAATCTGTAGGCTTCCCTAGGGGCCCGTAGAGTCCCGTAGATTTCCGTAGGGGCCTGTAGGGTTGTGTAAGTGCCCGCAGGGGTTGGTAGGAGCTTATAGAGTTCCATAAGTTTCCAGAGGGTTGTGTAGGGTTCCGTAGGGGCCTGTGGTGTTCCCTAGGGGCCTGTAGAGTCTCGTACAGTTCCGTAAGGGCCTGTGGTGTTCTCTAGGGGCCTGTAGAGTCTCGTACAGTTCCGTAGGGTCCTGTAGGTTTCCATAAGCGCCCGCAGAGGTCTGAAGGGGCCCGTACTGTTCCGTGAGGATCCATAGGGTTCCGTAGAGCTTCGTAGGTTCCCTAGAGGCCTCTGGAGTACCGCAGGAGCCAGTAGTGTTCTCTAGGGGCCCGTAGGGTTCCTTCCATAGGGGCTGGCAGTGTTAGGTAGGGGCCTGTAGGGTTGAGTAAGTGCCCGCAGAAGTCTGTAGGAGTCTGTGGGATTCTCTAAGGTTGCGGAGGGTTCTGCAGGGTTCCGTAGGGACCCGTAGAGTTCCGTAGTGGCTGGTAAAGTTCCGTAGGGCCCTGTGGGGTTCTGTATGGACCTGTAGGGTTCCGTAGGGGCCTGCAGGGTTCCGTAAGTGCCCGCAGGTGTCTGTAGGGTTCCGTAGGGGTCTCTTGGGTTCCGTAGGCACCTGCAGTGTTCTGTAGGAGCCCATAGGGTTTTAGTGAGGTTCCGTTGTGTTGCTAAGGGTCTTGTAGAGTGCTGTCGGGTCCTGGAGTATTCTGTAGGGTTCCAGAGGGGCTCGTAGGGTTTCGTCGAAATCTGTAGGGTTCCCTAGGGGCCCGTAGAGTCCCGTAGATTTCCGTAGGGGCCTGTAGGGTTGTGTAAGTGCCCGCAGGGGTTGGTAGGAGCTTGTAGGGTGCCATATGTTTCCGGAGGGTTGTGTAGGGTTCCGTAAGGGCCTGTGGTGTTCCCTAGGGGCCTGTAGAGTCTCGTACAGTTCCATAGGGTCCTGTAGGTTTCCATAAGCGCCCGCAGAGGTCTGAAGGGGCCCGTACTGTTCCGTAAGGATCCATAGGGCTCCGTAGAGCTTCGTAGGTTCCCTAGAGGCCTCTGGAGTACCGCAGGAGCCAGTAGTGTTCTGTAGGGGCCCGTAGGGTTCCTTCCATAGGAGCTGGCAGTGTTCCGTAGGGTCCTCTAGGGTTGAGTAAGTGCCCGCAGGAGTCTGTAGGAGTCTGTGGGATTCTGTAAGGTTCTGGAGGGTTCTGCAGGGTTCCGTAGGGGCCCGTAGAGTTCCATAGTGGCTGGTAAAGTACCCTAGGGCCCTGTACCATTCCGTAACTGCCTGCAAGGGTCTTTAGGCTTCCGTAGGGGCTGGTAGGGTTCCGTAAAGTTCCGTGGGTTCCTGCAGAGTTCTGCAAGTGCCCGCAAGGGCCTGTAGGTGTGCACAGTGTTTCTATCAGGTTCCGTAGAGTTCCGTAGGGGTCATATTTTTCTGTAGTGGCTGGTAGTATTCTGTAGGGGTCTGTAGGGTTCCGTAGGCGCCTGCAGTGTTCTGTAGGAGCCCATAGGGTTTTAGTGAGGTTCCGTTGTGTTGCTAAGAGTCTTGTAGAGTGCTGTCGGGTCCTGGAGTATTCTGTAGGGTTCCAGAGGGGCTCGTAGGGTTCCATCGAAATCTGTAGGCTTCCCTAGGGGCCCGTAGAGTCCCATAGATTTCCGTAGGGGCCTGTAGGGTTGTGTAAGTGCCCGCAGGGGTTGGTAGGAGCTTGTAGAGTTCCATAAGTTTCCAGAGGGTTGTGTAGGGTTCCGTAGGGGCCTGTGGTGTTCCCTAGGGGCCTGTAGAGTCTCGTACAGTTCCGTAAGGGCCTGTGATGTTCTCTAGGGGCCTGTAGAGTCTCGTACAGTTCCGTAAGGGCCTGTGGTGTTCTCTAGGGGCCTGTAGAGTCTCGTACAGTTCCGTAGGGTCCTGTAGGTTTCCATAAGCGCCCGCAGAGGTCTGAAGGGGCCCGTACTGTTCCGTGAGGATCCATAGGGTTCCGTAGAGCTTCGTAGGTTCCCTAGAGGCCTCTGGAGTACCGCAGGAGCCAGTAGTGTTCTCTAGGGGCCCGTAGGGTTCCTTCCATAGGGGCTGGCAGTGTTCCGTAGGGTCCTCTAGTGTTGAGTAAGTGCCCGCAGGAGTCTGTAGGAGTCTGTGGGATTCTGTAAGGTTGCGGAGGGTTCTGCAGGGTTCCGTAGGGGCCCGTAGAGTTCCGTAGTGGCTGGTAAAGTTCCGTAGGGCCCTGTGGGGTTCTGTATGGACCTGTAGGGTTCCGTAGGGGCCTGCAGGGTTCCGTAAGTGCCCGCAGGTGTCTGTAGGATTCCGTAGGCACCTGCAGTGTTCTGTAGGAGCCCATAGGGTTTTAGTGAGGTTCCGTTGTGTTGCTAAGGGTCTTGTAGAGTGCTGTCGGGTCCTGGAGTATTCTGTAGGGTTCCAGAGGGGCTCGTAGGGTTTCGTCGAAATCTGTAGGGTTCCCTAGGGGCCCGTAGAGTCCCATAGATTTCCGTAGGGGCCTGTAGGGTTGTGTAAGTGCCCGCAGGGGTTGGTAGGAGCTTGTAGGGTGCCATATGTTTCCGGAGGGTTGTGTAGGGTTCCGTAAGGGCCTGTGGTGTTCCCTAGGGGCCTGTAGAGTCTCGTACAGTTCCGTAGGGTCCTGTAGGTTTCCATAAGCGCCCGCAGAGGTCTGAAGGGGCCCGTACTGTTCCGTAAGGATCCATAGGGTTCCGTAGAGCTTCGTAGGTTCCCTAGAGGCCTCTGGAGTACCGCAGGAGCCAGTAGTGTTCTGTAGGGGCCCGTAGGGTTCCTTCTATAGGGGCTGGCAGTGTTCCGTAGGGTCCTCTAGGGTTGAGTAAGTGCCCGCAGGAGTCTGTAGGAGTCTGTGGGATTCTGTAAGGTTCCGGAGGGTTCTGCAGGGTTCCCTAGGGGCCCGTAGAGTTCCGTAGTGGCTGGTAAAGTACCCTAGGGCCCTGTACCATTCCGTAACTGCCTGCAAGGGTCTTTAGGCTTCCGTAGGGGCTGGTAGGGTTCCGTAAAGTTCCGTGGGTTCCTGCAGAGTTCTGCAAGTGCCCGCAAGGGCCTGTAGGTGTGCACAGTGTTTCTATCAGGTTCCGTAGAGTTCCGTAGGGGTCATATTTTTCTGTAGTGGCTGGTAGTATTCTGTAGGGGTCTGTAGGGTTCCGTAGGCGGCTGCAGTGTTCTGTAGGAGCCCATAGGGTTTTAGTGAGGTTCCGTTGTGTTGCTAAGAGTCTTGTAGAGTGCTGTCGGGTCCTGGAGTATTCTGTAGGGTTCCAGAGGGGCTCGTAGGGTTCCATCGAAATCTGTAGGCTTCCCTAGGGGCCCGTAGAGTCCCATAGATTTCCGTAGGGGCCTGTAGGGTTGTGTAAGTACCCGCAGGGGTTGGTAGGAGCTTGTAGAGTTCCATAAGTTTCCAGAGGGTTGTGTAGGGTTCCGTAGGGGCCTGTGGTGTTCCCTAGGGGCCTGTAGAGTCTCGTACAGTTCCGTAAGGGCCTGTGATGTTCTCTAGGGGCCTGTAGAGTCTCGTACAGTTCCGTAAGGGCCTGTGGTGTTCTCTAGGGGCCTGTAGAGTCTCGTACAGTTCCGTAGGGTCCTGTAGGTTTCCATAAGCGCCCGCAGAGGTCTGAAGGGGCCCGTACTGTTCCGTGAGGATCCATAGGGTTCCGTAGAGCTTCGTAGGTTCCCTAGAGGCCTCTGGAGTACCGCAGGAGCCAGTAGTGTTCTCTAGGGGCCCGTAGGGTTCCTTCCATAGGGGCTGGCAGTGTTCCGTAGGGTCCTCTAGTGTTGAGTAAGTGCCCGCAGGAGTCTGTAGGAGTCTGTGGGATTCTGTAAGGTTGCGGAGGGTTCTGCAGGGTTCCGTAGGGGCCCGTAGAGTTCCGTAGTGGCTGGTAAAGTTCCGTAGGGCCCTGTGGGGTTCTGTATGGACCTGTAGGGTTCCGTAGGGGCCTGCAGGGTTCCGTAAGTGCCCGCAGGTGTCTGTAGGGTTCCGTAGGCGCCTGCAGTGTTCTGTAGGAGCCCATAGGGTTTTAGTGAGGTTCCGTTGTGTTGCTAAGAGTCTTGTAGAGTGCTGTCGGGTCCTGGAGTATTCTGTAGAGTTCCAGAGGGCCTCATGGGGTTCCGTCGAAATCTGAAGGGTTCCCTAGGGGCCCGTAGAGTCCCATAGATTTCCGTAGGGGCCTGTAGGGTTGTGTAAGTGCCCGCAGGGGTTGGTAGGAGCTTATAGGGTTCCATAAGTTTCCAGAGGGTTTTGTAGGGTTCCGTAGGGGCCTGTGGTGTTCCCTAGGGGCCTGTAGAGTCTCGTACAGTTCCGTAAGGGCCTGTGGTGTTCTCTAGGGGCCTGTAGAGTCTCGTACAGTTCCGTAGGGTCCTGTAGGTTTCCATAAGCGCCCGCAGAGGTCTGAAGGGGCCCGTACTGTTCCGTGAGGATCCATAGGGCTCCGTAGAGCTTCGTAGGTTCCCTAGAGGCCTCTGGAGTACCGCAGGAGCCAGTAGTGTTCTGTAGGGGCCCGTAGGGTTCCTTCCATAGGGGCTGGCAGTGTTAGGTAGGGGCCTGTAGGGTTTTGTAAGTGCCCGCAGAAGTCTGTAGGAGTCTGTGGGATTCTGTAAGGTTCCGGAGGGTTCTGCAGGGTTCCGTAGGGACCCGTAGAGTTCCGTAGTGGCTGGTAAAGTTCCGTAGGGCCCTGTGGGGTTCTGTATGGACCTGTAGGGTTCCGTAGGGGCCTGCAGGGTTCCGTAAGTGCCCGCAGGTGTCTGTAGGGTTCCGTAGGGGTCTCTAGGGTTCCGTAGGCACCTGCAGTGTTCTGTAGGAGCCCATAGGGTTTTAGTGAGGTTCCGTTGTGTTGCTAAGGGTCTTGTAGAGTGCTGTCGGGTCCTGGAGTATTCTGTAGGGTTCCAGAGGGGCTCGTAGGGTTTCGTCGAAATCTGTAGGGTTCCCTAGGGGCCCGTAGAGTCCCGTAGATTTCCGTAGGGGCCTGTAGGGTTGTGTAAGTGCCCGCAGGGGTTGGTAGGAGCTTGTAGGGTGCCATATGTTTCCGGAGGGTTGTGTAGGGTTCCGTAGGGGCCTGTGGTGTTCCCTAGGGGCCTGTAGAGTCTCGTACAGTTCCGTAGGGTCCTGTAGGTTTCCATAAGCGCCCGCAGAGGTCTGAAGGGGCCCGTACTGTTCCGTAAGGATCCATAGGGCTCCGTAGAGCTTCGTAGGTTCCCTAGAGGCCTCTGGAGTACCGCAGGAGCCAGTAGTGTTCTGTAGGGGCCCGTAGGGTTCCTTCCATAGGAGCTGGCAGTGTTCCGTAGGGTCCTCTAGGGTTGAGTAAGTGCCCGCAGGAGTCTGTAGGAATCCGTGGGATTCTGTAAGGTTCTGGAGTGTTCTGCAGGGTTCCCTAGGGGCCCGTAGAGTTCCGTAGTGGCTGGTAAAGTACCCTAGGGCCCTGTACCATTCCGTAAC
Source organism: Numenius arquata (assembly GCF_964106895.1). NCBI lineage: Eukaryota > Metazoa > Chordata > Aves > Charadriiformes > Scolopacidae > Numenius > Numenius arquata. Next base: position 258,353 of record NW_027415753.1, read on the forward strand.
TGCCTGCAAGGGTCTTTAGGCTTCCGTAGGGGCTGGGAGGGTTCCGTAAAGTTCCGTGGGTTCCTGCAGAGTTCTGCAAGTGCCCGCAAGGGCCTGTAGGGGTGCACAGTGTTTCTATCAGGTTCCGTAGAGTTCCGTAGGGGCCATATTTTTCTGTAGTGGCTGGTAGTATTCTGTAGGGGTCTGTAGGGTTCCGTAGGCGCCTGCAGTGTTCTGTAGGAGCCCATAGGGTTTTAGTGAGGTTCCGTTGTGTTGCTAAGGGTCTTGTAGAGTGCTGTCGGGTCCTGGAGTATTCTGTAGGGTTCCAGAGGGGCTCGTAGGGTTTCGTCGAAATCTGTAGGCTTCCCTAGGGGCCCGTAGAGTCCCGTAGATTTCCGTAGGGGCCTGTAGGGTTGTGTAAGTGCCCGCAGGGGTTGGTAGGAGCTTGTAGGGTGCCATATGTTTCCGGAGGGTTGTGTAGGGTTCCGTAGGGGCCTGTGGTGTTCCCTAGGGGCCTGTAGAGTCTCGTACAGTTCCGTAGGGTCCTGTAGGTTTCCATAAGCGCCCGCAGAGGTCTGAAGGGGTCCGTACTGTTCCGTAAGGATCCATAGGGCTCCGTAGAGCTTCGTAGGTTCCCTAGAGGCCTCTGGAGTACCGCAGGAGCCAGTAGTGTTCCGTAGAGTCCTGTAGGGTTGAGTAAGTGCCCGCAGGAGTCTGTAGGAATCCGTGGGATTCTGTAAGGTTCTGGAGGGTTCTGCAGGGTTCCGTAGGGGCCCGTAGAGTTCCGTAGTGGCTGGTAAAGTACCCTAGGGCCCTGTACCATTCCGTAACTGCCTGCAAGGGTCTTTAGGCTTCCGTAGGGGCTGGGAGGGTTCCGTAAAGTTCCGTGGGTTCCTGCAGAGTTCTGCAAGTGCCCGCAAGGGCCTGTAGGGGTGCACAGTGTTTCTATCAGGTTCCGTAGAGTTCCGTAGGGGCCATATTTTTCTGTAGTGGCTGGTAGTATTCTGTAGGGGTCTGTAGGGTTCCGTAGGCGCCTGCAGTGTTCTGTAGGAGCCCATAGGGTTTTAGTGAGGTTCCGTTGTGTTGCTAAGGGTCTTGTAGAGTGCTGTCGGGTTCTGGAGTATTCTGTAGGGTTCCAGAGGGGCTCGTAGGGTTCCATCGAAATCTGTAGGGTTCCCTAGGGGCCCATAGAGTCCCGTAGATTTCCGTAGGGACCTGTAGGGTTGTGTAAGTGCCCGCAGGGGTTGGTAGGAGCTTATAGGGTTCCATAAGTTTCCAGAGGGTTGTGTAGGGTTCCGTAGGGGCCTGTGGTGTTCCCTAGGGGCCTGTAGAGTCTCGTACAGTTCCGTAAGGGCCTGTGGTGTTCTCTAGGGGCCTGTAGAGTCTCGTACAGTTCCGTAGGGTCCTGTAGGTTTCCATAAGCGCCCGCAGAGGTCTGAAGGGGCCCGTACTGTTCCGTGAGGATCCATAGGGCTCCGTAGAGCTTCGTAGGTTCCCTAGAGGCCTCTGGAGTACCGCAGGAGCCAGTAGTGTTCTGTAGGGGCCCGTAGGGTTCCTTCCATAGGAGCTGGCAGTGTTAGGTAGGGGCCTGTAGGGTTGAGTAAGTGCCCGCAGAAGTCTGTAGGAGTCTGTGGGATTCTGTAAGGTTCCAGAGGGTTCTGCAGGGTTCCGTAGGGACCCGTAGAGTTCCGTAGTGGCTGGTAAAGTTCCGTAGGGCCCTGTGGGGTTCTGTATGGACCTGTAGGGTTCCGTAGGGGCCTGCAGGGTTCCGTAAGTGCCCGCAGGTGTCTGTAGGATTCCGTAGGCGCCTGCAATGTTCTGTAGGAGCCCATAGGGTTTTAGTGAGGTTCCGTTGTGTTGCTAAGGGTCTTGTAGAGTGCTGTCGGGTCCTGGAGTATTCTGTAGGGTTCCAGAGGGCCTCGTAGGGTTCCATCGAAATCTGTAGGGTTCCCTAGGGGCCCATAGAGTCCCGTAGATTTCCGTAGGGGCCTGTAGGGTTGTGTAAGTGCCCGCAGGGGTTGGTAGGAGCTTGTAGGGTGCCATATGTTTCCGGAGGGTTGTGTAGGGTTCCGTAGGGGCCTGTGGTGTTCCCTAGGGGCCTGTAGAGTCTCGTACAGTTCCGTAGGGTCCTGTAGGTTTCCATAAGCGCCCGCAGAGGTCTGAAGGGGCCCGTACTGTTCCGTAAGGATCCATAGGGCTCCGTAGAGCTTCGTAGGTTCCCTAGAGGCCTCTGGAGTACCGCAGGAGCCAGTAGTGTTCTGTAGGGGCCCGTAGGGTTCCTTCCATAGGAGCTGGCAGTGTTCCGTAGGGTCCTCTAGAGTTGAGTAAGTGCCCGCAGGAGTCTGTAGGAATCCGTGGGATTCTGTAAGGTTCTGGAGGGTTCTGCAGGGTTCCCTAGGGGCCCGTAGAGTTCCGTAGTGGCTGGTAAAGTACCCTAGGGCCCTGTACCATTCCGTAACTGCCTGCAAGGGTCTTTAGGCTTCCGTAGGGGCTGGGAGGGTTCCGTAAAGTTCCGTGGGTTCCTGCAGAGTTCTGCAAGTGCCCGCAAGGGCCTGTAGGGGTGCACAGTGTTTCTATCAGGTTCCGTAGAGTTCCGTAGGGGCCATATTTTTCTGTAGTGGCTGGTAGTATTCTGTAGGGGTCTGTAGGGTTCCGTAGGCGGCTGCAGTGTTCTGTAGGAGCCCATAGGGTTTTAGTGAGGTTCCGTTGTGTTGCTAAGGGTCTTGTAGAGTGCTGTCGGGTCCTGGAGTATTCTGTAGGGTTCCAGAGGGGCTCGTAGGGTTCCATCGAAATCTGTAGGGTTCCCTAGGGGCCCGTAGATTCCCGTAGATTTCCGTAGGGGCCTGTAGGGTTGTGTAAGTGCCCGCAGGGGTTGGTAGGAGCTTATAGGGTTCCATAAGTTTCCAGAGGGTTGTGTAGGGTTCCGTAGGGGCCTGTGGTGTTCCCTAGGGGCCTGTAGAGTCTCGTACAGTTCCGTAAGGGCCTGTGGTGTTCTCTAGGGGCCTGTAGAGTCTCGTACAGTTCCGTAGGGTCCTGTAGGTTTCCATAAGTGCCCGCAGAGGTCTGAAGGGGCCCGTACTGTTCCGTGAGGATCCATAGGGCTCCGTAGAGCTTCGTAGGTTCCCTAGAGGCCTCTGGAGTACCGCAGGAGCCAGTAGTGTTCTGTAGGGGCCCGTAGGGTTCCTTCCATAGGAGCTGGCAGTGTTCCGTAGGGGCCTGTAGGGTTGAGTAAGTGCCCGCAGAAGTCTGTAGGAGTCTGTGGGATTCTGTAAGGTTCCAGAGGGTTCTGCAGGGTTCCGTAGGGACCCGTAGAGTTCCGTAGTGGCTGGTAAAGTTCCGTAGGGCCCTGTGGGGTTCTGTATGGACCTGTAGGGTTCCGTAGGGGCCTGCAGGGTTCCGTAAGTGCCCGCAGGTGTCTGTAGGGTTCCGTAGGGGTCTGTAGGGTTCCGTAGGCACCTGCAGTGTTCTGTAGGAGCCCATAGGGTTTTAGTGAGGTTCCGTTGTGTTGCTAAGGGTCTTGTAGAGTGCTGTCGGGTCCTGGAGTATTCTGTAGGGTTCCAGAGGGGCTCGTAGGGTTCCATCGAAATCTGTAGGGTTCCCTAGGGGCCCATAGATTCCCGTAGATTTCCGTAGGGGCCTGTAGGGTTGTGTAAGTGCCCGCAGGGGTTGGTAGGAGCTTATAGGGTTCCATAAGTTTCCAGAGGGTTGTGTAGGGTTCCGTAGGGGCCTGTGGTGTTCCCTAGGGGCCTGTAGAGTCTCGTACAGTTCCGTAAGGGCCTGTGGTGTTCTCTAGGGGCCTGTAGAGTCTCATACAGTTCCGTAGGGTCCTGTAGGTTTCCATAAGCGCCCGCAGAGGTCTGAAGGGGCCCGTACTGTTCCGTGAGGATCCATAGGGCTCCGTAGAGCTTCGTAGGTTCCCTAGAGGCCTCTGGAGTACCGCAGGAGCCAGTAGTGTTCTGTAGGGGCCCGTAGGGTTCCTTCCATAGGAGCTGGCAGTGTTAGGTAGGGGCCTGTAGGGTTGAGTAAGTGCCCGCAGAAGTCTGTAGGAGTCTGTGGGATTCTGTAAGGTTCCAGAGGGTTCTGCAGGGTTCCGTAGGGACCCGTAGAGTTCCGTAGTGGCTGGTAAAGTTCCGTAGGGCCCTGTGGGGTTCTGTATGGACCTGTAGGGTTCCGTAGGGGCCTGCAGGGTTCCGTAAGTGCCCGCAGGTGTCTGTAGGGTTCCGTAGGGGTCTGTAGGGTTCCGTAGGCACCTGCAGTGTTCTGTAGGAGCCCATAGGGTTTTAGTGAGGTTCCGTTGTGTTGCTAAGGGTCTTGTAGAGTGCTGTCGGGTCCTGGAGTATTCTGTAGGGTTCCAGAGGGGCTCGTAGGGTTTCGTCGAAATCTGTAGGGTTCCCTAGGGGCCCGTAGAGTCCCGTAGATTTCCGTAGGGGCCTGTAGGGTTGTGTAAGTGCCCGCAGGGGTTGGTAGGAGCTTGTAGGGTGCCATATGTTTCCGGAGGGTTGTGTAGGGTTCCGTAGGGGCCTGTGGTGTTCCCTAGGGGCCTGTAGAGTCTCGTACAGTTCCGTAGGGTCCTGTAGGTTTCCATAAGCGCCCGCAGAGGTCTGAAGGGGCCCGTACTGTTCCGTAAGGATCCATAGGGTTCCGTAGAGCTTCGTAGGTTCCCTAGAGGCCTCTGGAGTACCGCAGGAGCCAGTAGTGTTCCGTAGAGTCCTCTAGGGTTGAGTAAGTGCCCGCAGGAGTCTGTAGGAATCCGTGGGATTCTGTAAGGTTCTGGAGGGTTCTGCAGGGTTCCGTAGGGGCCCGTAGAGTTCCGTAGTGGCTGGTAAAGTACCCTAGGGCCCTGTACCATTCCGTAACTGCCTGCAAGGGTCTTTAGGCTTCCGTAGGGGCTGGGAGGGTTCCGTAAAGTTCCGTGGGTTCCTGCAGAGTTCTGCAAGTGCCCGCAAGGGCCTGTAGGGGTGCACAGTGTTTCTATCAGGTTCCGTAGAGTTCCGTAGGGGCCATATTTTTCTGTAGTGGCTGGTAGTATTCTGTAGGGGTCTGTAGGGTTCCGTAGGCGCCTGCAGTGTTCTGTAGGAGCCCATGGGGTTTTAGTGAGGTTCCGTTGTGTTGCTAAGGGTCTTGTAGAGTGCTGTCGGGTCCTGGAGTATTCTGTAGGGTTCCAGAGGGGCTCGTAGGGTTCCATCGAAATCTGTAGGGTTCCCTAGGGGCCCATAGATTCCTGTAGATTTCCGTAGGGGCCTGTAGGGTTGTGTAAGTGCCCGCAGGGGTTGGTAGGAGCTTGTAGGGTTCCATAAGTTTCCAGAGGGTTGTGTAGGGTTCCGTAGGGGCCTGTGGTGTTCCCTAGGGGCCTGTAGAGTCTCGTACAGTTCCGTAAGGGCCTGTGGTGTTCTCTAGGGGCCTGTAGAGTCTCGTACAGTTCCGTAGGGTCCTGTAGGTTTCCATAAGCGCCCGCAGAGGTCTGAAGGGGCCCGTACTGTTCCGTGAGGATCCATAGGGCTCCGTAGAGCTTCGTAGGTTCCCTAGAGGCCTCTGGAGTACCGCAGGAGCCAGTAGTGTTCTGTAGGGGCCCGTAGGGTTCCTTCCATAGGGGCTGGCAGTGTTAGGTAGGGGCCTGTAGGGTTTTGTAAGTGCCCGCAGAAGTCTGTAGGAGTCTGTGGGATTCTCTAAGGTTGCGGAGGGTTCTGCAGGGTTCCGTAGGGACCCGTAGAGTTCCGTAGTGGCTGGTAAAGTTCCGTAGGGCCCTGTGGGGTTCTGTATGGACCTGTAGGGTTCCGTAGGGGCTTGCAGGGTTCCGTAAGTGCCCGCAGGTGTCTGTAGGGTTCCGTAGGGGTCTCTAGGGTTCCGTAGGCACCTGCAGTGTTCTGTAGGAGCCCATAGGGTTTTAGTGAGGTTCCGTTGTGTTGCTAAGGGTCTTGTAGAGTGCTGTCGGGTCCTGGAGTATTCTGTAGGGTTCCAGAGGGGCTCGTAGGGTTTCGTCGAAATCTGTAGGGTTCCCTAGGGGCCCGTAGAGTCCCGTAGATTTCCGTAGGGGCCTGTAGGGTTGTGTAAGTGCCCGCAGGGGTTGGTAGGAGCTTGTAGGGTGCCATATGTTTCCGGAGGGTTGTGTAGGGTTCCGTAGGGGCCTGTGGTGTTCCCTAGGGGCCTGTAGAGTCTCGTACAGTTCCGTAGGGTCCTGTAGGTTTCCATAAGCGCCCGCAGAGGTCTGAAGGGGCCCGTACTGTTCCGTAAGGATCCATAGGGCTCCGTAGAGCTTCGTAGGTTCCCTAGAGGCCTCTGGAGTACCGCAGGAGCCAGTAGTGTTCTGTAGGGGCCCGTAGGGTTCCTTCCATAGGAGCTGGCAGTGTTCCGTAGGGTCCTCTAGGGTTGAGTAAGTGCCCGCAGGAGTCTGTAGGAATCCGTGGGATTCTGTAAGGTTCTGGAGTGTTCTGCAGGGTTCCCTAGGGGCCCGTAGAGTTCCGTAGTGGCTGGTAAAGTACCCTAGGGCCCTGTACCATTCCGTAACTGCCTGCAAGGGTCTTTAGGCTTCCGTAGGGGCTGGGAGGGTTCCGTAAAGTTCCGTGGGTTCCTGCAGAGTTCTGCAAGTGCCCGCAAGGGCCTGTAGGGGTGCACAGTGTTTCTATCAGGTTCCGTAGAGTTCCGTAGGGGCCATATTTTTCTGTAGTGGCTGGTAGTATTCTGTAGGGGTCTGTAGGGTTCCGTAGGCGCCTGCAGTGTTCTGTAGGAGCCCATAGGGTTTTAGTGAGGTTCCGTTGTGTTGCTAAGGGTCTTGTAGAGTGCTGTCGGGTCCTGGAGTATTCTGTAGGGTTCCAGAGGGGCTCGTAGGGTTTCGTCGAAATCTGTAGGCTTCCCTAGGGGCCCGTAGAGTCCCGTAGATTTTAGTAGGGGCCTGTAGGGTTGTGTAAGTGCCCGCAGGGGTTGGTAGGAGCTTGTAGGGTGCCATATGTTTCCGGAGGGTTGTGTAGGGTTCCGTAGGGGCCTGTGGTGTTCCCTAGGGGCCTGTAGAGTCTCGTACAGTTCCGTAGGGTCCTGTAGGTTTCCATAAGCGCCCGCAGAGGTCTGAAGGGGTCCGTACTGTTCCGTAAGGATCCATAGGGCTCCGTAGAGCTTCGTAGGTTCCCTAGAGGCCTCTGGAGTACCGCAGGAGCCAGTAGTGTTCCGTAGAGTCCTCTAGGGTTGAGTAAGTGCCCGCAGGAGTCTGTAGGAATCCGTGGGATTCTGTAAGGTTCTGGAGGGTTCTGCAGGGTTCCGTAGGGGCCCGTAGAGTTCCGTAGTGGCTGGTAAAGTACCCTAGGGCCCTGTACCATTCCGTAACTGCCTGCAAGGGTCTTTAGGCTTCCGTAGGGGCTGGGAGGGTTCCGTAAAGTTCCGTGGGTTCCTGCAGAGTTCTGCAAGTGCCCGCAAGGGCCTGTAGGGGTGCACAGTGTTTCTATCAGGTTCCGTAGAGTTCCGTAGGGGCCATATTTTTCTGTAGTGGCTGGTAGTATTCTGTAGGGGTCTGTAGGGTTCCGTAGGCGCCTGCAGTGTTCTGTAGGAGCCCATAGGGTTTTAGTGAGGTTCCGTTGTGTTGCTAAGGGTCTTGTAGAGTGCTGTCGGGTTCTGGAGTATTCTGTAGGGTTCCAGAGGGGCTCGTAGGGTTCCATCGAAATCTGTAGGGTTCCCTAGGGGCCCATAGAGTCCCGTAGATTTCCGTAGGGACCTGTAGGGTTGTGTAAGTGCCCGCAGGGGTTGGTAGGAGCTTATAGGGTTCCATAAGTTTCCAGAGGGTTGTGTAGGGTTCCGTAGGGGCCTGTGGTGTTCCCTAGGGGCCTGTAGAGTCTCGTACAGTTCCGTAAGGGCCTGTGGTGTTCTCTAGGGGCCTGTAGAGTCTCGTACAGTTCCGTAGGGTCCTGTAGGTTTCCATAAGCGCCCGCAGAGGTCTGAAGGGGCCCGTACTGTTCCGTGAGGATCCATAGGGCTCCGTAGAGCTTCGTAGGTTCCCTAGAGGCCTCTGGAGTACCGCAGGAGCCAGTAGTGTTCTGTAGGGGCCCGTAGGGTTCCTTCCATAGGAGCTGGCAGTGTTAGGTAGGGGCCTGTAGGGTTGAGTAAGTGCCCGCAGAAGTCTGTAGGAGTCTGTGGGATTCTGTAAGGTTCCAGAGGGTTCTGCAGGGTTCCGTAGGGACCCGTAGAGTTCCGTAGTGGCTGGTAAAGTTCCGTAGGGCCCTGTGGGGTTCTGTATGGACCTGTAGGGTTCCGTAGGGGCCTGCAGGGTTCCGTAAGTGCCCGCAGGTGTCTGTAGGGTTCCGTAGGGGTGTGTAGGGTTCCGTAGGCGCCTGCAATGTTCTGTAGGAGCCCATAGGGTTTTAGTGAGGTTCCGTTGTGTTGCTAAGGGTCTTGTAGAGTGCTGTCGGGTCCTGGAGTATTCTGTAGGGTTCCAGAGGGCCTCGTAGGGTTCCATCGAAATCTGTAGGGTTCCCTAGGGGCCCATAGAGTCCCGTAGATTTCCGTAGGGGCCTGTAGGGTTGTGTAAGTGCCCGCAGGGGTTGGTAGGAGCTTGTAGGGTGCCATATGTTTCCGGAGGGTTGTGTAGGGTTCCGTAGGGGCCTGTGGTGTTCCCTAGGGGCCTGTAGAGTCTCGTACAGTTCCGTAGGGTCCTGTAGGTTTCCATAAGCGCCCGCAGAGGTCTGAAGGGGCCCGTACTGTTCCGTAAGGATCCATAGGGCTCCGTAGAGCTTCGTAGGTTCCCTAGAGGCCTCTGGAGTACCGCAGGAGCCAGTAGTGTTCTGTAGGGGCCCGTAGGGTTCCTTCCATAGGAGCTGGCAGTGTTCCGTAGGGTCCTCTAGAGTTGAGTAAGTGCCCGCAGGAGTCTGTAGGAATCCGTGGGATTCTGTAAGGTTCTGGAGGGTTCTGCAGGGTTCCCTAGGGGCCCGTAGAGTTCCGTAGTGGCTGGTAAAGTACCCTAGGGCCCTGTACCATTCCGTAACTGCCTGCAAGGGTCTTTAGGCTTCCGTAGGGGCTGGGAGGGTTCCGTAAAGTTCCGTGTGTTCCTGCAGAGTTCTGCAAGTGCCCGCAAGGGCCTGTAGGGGTGCACAGTGTTTCTATCAGGTTCCGTAGAGTTCCGTAGGGGCCATATTTTTCTGTAGTGGCTGGTAGTATTCTGTAGGGGTCTGTAGGGTTCCGTAGGCGGCTGCAGTGTTCTGTAGGAGCCCATAGGGTTTTAGTGAGGTTCCGTTGTGTTGCTAAGGGTCTTGTAGAGTGCTGTCGGGTCCTGGAGTATTCTGTAGGGTTCCAGAGGGGCTCGTAGGGTTCCATCGAAATCTGTAGGGTTCCCTAGGGGCCCATAGATTCCCGTAGATTTCCGTAGGGGCCTGTAGGGTTGTGTAAGTGCCCGCAGGGGTTGGTAGGAGCTTATAGGGTTCCATAAGTTTCCAGAGGGTTGTGTAGGGTTCCGTAGGGGCCTGTGGTGTTCCCTAGGGGCCTGTAGAGTCTCGTACAGTTCCGTAAGGGCCTGTGGTGTTCTCTAGGGGCCTGTAGAGTCTCGTACAGTTCCGTAGGGTCCTGTAGGTTTCCATAAGTGCCCGCAGAGGTCTGAAGGGGCCCGTACTGTTCCGTGAGGATCCATAGGGCTCCGTAGAGCTTCGTAGGTTCCCTAGAGGCCTCTGGAGTACCGCAGGAGCCAGTAGTGTTCTGTAGGGGCCCGTAGGGTTCCTTCCATAGGAGCTGGCAGTGTTCCGTAGGGGCCTGTAGGGTTGAGTAAGTGCCCGCAGAAGTCTGTAGGAGTCTGTGGGATTCTGTAAGGTTCCAGAGGGTTCTGCAGGGTTCCGTAGGGACCCGTAGAGTTCCGTAGTGGCTGGTAAAGTTCCGTAGGGCCCTGTGGGGTTCTGTATGGACCTGTAGGGTTCCGTAGGGGCCTGCAGGGTTCCGTAAGTGCCCGCAGGTGTCTGTAGGGTTCCGTAGGGGTCTGTAGGGTTCCGTAGGCACCTGCAGTGTTCTGTAGGAGCCCATAGGGTTTTAGTGAGGTTCCGTTGTGTTGCTAAGGGTCTTGTAGAGTGCTGTCGGGTCCTGGAGTATTCTGTAGGGTTCCAGAGGGGCTCGTAGGGTTCCATCGAAATCTGTAGGGTTCCCTAGGGGCCCATAGATTCCCGTAGATTTCCGTAGGGGCCTGTAGGGTTGTGTAAGTGCCCGCAGGGGTTGGTAGGAGCTTATAGGGTTCCATAAGTTTCCAGAGGGTTGTGTAGGGTTCCGTAGGGGCCTGTGGTGTTCCCTAGGGGCCTGTAGAGTCTCGTAGAGTTCCGTAAGGGCCTGTGGTGTTCTCTAGGGGCCTGTAGAGTCTCATACAGTTCCGTAGGGTCCTGTAGGTTTCCATAAGCGCCCGCAGAGGTCTGAAGGGGCCCGTACTGTTCCGTGAGGATCCATAGGGCTCCGTAGAGCTTCGTAGGTTCCCTAGAGGCCTCTGGAGTACCGCAGGAGCCAGTAGTGTTCTGTAGGGGCCCGTAGGGTTCCTTCCATAGGAGCTGGCAGTGTTAGGTAGGGGCCTGTAGGGTTGAGTAAGTGCCCGCAGAAGTCTGTAGGAGTCTGTGGGATTCTGTAAGGTTCCAGAGGGTTCTGCAGGGTTCCGTAGGGACCCGTAGAGTTCCGTAGTGGCTGGTAAAGTTCCGTAGGGCCCTGTGGGGTTCTGTATGGACCTGTAGGGTTCCGTAGGGGCCTGCAGGGTTCCGTAAGTGCCCGCAGGTGTCTGTAGGGTTCCGTAGGGGTCTGTAGGGTTCCGTAGGCACCTGCAGTGTTCTGTAGGAGCCCATAGGGTTTTAGTGAGGTTCCGTTGTGTTGCTAAGGGTCTTGTAGAGTGCTGTCGGGTCCTGGAGTATTCTGTAGGGTTCCAGAGGGGCTCGTAGGGTTTCGTCGAAATCTGTAGGGTTCCCTAGGGGCCCGTAGAGTCCCGTAGATTTCCGTAGGGGCCTGTAGGGTTGTGTAAGTGCCCGCAGGGGTTGGTAGGAGCTTGTAGGGTGCCATATGTTTCCGGAGGGTTGTGTAGGGTTCCGTAGGGGCCTGTGGTGTTCCCTAGGGGCCTGTAGAGTCTCGTACAGTTCCGTAGGGTCCTGTAGGTTTCCATAAGCGCCCGCAGAGGTCTGAAGGGGCCCGTACTGTTCCGTAAGGATCCATAGGGCTCCGTAGAGCTTCGTAGGTTCCCTAGAGGCCTCTGGAGTACCGCAGGAGCCAGTAGTGTTCTGTAGGGGCCCGTAGGGTTCCTTCCATAGGAGCTGGCAGTGTTCCGTAGGGTCCTGTAGGGTTGAGTAAGTGCCCGCAGGAGTCTGTAGGAATCCGTGGGATTCTGTAAGGTTCTGGAGGGTTCTGCAGGGTTCCGTAGGGGCCCGTAGAGTTCCGTAGTGGCTGGTAAAGTACCCTAGGGCCCTGTACCATTCCGTAACTGCCTGCAAGGGTCTTTAGGCTTCCGTAGGGGCTGGGAGGGTTCCGTAAAGTTCCGTGTGTTCCTGCAGAGTTCTGCAAGTGCCCGCAAGGGCCTGTAGGGGTGCACAGTGTTTCTATCAGGTTCCGTAGAGTTCCGTAGGGGCCATATTTTTCTGTAGTGGCTGGTAGTATTCTGTAGGGGTCTGTAGGGTTCCGTAGGCGGCTGCAGTGTTCTGTAGGAGCCCATAGGGTTTTAGTGAGGTTCCGTTGTGTTGCTAAGGGTCTTGTAGAGTGCTGTCGGGTCCTGGAGTATTCTGTAGGGTTCCAGAGGGGCTCGTAGGGTTCCATCGAAATCTGTAGGGTTCCCTAGGGGCCCATAGATTCCCGTAGATTTCCGTAGGGGCCTGTAGGGTTGTGTAAGTGCCCGCAGGGGTTGGTAGGAGCTTATAGGGTTCCATAAGTTTCCAGAGGGTTGTGTAGGGTTCCGTAGGGGCCTGTGGTGTTCCCTAGGGGCCTGTAGAGTCTCGTACAGTTCCGTAAGGGCCTGTGGTGTTCTCTAGGGGCCTGTAGAGTCTCGTACAGTTCCGTAGGGTCCTGTAGGTTTCCATAAGTGCCCGCAGAGGTCTGAAGGGGCCCGTACTGTTCCGTGAGGATCCATAGGGCTCCGTAGAGCTTCGTAGGTTCCCTAGAGGCCTCTGGAGTACCGCAGGAGCCAGTAGTGTTCTGTAGGGGCCCGTAGGGTTCCTTCCATAGGAGCTGGCAGTGTTCCGTAGGGGCCTGTAGGGTTGAGTAAGTGCCCGCAGAAGTCTGTAGGAGTCTGTGGGATTCTGTAAGGTTCCAGAGGGTTCTGCAGGGTTCCGTAGGGACCCGTAGAGTTCCGTAGTGGCTGGTAAAGTTCCGTAGGGCCCTGTGGGGTTCTGTATGGACCTGTAGGGTTCCGTAGGGGCCTGCAGGGTTCCGTAAGTGCCCGCAGGTGTCTGTAGGGTTCCGTAGGGGTCTGTAGGGTTCCGTAGGCACCTGCAGTGTTCTGTAGGAGCCCATAGGGTTTTAGTGAGGTTCCGTTGTGTTGCTAAGGGTCTTGTAGAGTGCTGTCGGGTCCTGGAGTATTCTGTAGGGTTCCAGAGGGGCTCGTAGGGTTCCATCGAAATCTGTAGGGTTCCCTAGGGGCCCATAGATTCCCGTAGATTTCCGTAGGGGCCTGTAGGGTTGTGTAAGTGCCCGCAGGGGTTGGTAGGAGCTTATAGGGTTCCATAAGTTTCCAGAGGGTTGTGTAGGGTTCCGTAGGGGCCTGTGGTGTTCCCTAGGGGCCTGTAGAGTCTCGTACAGTTCCGTAAGGGCCTGTGGTGTTCTCTAGGGGCCTGTAGAGTCTCGTACAGTTCCGTAGGGTCCTGTAGGTTTCCATAAGCGCCCGCAGAGGTCTGAAGGGGCCCGTACTGTTCCGTGAGGATCCATAGGGCTCCGTAGAGCTTCGTAGGTTCCCTAGAGGCCTCTGGAGTACCGCAGGAGCCAGTAGTGTTCTGTAGGGGCCCGTAGGGTTCCTTCCATAGGAGCTGGCAGTGTTAGGTAGGGGCCTGTAGGGTTGAGTAAGTGCCCGCAGAAGTCTGTAGGAGTCTGTGGGATTCTGTAAGGTTCCAGAGGGTTCTGCAGGGTTCCGTAGGGACCCGTAGAGTTCCGTAGTGGCTGGTAAAGTTCCGTAGGGCCCTGTGGGGTTCTGTATGGACCTGTAGGGTTCCGTAGGGGCCTGCAGGGTTCCGTAAGTGCCCGCAGGTGTCTGTAGGGTTCCGTAGGGGTCTGTAGGGTTCCGTAGGCACCTGCAGTGTTCTGTAGGAGCCCATAGGGTTTTAGTGAGGTTCCGTTGTGTTGCTAAGGGTCTTGTAGAGTGCTGTCGGGTCCTGGAGTATTCTGTAGGGTTCCAGAGGGGCTCGTAGGGTTTCGTCGAAATCTGTAGGGTTCCCTAGGGGCCCGTAGAGTCCCGTAGATTTCCGTAGGGGCCTGTAGGGTTGTGTAAGTGCCCGCAGGGGTTGGTAGGAGCTTGTAGGGTGCCATATGTTTCCGGAGGGTTGTGTAGGGTTCCGTAGGGGCCTGTGGTGTTCCCTAGGGGCCTGTAGAGTCTCGTACAGTTCCGTAGGGTCCTGTAGGTTTCCATAAGCGCCCGCAGAGGTCTGAAGGGGCCCGTACTGTTCCGTAAGGATCCATAGGGTTCCGTAGAGCTTCGTAGGTTCCCTAGAGGCCTCTGGAGTACCGCAGGAGCCAGTAGTGTTCCGTAGAGTCCTCTAGGGTTGAGTAAGTGCCCGCAGGAGTCTGTAAGAATCCGTGGGATTCTGTAAGGTTCTGGAGGGTTCTGCAGGGTTCCCTAGGGGCCCGTAGAGTTCCGTAGTGGCTGGTAAAGTACCCTAGGGCCCTGTACCATTCCGTAACTGCCTGCAAGGGTCTTTAGGCTTCCGTAGGGGCTGGGAGGGTTCCATAAAGTTCCGTGGGTTCCTGCAGAGTTCTGCAAGTGCCCGCAAGGGCCTGTAGGGGTGCACAGTGTTTCTATCAGGTTCCGTAGAGTTCCGTAGGGGCCATATTTTTCTGTAGTGGCTGGTAGTATTCTGTAGGGGTCTGTAGGGTTCCGTAGGCGGCTGCAGTGTTCTGTAGGAGCCCATAGGGTTTTAGTGAGGTTCCGTTGTGTTGCTAAGGGTCTTGTAGAGTGCTGTCGGGTCCTGGAGTATTCTGTAGGGTTCCAGAGGGGCTCGTAGGGTTCCATCGAAATCTGTAGGGTTCCCTAGGGGCCCATAGATTCCTGTAGATTTCCGTAGGGGCCTGTAGGGTTGTGTAAGTGCCCGCAGGGGTTGGTAGGAGCTTGTAGGGTTCCATAAGTTTCCAGAGGGTTGTGTAGGGTTCCGTAGGGGCCTGTGGTGTTCCCTAGGGGCCTGTAGAGTCTCGTACAGTTCCGTAAGGGCCTGTGGTGTTCTCTAGGGGCCTGTAGAGTCTCGTACAGTTCCGTAGGGTCCTGTAGGTTTCCATAAGCGCCCGCAGAGGTCTGAAGGGGCCCGTACTGTTCCGTGAGGATCCATAGGGCTCCGTAGAGCTTCGTAGGTTCCCTAGAGGCCTCTGGAGTACCGCAGGAGCCAGTAGTGTTCTGTAGGGGCCCGTAGGGTTCCTTCCATAGGAGCTGGCAGTGTTAGGTAGGGGCATGTAGGGTTGAGTAAGTGCCCGCAGGAGTCTGTGGGATTCTGTAAGGTTCCAGAGGGTTCTGCAGGGTTCCGTAGGGACCCGTAGAGTTCCGTAGTGGCTGGTAAAGTTCCGTAGGGCCCTGTGGGGTTCTGTATGGACCTGTAGGGTTCCATAGGGGCCTGCAGGGTTCCGTAAGTGCCCGCAGGTGTCTGTAGGGTTCCGTAGGTGTCTGTAGGGTTCCGTAGGCGCCTGCAGTGTTCTGTAGGAGCCCATAGGGTTTTAGTGAGGTTCCGTTGTGTTGCTAAGGGTCTTGTAGAGTGCTGTCGGGTCCTGGAGTATTCTGTAGGGTTCCAGAGGGCCTCGTAGGGTACTGTCGAAATCTGTAGGGTTCCCTAGGGGCCCATAGAGTCCCGTAGATTTCCGTAGGGGCCTGTAGGGTTGTGTAAGTGCCCGCAGGGGTTGGTAGGAGCTTGTAGGGTGCCATATGTTTCCGGAGGGTTGTGTAGGGTTCCGTAGGGGCCTGTGGTGTTCCCTAGGGGCCTGTAGAGTCTCGTACAGTTCCGTAGGGTCCTGTAGGTTTCCATAAGCGCCCGCAGAGGTCTGAAGGGGCCCGTACTGTTCCGTAAGGATCCATAGGGTTCCGTAGAGCTTCGTAGGTTCCCTAGAGGCCTCTGGAGTACCGCAGGAGCCAGTAGTGTTCCGTAGAGTCCTCTAGGGTTGAGTAAGTGCCCGCAGGAGTCTGTAAGAATCCGTGGGATTCTGTAAGGTTCTGGAGGGTTCTGCAGGGTTCCCTAGGGGCCCGTAGAGTTCCGTAGTGGCTGGTAAAGTACCCTAGGGCCCTGTACCATTCCGTAACTGCCTGCAAGGGTCTTTAGGCTTCCGTAGGGGCTGGGAGGGTTCCATAAAGTTCCGTGGGTTCCTGCAGAGTTCTGCAAGTGCCCGCAAGGGCCTGTAGGGGTGCACAGTGTTTCTATCAGGTTCCGTAGAGTTCCGTAGGGGCCATATTTTTCTGTAGTGGCTGGTAGTATTCTGTAGGGGTCTGTAGGGTTCCGTAGGCGGCTGCAGTGTTCTGTAGGAGCCCATAGGGTTTTAGTGAGGTTCCGTTGTGTTGCTAAGGGTCTTGTAGAGTGCTGTCGGGTCCTGGAGTATTCTGTAGGGTTCCAGAGGGGCTCGTAGGGTTCCATCGAAATCTGTAGGGTTCCCTAGGGGCCCATAGATTCCTGTAGATTTCCGTAGGGGCCTGTAGGGTTGTGTAAGTGCCCGCAGGGGTTGGTAGGAGCTTGTAGGGTTCCATAAGTTTCCAGAGGGTTGTGTAGGGTTCCGTAGGGGCCTGTGGTGTTCCCTAGGGGCCTGTAGAGTCTCGTACAGTTCCGTAAGGGCCTGTGGTGTTCTCTAGGGGCCTGTAGAGTCTCGTACAGTTCCGTAGGGTCCTGTAGGTTTCCATAAGCGCCCGCAGAGGTCTGAAGGGGCCCGTACTGTTCCGTGAGGATCCATAGGGCTCCGTAGAGCTTCGTAGGTTCCCTAGAGGCCTCTGGAGTACCGCAGGAGCCAGTAGTGTTCTGTAGGGGCCCGTAGGGTTCCTTCCATAGGAGCTGGCAGTGTTAGGTAGGGGCATGTAGGGTTGAGTAAGTGCCCGCAGAAGTCTGTAGGAGTCTGTGGGATTCTGTAAGGTTCCAGAGGGTTCTGCAGGGTTCCGTAGGGACCCGTAGAGTTCCGTAGTGGCTGGTAAAGTTCCGTAGGGCCCTGTGGGGTTCTGTATGGACCTGTAGGGTTCCATAGGGGCCTGCAGGGTTCCGTAAGTGCCCGCAGGTGTCTGTAGGGTTCCGTAGGTGTCTGTAGGGTTCCGTAGGCGCCTGCAGTGTTCTGTAGGAGCCCATAGGGTTTTAGTGAGGTTCCGTTGTGTTGCTAAGGGTCTTGTAGAGTGCTGTCGGGTCCTGGAGTATTCTGTAGGGTTCCAGAGGGCCTCGTAGGGTACTGTCGAAATCTGTAGGGTTCCCTAGGGGCCCATAGAGTCCCGTAGATTTCCGTAGGGGCCTGTAGGGTTGTGTAAGTGCCCGCAGGGGTTGGTAGGAGCTTGTAGGGTGCCATATGTTTCCGGAGGGTTGTGTAGGGTTCCGTAGGGGCCTGTGGTGTTCCCTAGGGGCCTGTAGAGTCTCGTACAGTTCCGTAGGGTCCTGTAGGTTTCCATAAGCGCCCGCAGAGGTCTGAAGGGGCCCGTACTGTTCCGTAAGGATCCATAGGGCTCCGTAGAGCTTCGTAGGTTCCCTAGAGGCCTCTGGAGTACCGCAGGAGCCAGTAGTGTTCTGTAGGGGCCCGTAGGGTTCCTTCCATAGGAGCTGGCAGTGTTCCGTAGGGGCCTGTAGGGTTGAGTAAGTGCCCGCAGGAGTCTGTAGGAATCCGTGGGATTCTGTAAGGTTCTGGAGGGTTCTGCAGGGTTCCCTAGGGGCCCGTAGAGTTCCATAGTGGCTGGTAAAGTACCCTAGGGCCCTGTACCATTCCGTAACTGCCTGCAAGGGTCTTTAGGCTTCCGTAGGGGCTGGGAGGGTTCCATAAAGTTCCGTGGGTTCCTGCAGAGTTCTGCAAGTGCCCGCAAGGGCCTGTAGGGGCCCACAGTGTTTCTGTCAGGTTCCGTAGAGTTCCGTAGGGGCCATATTTTTCTGTAGTGGCTGGTAGTATTCTGTAGGGGTCTGTAGGGTTCCGTAGGCGGCTGCAGTGTTCTGTAGGAGCCCATAGGGTTTTAGTGAGGTTCCGTTGTGTTGCTAAGGGTCTTGTAGAGTGCTGTCGGGTCCTGGAGTATTCTGTAGGGTTCCAGAGGGGCTCGTAGGGTTCCATCGAAATCTGTAGGGTTCCCTAGGGGCCCATAGATTCCTGTAGATTTCCGTAGGGGCCTGTAGGGTTGTGTAAGTGCCCGCAGGGGTTGGTAGGAGCTTGTAGGGTTCCATAAGTTTCCAGAGGGTTGTGTAGGGTTCCGTAGGGGCCTGTGGTGTTCCCTAGGGGCCTGTAGAGTCTCGTACAGTTCCGTAAGGGCCTGTGGTGTTCTCTAGGGGCCTGTAGAGTCTCGTACAGTTCCGTAGGGTCCTGTAGGTTTCCATAAGCGCCCGCAGAGGTCTGAAGGGGCCCGTACTGTTCCGTGAGGATCCATAGGGCTCCGTAGAGCTTCGTAGGTTCCCTAGAGGCCTCTGGAGTACCGCAGGAGCCAGTAGTGTTCTGTAGGGGCCCGTAGGGTTCCTTCCATAGGAGCTGGCAGTGTTAGGTAGGGGCATGTAGGGTTGAGTAAGTGCCCGCAGAAGTCTGTAGGAGTCTGTGGGATTCTGTAAGGTTCCAGAGGGTTCTGCAGGGTTCCGTAGGGACCCGTAGAGTTCCGTAGTGGCTGGTAAAGTTCCGTAGGGCCCTGTGGGGTTCTGTATGGACCTGTAGGGTTCCATAGGGGCCTGCAGGGTTCCGTAAGTGCCCGCAGGTGTCTGTAGGGTTCCGTAGGTGTCTGTAGGGTTCCGTAGGCGCCTGCAGTGTTCTGTAGGAGCCCATAGGGTTTTAGTGAGGTTCCGTTGTGTTGCTAAGGGTCTTGTAGAGTGCTGTCGGGTCCTGGAGTATTCTGTAGGGTTCCAGAGGGCCTCGTAGGGTACTGTCGAAATCTGTAGGGTTCCCTAGGGGCCCATAGAGTCCCGTAGATTTCCGTAGGGGCCTGTAGGGTTGTGTAAGTGCCCGCAGGGGTTGGTAGGAGCTTGTAGGGTGCCATATGTTTCCGGAGGGTTGTGTAGGGTTCCGTAGGGGCCTGTGGTGTTCCCTAGGGGCCTGTAGAGTCTCGTACAGTTCCGTAGGGTCCTGTAGGTTTCCATAAGCGCCCGCAGAGGTCTGAAGGGGCCCGTACTGTTCCGTAAGGATCCATAGGGCTCCGTAGAGCTTCGTAGGTTCCCTAGAGGCCTCTGGAGTACCGCAGGAGCCAGTAGTGTTCTGTAGGGGCCCGTAGGGTTCCTTCCATAGGAGCTGGCAGTGTTCCGTAGGGGCCTGTAGGGTTGAGTAAGTGCCCGCAGGAGTCTGTAGGAATCCGTGGGATTCTGTAAGGTTCTGGAGGGTTCTGCAGGGTTCCGTAGGGGCCCGTAGAGTTCCATAGTGGCTGGTAAAGTACCCTAGGGCCCTGTACCATTCCGTAACTGCCTGCAAGGGTCTTTAGGCTTCCGTAGGGGCTGGGAGGGTTCCATAAAGTTCCGTGGGTTCCTGCAGAGTTCTGCAAGTGCCCGCAAGGGCCTGTAGGGGCCCACAGTGTTTCTGTCAGGTTCCGTAGAGTTCCGTAGGGGCCATATTTTTCTGTAGTGGCTGGTAGTATTCTGTAGGGGTCTGTAGGGTTCCGTAGGCGGCTGCAGTGTTCTGTAGGAGCCCATAGGGTTTTAGTGAGGTTCCGTTGTGTTGCTAAGGGTCTTGTAGAGTGCTGTCGGGTCCTGGAGTATTCTGTAGGGTTCCAGAGGGGCTCGTAGGGTTCCATCGAAATCTGTAGGGTTCCCTAGGGGCCCATAGATTCCTGTAGATTTCCGTAGGGGCCTGTAGGGTTGTGTAAGTGCCCGCAGGGGTTGGTAGGAGCTTGTAGGGTTCCATAAGTTTCCAGAGGGTTGTGTAGGGTTCCGTAGGGGCCTGTGGTGTTCCCTAGGGGCCTGTAGAGTCTCGTACAGTTCCGTAAGGGCCTGTGGTGTTCTCTAGGGGCCTGTAGAGTCTCGTACAGTTCCGTAGGGTCCTGTAGGTTTCCATAAGCGCCCGCAGAGGTCTGAAGGGGCCCGTACTGTTCCGTGAGGATCCATAGGGCTCCGTAGAGCTTCGTAGGTTCCCTAGAGGCCTCTGGAGTACCGCAGGAGCCAGTAGTGTTCTGTAGGGGCCCGTAGGGTTCCTTCCATAGGAGCTGGCAGTGTTAGGTAGGGGCATGTAGGGTTGAGTAAGTGCCCGCAGAAGTCTGTAGGAGTCTGTGGGATTCTGTAAGGTTCCAGAGGGTTCTGCAGGGTTCCGTAGGGACCCGTAGAGTTCCGTAGTGGCTGGTAAAGTTCCGTAGGGCCCTGTGGGGTTCTGTATGGACCTGTAGGGTTCCATAGGGGCCTGCAGGGTTCCGTAAGTGCCCGCAGGTGTCTGTAGGGTTCCGTAGGTGTCTGTAGGGTTCCGTAGGCGCCTGCAGTGTTCTGTAGGAGCCCATAGGGTTTTAGTGAGGTTCCGTTGTGTTGCTAAGGGTCTTGTAGAGTGCTGTCGGGTCCTGGAGTATTCTGTAGGGTTCCAGAGGGCCTCGTAGGGTACTGTCGAAATCTGTAGGGTTCCCTAGGGGCCCATAGAGTCCCGTAGATTTCCGTAGGGGCCTGTAGGGTTGTGTAAGTGCCCGCAGGGGTTGGTAGGAGCTTGTAGGGTGCCATATGTTTCCGGAGGGTTGTGTAGGGTTCCGTAGGGGCCTGTGGTGTTCCCTAGGGGCCTGTAGAGTCTCGTACAGTTCCGTAGGGTCCTGTAGGTTTCCATAAGCGCCCGCAGAGGTCTGAAGGGGCCCGTACTGTTCCGTAAGGATCCATAGGGCTCCGTAGAGCTTCGTAGGTTCCCTAGAGGCCTCTGGAGTACCGCAGGAGCCAGTAGTGTTCTGTAGGGGCCCGTAGGGTTCCTTCCATAGGAGCTGGCAGTGTTCCGTAGGGGCCTGTAGGGTTGAGTAAGTGCCCGCAGGAGTCTGTAGGAATCCGTGGGATTCTGTAAGGTTCTGGAGGGTTCTGCAGGGTTCCCTAGGGGCCCGTAGAGTTCCGTAGTGGCTGGTAAAGTACCCTAGGGCCCTGTACCATTCCGTAACTGCCTGCAAGGGTCTTTAGGCTTCCGTAGGGGCTGGGAGGGTTCCGTAAAGTTCCGTGTGTTCCTGCAGAGTTCTGCAAGTGCCCGCAAGGGCCTGTAGGGGTGCACAGTGTTTCTATCAGGTTCCGTAGAGTTCCGTAGGGGCCATATTTTTCTGTAGTGGCTGGTAGTATTCTGTAGGGGTCTGTAGGGTTCCGTAGGCGGCTGCAGTGTTCTGTAGGAGCCCATAGGGTTTTAGTGAGGTTCCGTTGTGTTGCTAAGGGTCTTGTAGAGTGCTGTCGGGTCCTGGAGTATTCTGTAGGGTTCCAGAGGGGCTCGTAGGGTTCCATCGAAATCTGTAGGGTTCCCTAGGGGCCCATAGATTCCTGTAGATTTCCGTAGGGGCCTGTAGGGTTGTGTAAGTGCCCGCAGGGGTTGGTAGGAGCTTATAGGGTTCCATAAGTTTCCAGAGGGTTGTGTAGGGTTCCGTAGGGGCCTGTGGTGTTCCCTAGGGGCCTGTAGAGTCTCGTACAGTTCCGTAAGGGCCTGTGGTGTTCTCTAGGGGCCTGTAGAGTCTCGTACAGTTCCGTAGGGTCCTGTAGGTTTCCATAAGTGCCCGCAGAGGTCTGAAGGGGCCCGTACTGTTCCGTGAGGATCCATAGGGCTCCGTAGAGCTTCGTAGGTTCCCTAGAGGCCTCTGGAGTACCGCAGGAGCCAGTAGTGTTCTGTAGGGGCCCGTAGGGTTCCTTCCATAGGAGCTGGCAGTGTTAGGTAGGGGCATGTAGGGTTGAGTAAGTGCCCGCAGAAGTCTGTAGGAGTCTGTGGGATTCTGTAAGGTTCTGGAGGGTTCTGCAGGGTTCCGTAGGGACCCGTAGAGTTCCGTAGTGGCTGGTAAAGTTCCGTAGGGCCCTGTGGGGTTCTGTATGGACCTGTAGGGTTCCGTAGGGGCCTGCAGGGTTCCGTAAGTGCCCGCAGGTGTCTGTAGGGTTCCGTAGGTGTCAGTAGGGTTCCGTAGGCGCCTGCAGTGTTCTGTAGGAGCCCATAGGGTTTTAGTGAGGTTCCGTTGTGTTGCTAAGGGTCTTGTAGAGTGCTGTCGGGTCCTGGAGTATTCTGTAGGGTTCCAGAGGGCCTCGTAGGGTACTGTCGAAATCTGTAGGGTTCCCTAGGGGCCCATAGAGTCCCGTAGATTTCCGTAGGGGCCTGTAGGGTTGTGTAAGTGCCCGCAGGGGTTGGTAGGAGCTTGTAGGGTGCCATATGTTTCCGGAGGGTTGTGTAGGGTTCCGTAGGGGCCTGTGGTGTTCCCTAGGGGCCTGTAGAGTCTCGTACAGTTCCGTAAGGGCCTGTGGTGTTCTCTAGGGGCCTGTAGAGTCTCGTACAGTTCCGTAGGGTCCTGTAGGTTTCCATAAGCGCCCGCAGAGGTCTGAAGGGGCCCGTACTGTTCCGTGAGGATCCATAGGGCTCCGTAGAGCTTCGTAGGTTCCCTAGAGGCCTCTGGAGTACCGCAGGAGCCAGTAGTGTTCTGTAGGGGCCCGTAGGGTTCCTTCCATAGGAGCTGGCAGTGTTCCGTAGGGGCCTGTAGGGTTGAGTAAGTGCCCGCAGGAGTCTGTAGGAATCCGTGGGATTCTGTAAGGTTCTGGAGGGTTCTGCAGGGTTCCGTAGGGGCCCGTAGAGTTCCATAGTGGCTGGTAAAGTACCCTAGGGCCCTGTACCATTCCGTAACTGCCTGCAAGGGTCTTTAGGCTTCCGTAGGGGCTGGGAGGGTTCCATAAAGTTCCGTGGGTTCCTGCAGAGTTCTGCAAGTGCCCGCAAGGGCCTGTAGGGGCCCACAGTGTTTCTGTCAGGTTCCGTAGAGTTCCGTAGGGGCCATATTTTTCTGTAGTGGCTGGTAGTATTCTGTAGGGGTCTGTAGGGTTCTGTAGGCGCCTGCAGTGTTCTGTAGGAGCCCATAGGGTTTTAGTGAGGTTCCGTTGTGTTGCTAAGGGTCTTGTAGAGTGCTGTCGGGTCCTGGAGTATTCTGTAGGGTTCCAGAGGGCCTCGTAGGGTTCCGTCGAAATCTGTAGGGTTCCCTAGGGGCCCGTAGAGTCCCATAGATTTCCGTAGGGGCCTGTAGGGTTGTGTAAGTGCCCGCAGGGGTTGGTAGGAGCTTGTAGGGTGCCATATATTTCCGAAGGGTTGTGTAGGGTTCCGTAGGGGCCTGTGGTGTTCCCTAGGGGCCTGTAGAGTCTCGTACAGTTCCATAGGGTCCTGTAGGTTTCCATAAGCGCCCGCAGAGGTCTGAAGGGGCCCGTACTGTTCCGTAAGGATCCATAGGGCTCCGTAGAGCTTCGTAGGTTCCCTAGAGGCCTCTGGAGTACCGCAGGAGCCAGTAGTGTTCCGTAGAGTCCTCTAGGGTTGAGTAAGTGCCCGCAGGAGTCTGTAGGAATCCGTGGGATTCTGTAAGGTTCTGGAGGGTTCTGCAGGGTTCCCTAGGGGCCCGTAGAGTTCCGTAGTGGCTGGTAAAGTACCCTAGGGCCCTGTACCATTCCGTAACTGCCTGCAAGGGTCTTTAGGCTTCCGTAGGGGCTGGGAGGGTTCCGTAAAGTTCCGTGGGTTCCTGCAGAGTTCTGCAAGTGCCCGCAAGGGCCTGTAGGGGTGCACAGTGTTTCTATCAGGTTCCGTAGAGTTCCGTAGGGGCCATATTTTTCTGTAGTGGCTGGTAGTATTCTGTAGGGGTCTGTAGGGTTCCGTAGGCGCCTGCAGTGTTCTGTAGGAGCCCATAGGGTTTTAGTGAGGTTCCGTTGTGTTGCTAAGGGTCTTGTAGAGTGCTGTCGGGTCCTGGAGTATTCTGTAGGGTTCCAGAGGGGCTCGTAGGGTTCCATCGAAATCTGTAGGGTTCCCTAGGGGCCCATAGATTCCCGTAGATTTCCGTAGGGGCCTGTAGGGTTGTGTAAGTGCCCGCAGGGGTTGGTAGGAGCTTATAGGGTTCCATAAGTTTCCAGAGGGTTGTGTAGGGTTCCGTAGGGGCCTGTGGTGTTCCCTAGGGGCCTGTAGAGTCTCGTACAGTTCCGTAAGGGCCTGTGGTGTTCTCTAGGGGCCTGTAGAGTCTCGTACAGTTCCGTAGGGTCCTGTAGGTTTCCATAAGCGCCCGCAGAGGTCTGAAGGGGCCCGTACTGTTCCGTGAGGATCCATAGGGCTCCGTAGAGCTTCGTAGGTTCCCTAGAGGCCTCTGGAGTACCGCAGGAGCCAGTAGTGTTCTGTAGGGGCCCGTAGGGTTCCTTCCATAGGAGCTGGCAGTGTTAGGTAGGGGCCTGTAGGGTTGAGTAAGTGCCCGCAGAAGTCTGTAGGAGTCTGTGGGATTCTGTAAGGTTCCAGAGGGTTCTGCAGGGTTCCGTAGGGACCCGTAGAGTTCCGTAGTGGCTGGTAAAGTTCCGTAGGGCCCTGTGGGGTTCTGTATGGACCTGTAGGGTTCCGTAGGGGCCTGCAGGGTTCCGTAAGTGCCCGCAGGTGTCTGTAGGGTTCCGTAGGGGTCTGTAGGGTTCCGTAGGCACCTGCAGTGTTCTGTAGGAGCCCATAGGGTTTTAGTGAGGTTCCGTTGTGTTGCTAAGGGTCTTGTAGAGTGCTGTCGGGTCCTGGAGTATTCTGTAGGGTTCCAGAGGGGCTCGTAGGGTTTCGTCGAAATCTGTAGGGTTCCCTAGGGGCCCGTAGAGTCCCGTAGATTTCCGTAGGGGCCTGTAGGGTTGTGTAAGTGCCCGCAGGGGTTGGTAGGAGCTTGTAGGGTGCCATATGTTTCCGGAGGGTTGTGTAGGGTTCCGTAGGGGCCTGTGGTGTTCCCTAGGGGCCTGTAGAGTCTCGTACAGTTCCGTAGGGTCCTGTAGGTTTCCATAAGCGCCCGCAGAGGTCTGAAGGGGCCCGTACTGTTCCGTAAGGATCCATAGGGTTCCGTAGAGCTTCGTAGGTTCCCTAGAGGCCTCTGGAGTACCGCAGGAGCCAGTAGTGTTCCGTAGAGTCCTCTAGGGTTGAGTAAGTGCCCGCAGGAGTCTGTAAGAATCCGTGGGATTCTGTAAGGTTCTGGAGGGTTCTGCAGGGTTCCCTAGGGGCCCGTAGAGTTCCGTAGTGGCTGGTAAAGTACCCTAGGGCCCTGTACCATTCCGTAACTGCCTGCAAGGGTCTTTAGGCTTCCGTAGGGGCTGGGAGGGTTCCATAAAGTTCCGTGGGTTCCTGCAGAGTTCTGCAAGTGCCCGCAAGGGCCTGTAGGGGTGCACAGTGTTTCTATCAGGTTCCGTAGAGTTCCGTAGGGGCCATATTTTTCTGTAGTGGCTGGTAGTATTCTGTAGGGGTCTGTAGGGTTCCGTAGGCGGCTGCAGTGTTCTGTAGGAGCCCATAGGGTTTTAGTGAGGTTCCGTTGTGTTGCTAAGGGTCTTGTAGAGTGCTGTCGGGTCCTGGAGTATTCTGTAGGGTTCCAGAGGGGCTCGTAGGGTTCCATCGAAATCTGTAGGGTTCCCTAGGGGCCCATAGATTCCTGTAGATTTCCGTAGGGGCCTGTAGGGTTGTGTAAGTGCCCGCAGGGGTTGGTAGGAGCTTGTAGGGTTCCATAAGTTTCCAGAGGGTTGTGTAGGGTTCCGTAGGGGCCTGTGGTGTTCCCTAGGGGCCTGTAGAGTCTCGTACAGTTCCGTAAGGGCCTGTGGTGTTCTCTAGGGGCCTGTAGAGTCTCGTACAGTTCCGTAGGGTCCTGTAGGTTTCCATAAGCGCCCGCAGAGGTCTGAAGGGGCCCGTACTGTTCCGTGAGGATCCATAGGGCTCCGTAGAGCTTCGTAGGTTCCCTAGAGGCCTCTGGAGTACCGCAGGAGCCAGTAGTGTTCTGTAGGGGCCCGTAGGGTTCCTTCCATAGGAGCTGGCAGTGTTAGGTAGGGGCATGTAGGGTTGAGTAAGTGCCCGCAGAAGTCTGTAGGAGTCTGTGGGATTCTGTAAGGTTCCAGAGGGTTCTGCAGGGTTCCGTAGGGACCCGTAGAGTTCCGTAGTGGCTGGTAAAGTTCCGTAGGGCCCTGTGGGGTTCTGTATGGACCTGTAGGGTTCCATAGGGGCCTGCAGGGTTCCGTAAGTGCCCGCAGGTGTCTGTAGGGTTCCGTAGGTGTCTGTAGGGTTCCGTAGGCGCCTGCAGTGTTCTGTAGGAGCCCATAGGGTTTTAGTGAGGTTCCGTTGTGTTGCTAAGGGTCTTGTAGAGTGCTGTCGGGTCCTGGAGTATTCTGTAGGGTTCCAGAGGGCCTCGTAGGGTACTGTCGAAATCTGTAGGGTTCCCTAGGGGCCCATAGAGTCCCGTAGATTTCCGTAGGGGCCTGTAGGGTTGTGTAAGTGCCCGCAGGGGTTGGTAGGAGCTTGTAGGGTGCCATATGTTTCCGGAGGGTTGTGTAGGGTTCCGTAGGGGCCTGTGGTGTTCCCTAGGGGCCTGTAGAGTCTCGTACAGTTCCGTAGGGTCCTGTAGGTTTCCATAAGCGCCCGCAGAGGTCTGAAGGGGCCCGTACTGTTCCGTAAGGATCCATAGGGCTCCGTAGAGCTTCGTAGGTTCCCTAGAGGCCTCTGGAGTACCGCAGGAGCCAGTAGTGTTCTGTAGGGGCCCGTAGGGTTCCTTCCATAGGAGCTGGCAGTGTTCCGTAGGGGCCTGTAGGGTTGAGTAAGTGCCCGCAGGAGTCTGTAGGAATCCGTGGGATTCTGTAAGGTTCTGGAGGGTTCTGCAGGGTTCCCTAGGGGCCCGTAGAGTTCCATAGTGGCTGGTAAAGTACCCTAGGGCCCTGTACCATTCCGTAACTGCCTGCAAGGGTCTTTAGGCTTCCGTAGGGGCTGGGAGGGTTCCATAAAGTTCCGTGGGTTCCTGCAGAGTTCTGCAAGTGCCCGCAAGGGCCTGTAGGGGCCCACAGTGTTTCTGTCAGGTTCCGTAGAGTTCCGTAGGGGCCATATTTTTCTGTAGTGGCTGGTAGTATTCTGTAGGGGTCTGTAGGGTTCCGTAGGCGGCTGCAGTGTTCTGTAGGAGCCCATAGGGTTTTAGTGAGGTTCCGTTGTGTTGCTAAGGGTCTTGTAGAGTGCTGTCGGGTCCTGGAGTATTCTGTAGGGTTCCAGAGGGGCTCGTAGGGTTCCATCGAAATCTGTAGGGTTCCCTAGGGGCCCATAGATTCCTGTAGATTTCCGTAGGGGCCTGTAGGGTTGTGTAAGTGCCCGCAGGGGTTGGTAGGAGCTTGTAGGGTTCCATAAGTTTCCAGAGGGTTGTGTAGGGTTCCGTAAGGGCCTGTGGTGTTCCCTAGGGGCCTGTAGAGTCTCGTACAGTTCCGTAAGGGCCTGTGGTGTTCTCTAGGGGCCTGTAGAGTCTCGTACAGTTCCGTAGGGTCCTGTAGGTTTCCATAAGCGCCCGCAGAGGTCTGAAGGGGCCCGTACTGTTCCGTGAGGATCCATAGGGCTCCGTAGAGCTTCGTAGGTTCCCTAGAGGCCTCTGGAGTACCGCAGGAGCCAGTAGTGTTCTGTAGGGGCCCGTAGGGTTCCTTCCATAGGAGCTGGCAGTGTTAGGTAGGGGCATGTAGGGTTGAGTAAGTGCCCGCAGAAGTCTGTAGGAGTCTGTGGGATTCTGTAAGGTTCCAGAGGGTTCTGCAGGGTTCCGTAGGGACCCGTAGAGTTCCGTAGTGGCTGGTAAAGTTCCGTAGGGCCCTGTGGGGTTCTGTATGGACCTGTAGGGTTCCATAGGGGCCTGCAGGGTTCCGTAAGTGCCCGCAGGTGTCTGTAGGGTTCCGTAGGTGTCTGTAGGGTTCCGTAGGCGCCTGCAGTGTTCTGTAGGAGCCCATAGGGTTTTAGTGAGGTTCCGTTGTGTTGCTAAGGGTCTTGTAGAGTGCTGTCGGGTCCTGGAGTATTCTGTAGGGTTCCAGAGGGCCTCGTAGGGTACTGTCGAAATCTGTAGGGTTCCCTAGGGGCCCATAGAGTCCCGTAGATTTCCGTAGGGGCCTGTAGGGTTGTGTAAGTGCCCGCAGGGGTTGGTAGGAGCTTGTAGGGTGCCATATGTTTCCGGAGGGTTGTGTAGGGTTCCGTAGGGGCCTGTGGTGTTCCCTAGGGGCCTGTAGAGTCTCGTACAGTTCCGTAGGGTCCTGTAGGTTTCCATAAGCGCCCGCAGAGGTCTGAAGGGGCCCGTACTGTTCCGTAAGGATCCATAGGGCTCCGTAGAGCTTCGTAGGTTCCCTAGAGGCCTCTGGAGTACCGCAGGAGCCAGTAGTGTTCTGTAGGGGCCCGTAGGGTTCCTTCCATAGGAGCTGGCAGTGTTCCGTAGGGGCCTGTAGGGTTGAGTAAGTGCCCGCAGGAGTCTGTAGGAATCCGTGGGATTCTGTAAGGTTCTGGAGGGTTCTGCAGGGTTCCCTAGGGGCCCGTAGAGTTCCATAGTGGCTGGTAAAGTACCCTAGGGCCCTGTACCATTCCGTAACTGCCTGCAAGGGTCTTTAGGCTTCCGTAGGGGCTGGGAGGGTTCCATAAAGTTCCGTGGGTTCCTGCAGAGTTCTGCAAGTGCCCGCAAGGGCCTGTAGGGGCCCACAGTGTTTCTGTCAGGTTCCGTAGAGTTCCGTAGGGGCCATATTTTTCTGTAGTGGCTGGTAGTATTCTGTAGGGGTCTGTAGGGTTCCGTAGGCGGCTGCAGTGTTCTGTAGGAGCCCATAGGGTTTTAGTGAGGTTCCGTTGTGTTGCTAAGAGTCTTGTAGAGTGCTGTCGGGTCCTGGAGTATTCTGTAGGGTTCCAGAGGGGCTCGTAGGGTTCCATCGAAATCTGTAGGGTTCCCTAGGGGCCCGTAGAGTCCCATAGATTTCCGTAGGGGCCTGTAGGGTTGTGTAAGTACCCGCAGGGGTTGGTAGGAGCTTGTAGAGTTCCATAAGTTTCCAGAGGGTTGTGTAGGGTTCCGTAGGGGCCTGTGGTGTTCCCTAGGGGCCTGTAGAGTCTCGTACAGTTCCGTAAGGGCCTGTGGTGTTCTCTAGGGGCCTGTAGAGTCTCGTACAGTTCCGTAAGGGCCTGTGGTGTTCTCTAGGGGCCTGTAGAGTCTCGTACAGTTCCGTAGGGTCCTGTAGGTTTCCATAAGCGCCCGCAGAGGTCTGAAGGGGCCCGTACTGTTCCGTGAGGATCCATAGGGTTCCGTAGAGCTTCGTAGGTTCCCTAGAGGCCTCTGGAGTACCGCAGGAGCCAGTAGTGTTCTCTAGGGGCCCGTAGGGTTCCTTCCATAGGGGCTGGCAGTGTTCCGTAGGGTCCTCTAGTGTTGAGTAAGTGCCCGCAGGAGTCTGTAGGAGTCTGTGGGATTCTGTAAGGTTGCGGAGGGTTCTGCAGGGTTCCCTAGGGGCCCGTAGAGTTCCGTAGTGGCTGGTAAAGTTCCGTAGGGCCCTGTGGGGTTCTGTATGGACCTGTAGGGTTCCGTAGGCACCTGCAGGGTTCTGTAGGAGCCCATAGGGTTTTAGTGAGGTTCCGTTGTGTTGCTAAGGGTCTTGTAGAGTGCTGTCGGGTCCTGGAGTATTCTGTAGGGTTCCAGAGGGCCTCGTAGGGTACTGTCGAAATCTGTAGGGTTCCCTAGGGGCCCATAGAGTCCCGTAGATTTCCGTAGGGGCCTGTAGGGTTGTGTAAGTGCCCGCAGGGGTTGGTAGGAGCTTGTAGGGTGCCATATGTTTCCGGAGGGTTGTGTAGGGTTCCGTAGGGGCCTGTGGTGTTCCCTAGGGGCCTGTAGAGTCTCGTACAGTTCCGTAGGGTCCTGTAGGTTTCCATAAGCGCCCGCAGAGGTCTGAAGGGGCCCGTACTGTTCCGTAAGGATCCATAGGGCTCCGTAGAGCTTCGTAGGTTCCCTAGAGGCCTCTGGAGTACCGCAGGAGCCAGTAGTGTTCTGTAGGGGCCCGTAGGGTTCCTTCCATAGGAGCTGGCAGTGTTCCGTAGGGGCCTGTAGGGTTGAGTAAGTGCCCGCAGGAGTCTGTAGGAATCCGTGGGATTCTGTAAGGTTCTGGAGGGTTCTGCAGGGTTCCCTAGGGGCCCGTAGAGTTCCATAGTGGCTGGTAAAGTACCCTAGGGCCCTGTACCATTCCGTAACTGCCTGCAAGGGTCTTTAGGCTTCCGTAGGGGCTGGGAGGGTTCCATAAAGTTCCGTGGGTTCCTGCAGAGTTCTGCAAGTGCCCGCAAGGGCCTGTAGGGGCCCACAGTGTTTCTGTCAGGTTCCGTAGAGTTCCGTAGGGGCCATATTTTTCTGTAGTGGCTGGTAGTATTCTGTAGGGGTCTGTAGGGTTCCGTAGGCGGCTGCAGTGTTCTGTAGGAGCCCATAGGGTTTTAGTGAGGTTCCGTTGTGTTGCTAAGGGTCTTGTAGAGTGCTGTCGGGTCCTGGAGTATTCTGTAGGGTTCCAGAGGGGCTCGTAGGGTTCCATCGAAATCTGTAGGGTTCCCTAGGGGCCCATAGATTCCTGTAGATTTCCGTAGGGGCCTGTAGGGTTGTGTAAGTGCCCGCAGGGGTTGGTAGGAGCTTGTAGGGTTCCATAAGTTTCCAGAGGGTTGTGTAGGGTTCCGTAGGGGCCTGTGGTGTTCCCTAGGGGCCTGTAGAGTCTCGTACAGTTCCGTAAGGGCCTGTGGTGTTCTCTAGGGGCCTGTAGAGTCTCGTACAGTTCCGTAGGGTCCTGTAGGTTTCCATAAGCGCCCGCAGAGGTCTGAAGGGGCCCGTACTGTTCCGTGAGGATCCATAGGGCTCCGTAGAGCTTCGTAGGTTCCCTAGAGGCCTCTGGAGTACCGCAGGAGCCAGTAGTGTTCTGTAGGGGCCCGTAGGGTTCCTTCCATAGGAGCTGGCAGTGTTAGGTAGGGGCATGTAGGGTTGAGTAAGTGCCCGCAGAAGTCTGTAGGAGTCTGTGGGATTCTGTAAGGTTCCAGAGGGTTCTGCAGGGTTCCGTAGGGACCCGTAGAGTTCCGTAGTGGCTGGTAAAGTTCCGTAGGGCCCTGTGGGGTTCTGTATGGACCTGTAGGGTTCCATAGGGGCCTGCAGGGTTCCGTAAGTGCCCGCAGGTGTCTGTAGGGTTCCGTAGGTGTCTGTAGGGTTCCGTAGGCGCCTGCAGTGTTCTGTAGGAGCCCATAGGGTTTTAGTGAGGTTCCGTTGTGTTGCTAAGGGTCTTGTAGAGTGCTGTCGGGTCCTGGAGTATTCTGTAGGGTTCCAGAGGGCCTCGTAGGGTACTGTCGAAATCTGTAGGGTTCCCTAGGGGCCCATAGAGTCCCGTAGATTTCCGTAGGGGCCTGTAGGGTTGTGTAAGTGCCCGCAGGGGTTGGTAGGAGCTTGTAGGGTGCCATATGTTTCCGGAGGGTTGTGTAGGGTTCCGTAGGGGCCTGTGGTGTTCCCTAGGGGCCTGTAGAGTCTCGTACAGTTCCGTAGGGTCCTGTAGGTTTCCATAAGCGCCCGCAGAGGTCTGAAGGGGCCCGTACTGTTCCGTAAGGATCCATAGGGCTCCGTAGAGCTTCGTAGGTTCCCTAGAGGCCTCTGGAGTACCGCAGGAGCCAGTAGTGTTCTGTAGGGGCCCGTAGGGTTCCTTCCATAGGAGCTGGCAGTGTTCCGTAGGGGCCTGTAGGGTTGAGTAAGTGCCCGCAGGAGTCTGTAGGAATCCGTGGGATTCTGTAAGGTTCTGGAGGGTTCTGCAGGGTTCCGTAGGGGCCCGTAGAGTTCCATAGTGGCTGGTAAAGTACCCTAGGGCCCTGTACCATTCCGTAACTGCCTGCAAGGGTCTTTAGGCTTCCGTAGGGGCTGGGAGGGTTCCATAAAGTTCCGTGGGTTCCTGCAGAGTTCTGCAAGTGCCCGCAAGGGCCTGTAGGGGCCCACAGTGTTTCTGTCAGGTTCCGTAGAGTTCCGTAGGGGCCATATTTTTCTGTAGTGGCTGGTAGTATTCTGTAGGGGTCTGTAGGGTTCCGTAGGCGGCTGCAGTGTTCTGTAGGAGCCCATAGGGTTTTAGTGAGGTTCCGTTGTGTTGCTAAGGGTCTTGTAGAGTGCTGTCGGGTCCTGGAGTATTCTGTAGGGTTCCAGAGGGGCTCGTAGGGTTCCATCGAAATCTGTAGGGTTCCCTAGGGGCCCATAGATTCCTGTAGATTTCCGTAGGGGCCTGTAGGGTTGTGTAAGTGCCCGCAGGGGTTGGTAGGAGCTTGTAGGGTTCCATAAGTTTCCAGAGGGTTGTGTAGGGTTCCGTAGGGGCCTGTGGTGTTCCCTAGGGGCCTGTAGAGTCTCGTACAGTTCCGTAAGGGCCTGTGGTGTTCTCTAGGGGCCTGTAGAGTCTCGTACAGTTCCGTAGGGTCCTGTAGGTTTCCATAAGCGCCCGCAGAGGTCTGAAGGGGCCCGTACTGTTCCGTGAGGATCCATAGGGCTCCGTAGAGCTTCGTAGGTTCCCTAGAGGCCTCTGGAGTACCGCAGGAGCCAGTAGTGTTCTGTAGGGGCCCGTAGGGTTCCTTCCATAGGAGCTGGCAGTGTTAGGTAGGGGCATGTAGGGTTGAGTAAGTGCCCGCAGAAGTCTGTAGGAGTCTGTGGGATTCTGTAAGGTTCCAGAGGGTTCTGCAGGGTTCCGTAGGGACCCGTAGAGTTCCGTAGTGGCTGGTAAAGTTCCGTAGGGCCCTGTGGGGTTCTGTATGGACCTGTAGGGTTCCATAGGGGCCTGCAGGGTTCCGTAAGTGCCCGCAGGTGTCTGTAGGGTTCCGTAGGTGTCTGTAGGGTTCCGTAGGCGCCTGCAGTGTTCTGTAGGAGCCCATAGGGTTTTAGTGAGGTTCCGTTGTGTTGCTAAGGGTCTTGTAGAGTGCTGTCGGGTCCTGGAGTATTCTGTAGGGTTCCAGAGGGCCTCGTAGGGTACTGTCGAAATCTGTAGGGTTCCCTAGGGGCCCATAGAGTCCCGTAGATTTCCGTAGGGGCCTGTAGGGTTGTGTAAGTGCCCGCAGGGGTTGGTAGGAGCTTGTAGGGTGCCATATGTTTCCGGAGGGTTGTGTAGGGTTCCGTAGGGGCCTGTGGTGTTCCCTAGGGGCCTGTAGAGTCTCGTACAGTTCCGTAGGGTCCTGTAGGTTTCCATAAGCGCCCGCAGAGGTCTGAAGGGGCCCGTACTGTTCCGTAAGGATCCATAGGGCTCCGTAGAGCTTCGTAGGTTCCCTAGAGGCCTCTGGAGTACCGCAGGAGCCAGTAGTGTTCTGTAGGGGCCCGTAGGGTTCCTTCCATAGGAGCTGGCAGTGTTCCGTAGGGGCCTGTAGGGTTGAGTAAGTGCCCGCAGGAGTCTGTAGGAATCCGTGGGATTCTGTAAGGTTCTGGAGGGTTCTGCAGGGTTCCCTAGGGGCCCGTAGAGTTCCGTAGTGGCTGGTAAAGTACCCTAGGGCCCTGTACCATTCCGTAACTGCCTGCAAGGGTCTTTAGGCTTCCGTAGGGGCTGGGAGGGTTCCGTAAAGTTCCGTGTGTTCCTGCAGAGTTCTGCAAGTGCCCGCAAGGGCCTGTAGGGGTGCACAGTGTTTCTATCAGGTTCCGTAGAGTTCCGTAGGGGCCATATTTTTCTGTAGTGGCTGGTAGTATTCTGTAGGGGTCTGTAGGGTTCCGTAGGCGGCTGCAGTGTTCTGTAGGAGCCCATAGGGTTTTAGTGAGGTTCCGTTGTGTTGCTAAGGGTCTTGTAGAGTGCTGTCGGGTCCTGGAGTATTCTGTAGGGTTCCAGAGGGGCTCGTAGGGTTCCATCGAAATCTGTAGGGTTCCCTAGGGGCCCATAGATTCCCGTAGATTTCCGTAGGGGCCTGTAGGGTTGTGTAAGTGCCCGCAGGGGTTGGTAGGAGCTTATAGGGTTCCATAAGTTTCCAGAGGGTTGTGTAGGGTTCCGTAGGGGCCTGTGGTGTTCCCTAGGGGCCTGTAGAGTCTCGTACAGTTCCGTAAGGGCCTGTGGTGTTCTCTAGGGGCCTGTAGAGTCTCGTACAGTTCCGTAGGGTCCTGTAGGTTTCCATAAGTGCCCGCAGAGGTCTGAAGGGGCCCGTACTGTTCCGTGAGGATCCATAGGGCTCCGTAGAGCTTCGTAGGTTCCCTAGAGGCCTCTGGAGTACCGCAGGAGCCAGTAGTGTTCTGTAGGGGCCCGTAGGGTTCCTTCCATAGGAGCTGGCAGTGTTAGGTAGGGGCCTGTAGGGTTGAGTAAGTGCCCGCAGAAGTCTGTAGGAGTCTGTGGGATTCTGTAAGGTTCCAGAGGGTTCTGCAGGGTTCCGTAGGGACCCGTAGAGTTCCGTAGTGGCTGGTAAAGTTCCGTAGGGCCCTGTGGGGTTCTGTATGGACCTGTAGGGTTCCGTAGGGGCCTGCAGGGTTCCGTAAGTGCCCGCAGGTGTCTGTAGGGTTCCGTAGGGGTCTGTAGGGTTCCGTAGGCACCTGCAGTGTTCTGTAGGAGCCCATAGGGTTTTAGTGAGGTTCCGTTGTGTTGCTAAGGGTCTTGTAGAGTGCTGTCGGGTCCTGGAGTATTCTGTAGGGTTCCAGAGGGGCTCGTAGGGTTTCGTCGAAATCTGTAGGGTTCCCTAGGGGCCCGTAGAGTCCCGTAGATTTCCGTAGGGGCCTGTAGGGTTGTGTAAGTGCCCGCAGGGGTTGGTAGGAGCTTGTAGGGTGCCATATGTTTCCGGAGGGTTGTGTAGGGTTCCGTAGGGGCCTGTGGTGTTCCCTAGGGGCCTGTAGAGTCTCGTACAGTTCCGTAGGGTCCTGTAGGTTTCCATAAGCGCCCGCAGAGGTCTGAAGGGGCCCGTACTGTTCCGTAAGGATCCATAGGGTTCCGTAGAGCTTCGTAGGTTCCCTAGAGGCCTCTGGAGTACCGCAGGAGCCAGTAGTGTTCCGTAGAGTC
Organism: Numenius arquata; assembly: GCF_964106895.1. Classification (NCBI taxonomy): domain Eukaryota; kingdom Metazoa; phylum Chordata; class Aves; order Charadriiformes; family Scolopacidae; genus Numenius; species Numenius arquata. The sequence goes on from NW_027415753.1 coordinate 292,462, forward strand.
CTCTAGGGTTGAGTAAGTGCCCGCAGGAGTCTGTAGGAATCCGTGGGATTCTGTAAGGTTCTGGAGGGTTCTGCAGGGTTCCGTAGGGGCCCGTAGAGTTCTGTAGTGGCTGGTAAAGTACCCTAGGGCCCTGTACCATTCCGTAACTGCCTGCAAGGGTCTTTAGGCTTCCGTAGGGGCTGGGAGGGTTCCGTAAAGTTCCGTGGGTTCCTGCAGAGTTCTGCAAGTGCCCGCAAGGGCCTGTAGGGGTGCACAGTGTTTCTATCAGGTTCCGTAGAGTTCCGTAGGGGCCATATTTTTCTGTAGTGGCTGGTAGTATTCTGTAGGGGTCTGTAGGGTTCCGTAGGCGCCTGCAGTGTTCTGTAGGAGCCCATGGGGTTTTAGTGAGGTTCCGTTGTGTTGCTAAGGGTCTTGTAGAGTGCTGTCGGGTCCTGGAGTATTCTGTAGGGTTCCAGAGGGGCTCGTAGGGTTCCATCGAAATCTGTAGGGTTCCCTAGGGGCCCATAGATTCCTGTAGATTTCCGTAGGGGCCTGTAGGGTTGTGTAAGTGCCCGCAGGGGTTGGTAGGAGCTTGTAGGGTTCCATAAGTTTCCAGAGGGTTGTGTAGGGTTCCGTAGGGGCCTGTGGTGTTCCCTAGGGGCCTGTAGAGTCTCGTACAGTTCCGTAAGGGCCTGTGGTGTTCTCTAGGGGCCTGTAGAGTCTCGTACAGTTCCGTAGGGTCCTGTAGGTTTCCATAAGCGCCCGCAGAGGTCTGAAGGGGCCCGTACTGTTCCGTGAGGATCCATAGGGCTCCGTAGAGCTTCGTAGGTTCCCTAGAGGCCTCTGGAGTACCGCAGGAGCCAGTAGTGTTCTGTAGGGGCCCGTAGGGTTCCTTCCATAGGAGCTGGCAGTGTTAGGTAGGGGCATGTAGGGTTGAGTAAGTGCCCGCAGAAGTCTGTAGGAGTCTGTGGGATTCTGTAAGGTTCCAGAGGGTTCTGCAGGGTTCCGTAGGGACCCGTAGAGTTCCGTAGTGGCTGGTAAAGTTCCGTAGGGCCCTGTGGGGTTCTGTATGGACCTGTAGGGTTCCGTAGGGGCCTGCAGGGTTCCGTAAGTGCCCGCAGGTGTCTGTAGGGTTCCGTAGGTGTCAGTAGGGTTCCGTAGGCGCCTGCAGTGTTCTGTAGGAGCCCATAGGGTTTTAGTGAGGTTCCGTTGTGTTGCTAAGGGTCTTGTAGAGTGCTGTCGGGTCCTGGAGTATTCTGTAGGGTTCCAGAGGGCCTCGTAGGGTACTGTCGAAATCTGTAGGGTTCCCTAGGGGCCCATAGAGTCCCGTAGATTTCCGTAGGGGCCTGTAGGGTTGTGTAAGTGCCCGCAGGGGTTGGTAGGAGCTTGTAGGGTGCCATATGTTTCCGGAGGGTTGTGTAGGGTTCCGTAGGGGCCTGTGGTGTTCCCTAGGGGCCTGTAGAGTCTCGTACAGTTCCGTAAGGGCCTGTGGTGTTCTCTAGGGGCCTGTAGAGTCTCGTACAGTTCCGTAGGGTCCTGTAGGTTTCCATAAGCGCCCGCAGAGGTCTGAAGGGGCCCGTACTGTTCCGTGAGGATCCATAGGGCTCCGTAGAGCTTCGTAGGTTCCCTAGAGGCCTCTGGAGTACCGCAGGAGCCAGTAGTGTTCTGTAGGGGCCCGTAGGGTTCCTTCCATAGGAGCTGGCAGTGTTCCGTAGGGGCCTGTAGGGTTGAGTAAGTGCCCGCAGGAGTCTGTAGGAATCCGTGGGATTCTGTAAGGTTCTGGAGGGTTCTGCAGGGTTCCGTAGGGGCCCGTAGAGTTCCATAGTGGCTGGTAAAGTACCCTAGGGCCCTGTACCATTCCGTAACTGCCTGCAAGGGTCTTTAGGCTTCCGTAGGGGCTGGGAGGGTTCCATAAAGTTCCGTGGGTTCCTGCAGAGTTCTGCAAGTGCCCGCAAGGGCCTGTAGGGGCCCACAGTGTTTCTGTCAGGTTCCGTAGAGTTCCGTAGGGGCCATATTTTTCTGTAGTGGCTGGTAGTATTCTGTAGGGGTCTGTAGGGTTCTGTAGGCGCCTGCAGTGTTCTGTAGGAGCCCATAGGGTTTTAGTGAGGTTCCGTTGTGTTGCTAAGGGTCTTGTAGAGTGCTGTCGGGTCCTGGAGTATTCTGTAGGGTTCCAGAGGGCCTCGTAGGGTTCCGTCGAAATCTGTAGGGTTCCCTAGGGGCCCGTAGAGTCCCATAGATTTCCGTAGGGGCCTGTAGGGTTGTGTAAGTGCCCGCAGGGGTTGGTAGGAGCTTGTAGGGTGCCATATATTTCCGAAGGGTTGTGTAGGGTTCCGTAGGGGCCTGTGGTGTTCCCTAGGGGCCTGTAGAGTCTCGTACAGTTCCATAGGGTCCTGTAGGTTTCCATAAGCGCCCGCAGAGGTCTGAAGGGGCCCGTACTGTTCCGTAAGGATCCATAGGGCTCCGTAGAGCTTCGTAGGTTCCCTAGAGGCCTCTGGAGTACCGCAGGAGCCAGTAGTGTTCCGTAGAGTCCTCTAGGGTTGAGTAAGTGCCCGCAGGAGTCTGTAGGAATCCGTGGGATTCTGTAAGGTTCTGGAGGGTTCTGCAGGGTTCCGTAGGGGCCCGTAGAGTTCCGTAGTGGCTGGTAAAGTACCCTAGGGCCCTGTACCATTCCGTAACTGCCTGCAAGGGTCTTTAGGCTTCCGTAGGGGCTGGGAGGGTTCCGTAAAGTTCCGTGGGTTCCTGCAGAGTTCTGCAAGTGCCCGCAAGGGCCTGTAGGGGTGCACAGTGTTTCTATCAGGTTCCGTAGAGTTCCGTAGGGGCCATATTTTTCTGTAGTGGCTGGTAGTATTCTGTAGGGGTCTGTAGGGTTCCGTAGGCGCCTGCAGTGTTCTGTAGGAGCCCATAGGGTTTTAGTGAGGTTCCGTTGTGTTGCTAAGGGTCTTGTAGAGTGCTGTCGGGTCCTGGAGTATTCTGTAGGGTTCCAGAGGGGCTCGTAGGGTTCCATCGAAATCTGTAGGGTTCCCTAGGGGCCCATAGATTCCCGTAGATTTCCGTAGGGGCCTGTAGGGTTGTGTAAGTGCCCGCAGGGGTTGGTAGGAGCTTATAGGGTTCCATAAGTTTCCAGAGGGTTGTGTAGGGTTCCGTAGGGGCCTGTGGTGTTCCCTAGGGGCCTGTAGAGTCTCGTACAGTTCCGTAAGGGCCTGTGGTGTTCTCTAGGGGCCTGTAGAGTCTCGTACAGTTCCGTAGGGTCCTGTAGGTTTCCATAAGCGCCCGCAGAGGTCTGAAGGGGCCCGTACTGTTCCGTGAGGATCCATAGGGCTCCGTAGAGCTTCGTAGGTTCCCTAGAGGCCTCTGGAGTACCGCAGGAGCCAGTAGTGTTCTGTAGGGGCCCGTAGGGTTCCTTCCATAGGAGCTGGCAGTGTTAGGTAGGGGCCTGTAGGGTTGAGTAAGTGCCCGCAGAAGTCTGTAGGAGTCTGTGGGATTCTGTAAGGTTCCAGAGGGTTCTGCAGGGTTCCGTAGGGACCCGTAGAGTTCCGTAGTGGCTGGTAAAGTTCCGTAGGGCCCTGTGGGGTTCTGTATGGACCTGTAGGGTTCCGTAGGGGCCTGCAGGGTTCCGTAAGTGCCCGCAGGTGTCTGTAGGGTTCCGTAGGGGTCTGTAGGGTTCCGTAGGCACCTGCAGTGTTCTGTAGGAGCCCATAGGGTTTTAGTGAGGTTCCGTTGTGTTGCTAAGGGTCTTGTAGAGTGCTGTCGGGTCCTGGAGTATTCTGTAGGGTTCCAGAGGGGCTCGTAGGGTTTCGTCGAAATCTGTAGGGTTCCCTAGGGGCCCGTAGAGTCCCGTAGATTTCCGTAGGGGCCTGTAGGGTTGTGTAAGTGCCCGCAGGGGTTGGTAGGAGCTTGTAGGGTGCCATATGTTTCCAGAGGGTTGTGTAGGGTTCCGTAGGGGCCTGTGGTGTTCCCTAGGGGCCTGTAGAGTCTCGTACAGTTCCGTAGGGTCCTGTAGGTTTCCATAAGCGCCCGCAGAGGTCTGAAGGGGCCCGTACTGTTCCGTAAGGATCCATAGGGTTCCGTAGAGCTTCGTAGGTTCCCTAGAGGCCTCTGGAGTACCGCAGGAGCCAGTAGTGTTCCGTAGAGTCCTCTAGGGTTGAGTAAGTGCCCGCAGGAGTCTGTAAGAATCCGTGGGATTCTGTAAGGTTCTGGAGGGTTCTGCAGGGTTCCCTAGGGGCCCGTAGAGTTCCGTAGTGGCTGGTAAAGTACCCTAGGGCCCTGTACCATTCCGTAACTGCCTGCAAGGGTCTTTAGGCTTCCGTAGGGGCTGGGAGGGTTCCATAAAGTTCCGTGGGTTCCTGCAGAGTTCTGCAAGTGCCCGCAAGGGCCTGTAGGGGTGCACAGTGTTTCTATCAGGTTCCGTAGAGTTCCGTAGGGGCCATATTTTTCTGTAGTGGCTGGTAGTATTCTGTAGGGGTCTGTAGGGTTCCGTAGGCGGCTGCAGTGTTCTGTAGGAGCCCATAGGGTTTTAGTGAGGTTCCGTTGTGTTGCTAAGGGTCTTGTAGAGTGCTGTCGGGTCCTGGAGTATTCTGTAGGGTTCCAGAGGGGCTCGTAGGGTTCCATCGAAATCTGTAGGGTTCCCTAGGGGCCCATAGATTCCTGTAGATTTCCGTAGGGGCCTGTAGGGTTGTGTAAGTGCCCGCAGGGGTTGGTAGGAGCTTGTAGGGTTCCATAAGTTTCCAGAGGGTTGTGTAGGGTTCCGTAGGGGCCTGTGGTGTTCCCTAGGGGCCTGTAGAGTCTCGTACAGTTCCGTAAGGGCCTGTGGTGTTCTCTAGGGGCCTGTAGAGTCTCGTACAGTTCCGTAGGGTCCTGTAGGTTTCCATAAGCGCCCGCAGAGGTCTGAAGGGGCCCGTACTGTTCCGTGAGGATCCATAGGGCTCCGTAGAGCTTCGTAGGTTCCCTAGAGGCCTCTGGAGTACCGCAGGAGCCAGTAGTGTTCTGTAGGGGCCCGTAGGGTTCCTTCCATAGGAGCTGGCAGTGTTAGGTAGGGGCATGTAGGGTTGAGTAAGTGCCCGCAGAAGTCTGTAGGAGTCTGTGGGATTCTGTAAGGTTCCAGAGGGTTCTGCAGGGTTCCGTAGGGACCCGTAGAGTTCCGTAGTGGCTGGTAAAGTTCCGTAGGGCCCTGTGGGGTTCTGTATGGACCTGTAGGGTTCCATAGGGGCCTGCAGGGTTCCGTAAGTGCCCGCAGGTGTCTGTAGGGTTCCGTAGGTGTCTGTAGGGTTCCGTAGGCGCCTGCAGTGTTCTGTAGGAGCCCATAGGGTTTTAGTGAGGTTCCGTTGTGTTGCTAAGGGTCTTGTAGAGTGCTGTCGGGTCCTGGAGTATTCTGTAGGGTTCCAGAGGGCCTCGTAGGGTACTGTCGAAATCTGTAGGGTTCCCTAGGGGCCCATAGAGTCCCGTAGATTTCCGTAGGGGCCTGTAGGGTTGTGTAAGTGCCCGCAGGGGTTGGTAGGAGCTTGTAGGGTGCCATATGTTTCCGGAGGGTTGTGTAGGGTTCCGTAGGGGCCTGTGGTGTTCCCTAGGGGCCTGTAGAGTCTCGTACAGTTCCGTAGGGTCCTGTAGGTTTCCATAAGCGCCCGCAGAGGTCTGAAGGGGCCCGTACTGTTCCGTAAGGATCCATAGGGCTCCGTAGAGCTTCGTAGGTTCCCTAGAGGCCTCTGGAGTACCGCAGGAGCCAGTAGTGTTCTGTAGGGGCCCGTAGGGTTCCTTCCATAGGAGCTGGCAGTGTTCCGTAGGGGCCTGTAGGGTTGAGTAAGTGCCCGCAGGAGTCTGTAGGAATCCGTGGGATTCTGTAAGGTTCTGGAGGGTTCTGCAGGGTTCCCTAGGGGCCCGTAGAGTTCCATAGTGGCTGGTAAAGTACCCTAGGGCCCTGTACCATTCCGTAACTGCCTGCAAGGGTCTTTAGGCTTCCGTAGGGGCTGGGAGGGTTCCATAAAGTTCCGTGGGTTCCTGCAGAGTTCTGCAAGTGCCCGCAAGGGCCTGTAGGGGCCCACAGTGTTTCTGTCAGGTTCCGTAGAGTTCCGTAGGGGCCATATTTTTCTGTAGTGGCTGGTAGTATTCTGTAGGGGTCTGTAGGGTTCCGTAGGCGGCTGCAGTGTTCTGTAGGAGCCCATAGGGTTTTAGTGAGGTTCCGTTGTGTTGCTAAGGGTCTTGTAGAGTGCTGTCGGGTCCTGGAGTATTCTGTAGGGTTCCAGAGGGGCTCGTAGGGTTCCATCGAAATCTGTAGGGTTCCCTAGGGGCCCATAGATTCCTGTAGATTTCCGTAGGGGCCTGTAGGGTTGTGTAAGTGCCCGCAGGGGTTGGTAGGAGCTTGTAGGGTTCCATAAGTTTCCAGAGGGTTGTGTAGGGTTCCGTAAGGGCCTGTGGTGTTCCCTAGGGGCCTGTAGAGTCTCGTACAGTTCCGTAAGGGCCTGTGGTGTTCTCTAGGGGCCTGTAGAGTCTCGTACAGTTCCGTAGGGTCCTGTAGGTTTCCATAAGCGCCCGCAGAGGTCTGAAGGGGCCCGTACTGTTCCGTGAGGATCCATAGGGCTCCGTAGAGCTTCGTAGGTTCCCTAGAGGCCTCTGGAGTACCGCAGGAGCCAGTAGTGTTCTGTAGGGGCCCGTAGGGTTCCTTCCATAGGAGCTGGCAGTGTTAGGTAGGGGCATGTAGGGTTGAGTAAGTGCCCGCAGAAGTCTGTAGGAGTCTGTGGGATTCTGTAAGGTTCCAGAGGGTTCTGCAGGGTTCCGTAGGGACCCGTAGAGTTCCGTAGTGGCTGGTAAAGTTCCGTAGGGCCCTGTGGGGTTCTGTATGGACCTGTAGGGTTCCATAGGGGCCTGCAGGGTTCCGTAAGTGCCCGCAGGTGTCTGTAGGGTTCCGTAGGTGTCTGTAGGGTTCCGTAGGCGCCTGCAGTGTTCTGTAGGAGCCCATAGGGTTTTAGTGAGGTTCCGTTGTGTTGCTAAGGGTCTTGTAGAGTGCTGTCGGGTCCTGGAGTATTCTGTAGGGTTCCAGAGGGCCTCGTAGGGTACTGTCGAAATCTGTAGGGTTCCCTAGGGGCCCATAGAGTCCCGTAGATTTCCGTAGGGGCCTGTAGGGTTGTGTAAGTGCCCGCAGGGGTTGGTAGGAGCTTGTAGGGTGCCATATGTTTCCGGAGGGTTGTGTAGGGTTCCGTAGGGGCCTGTGGTGTTCCCTAGGGGCCTGTAGAGTCTCGTACAGTTCCGTAGGGTCCTGTAGGTTTCCATAAGCGCCCGCAGAGGTCTGAAGGGGCCCGTACTGTTCCGTAAGGATCCATAGGGCTCCGTAGAGCTTCGTAGGTTCCCTAGAGGCCTCTGGAGTACCGCAGGAGCCAGTAGTGTTCTGTAGGGGCCCGTAGGGTTCCTTCCATAGGAGCTGGCAGTGTTCCGTAGGGGCCTGTAGGGTTGAGTAAGTGCCCGCAGGAGTCTGTAGGAATCCGTGGGATTCTGTAAGGTTCTGGAGGGTTCTGCAGGGTTCCCTAGGGGCCCGTAGAGTTCCATAGTGGCTGGTAAAGTACCCTAGGGCCCTGTACCATTCCGTAACTGCCTGCAAGGCTCTTTAGGCTTCCGTAGGGGCTGGGAGGGTTCCATAAAGTTCCGTGGGTTCCTGCAGAGTTCTGCAAGTGCCCGCAAGGGCCTGTAGGGGCCCACAGTGTTTCTGTCAGGTTCCGTAGAGTTCCGTAGGGGCCATATTTTTCTGTAGTGGCTGGTAGTATTCTGTAGGGGTCTGTAGGGTTCCGTAGGCGGCTGCAGTGTTCTGTAGGAGCCCATAGGGTTTTAGTGAGGTTCCGTTGTGTTGCTAAGAGTCTTGTAGAGTGCTGTCGGGTCCTGGAGTATTCTGTAGGGTTCCAGAGGGGCTCGTAGGGTTCCATCGAAATCTGTAGGGTTCCCTAGGGGCCCGTAGAGTCCCATAGATTTCCGTAGGGGCCTGTAGGGTTGTGTAAGTACCCGCAGGGGTTGGTAGGAGCTTGTAGAGTTCCATAAGTTTCCAGAGGGTTGTGTAGGGTTCCGTAGGGGCCTGTGGTGTTCCCTAGGGGCCTGTAGAGTCTCGTACAGTTCCGTAAGGGCCTGTGGTGTTCTCTAGGGGCCTGTAGAGTCTCGTACAGTTCCGTAAGGGCCTGTGGTGTTCTCTAGGGGCCTGTAGAGTCTCGTACAGTTCCGTAGGGTCCTGTAGGTTTCCATAAGCGCCCGCAGAGGTCTGAAGGGGCCCGTACTGTTCCGTGAGGATCCATAGGGTTCCGTAGAGCTTCGTAGGTTCCCTAGAGGCCTCTGGAGTACCGCAGGAGCCAGTAGTGTTCTCTAGGGGCCCGTAGGGTTCCTTCCATAGGGGCTGGCAGTGTTCCGTAGGGTCCTCTAGTGTTGAGTAAGTGCCCGCAGGAGTCTGTAGGAGTCTGTGGGATTCTGTAAGGTTGCGGAGGGTTCTGCAGGGTTCCCTAGGGGCCCGTAGAGTTCCGTAGTGGCTGGTAAAGTTCCGTAGGGCCCTGTGGGGTTCTGTATGGACCTGTAGGGTTCCGTAGGCACCTGCAGGGTTCTGTAGGAGCCCATAGGGTTTTAGTGAGGTTCCGTTGTGTTGCTAAGGGTCTTGTAGAGTGCTGTCGGGTCCTGGAGTATTCTGTAGGGTTCCAGAGGGCCTCGTAGGGTACTGTCGAAATCTGTAGGGTTCCCTAGGGGCCCATAGAGTCCCGTAGATTTCCGTAGGGGCCTGTAGGGTTGTGTAAGTGCCCGCAGGGGTTGGTAGGAGCTTGTAGGGTGCCATATGTTTCCGGAGGGTTGTGTAGGGTTCCGTAGGGGCCTGTGGTGTTCCCTAGGGGCCTGTAGAGTCTCGTACAGTTCCGTAGGGTCCTGTAGGTTTCCATAAGCGCCCGCAGAGGTCTGAAGGGGCCCGTACTGTTCCGTAAGGATCCATAGGGCTCCGTAGAGCTTCGTAGGTTCCCTAGAGGCCTCTGGAGTACCGCAGGAGCCAGTAGTGTTCTGTAGGGGCCCGTAGGGTTCCTTCCATAGGAGCTGGCAGTGTTCCGTAGGGGCCTGTAGGGTTGAGTAAGTGCCCGCAGGAGTCTGTAGGAATCCGTGGGATTCTGTAAGGTTCTGGAGGGTTCTGCAGGGTTCCGTAGGGGCCCGTAGAGTTCCATAGTGGCTGGTAAAGTACCCTAGGGCCCTGTACCATTCCGTAACTGCCTGCAAGGGTCTTTAGGCTTCCGTAGGGGCTGGGAGGGTTCCATAAAGTTCCGTGGGTTCCTGCAGAGTTCTGCAAGTGCCCGCAAGGGCCTGTAGGGGCCCACAGTGTTTCTGTCAGGTTCCGTAGAGTTCCGTAGGGGCCATATTTTTCTGTAGTGGCTGGTAGTATTCTGTAGGGGTCTGTAGGGTTCCGTAGGCGGCTGCAGTGTTCTGTAGGAGCCCATAGGGTTTTAGTGAGGTTCCGTTGTGTTGCTAAGAGTCTTGTAGAGTGCTGTCGGGTCCTGGAGTATTCTGTAGGGTTCCAGAGGGGCTCGTAGGGTTCCATCGAAATCTGTAGGGTTCCCTAGGGGCCCGTAGAGTCCCATAGATTTCCGTAGGGGCCTGTAGGGTTGTGTAAGTACCCGCAGGGGTTGGTAGGAGCTTGTAGAGTTCCATAAGTTTCCAGAGGGTTGTGTAGGGTTCCGTAGGGGCCTGTGGTGTTCCCTAGGGGCCTGTAGAGTCTCGTACAGTTCCGTAAGGGCCTGTGGTGTTCTCTAGGGGCCTGTAGAGTCTCGTACAGTTCCGTAAGGGCCTGTGGTGTTCTCTAGGGGCCTGTAGAGTCTCGTACAGTTCCGTAGGGTCCTGTAGGTTTCCATAAGCGCCCGCAGAGGTCTGAAGGGGCCCGTACTGTTCCGTGAGGATCCATAGGGTTCCGTAGAGCTTCGTAGGTTCCCTAGAGGCCTCTGGAGTACCGCAGGAGCCAGTAGTGTTCTCTAGGGGCCCGTAGGGTTCCTTCCATAGGGGCTGGCAGTGTTCCGTAGGGTCCTCTAGGGTTGAGTAAGTGCCCGCAGGAGTCTGTAGGAGTCTGTGGGATTCTGTAAGGTTGCGGAGGGTTCTGCAGGGTTCCGTAGGGGCCCGTAGAGTTCCGTAGTGGCTGGTAAAGTTCCGTAGGGCCCTGTGGGGTTCTGTATGGACCTGTAGGGTTCCGTAGGCACCTGCAGGGTTCTGTAGGAGCCCATAGGGTTTTAGTGAGGTTCCGTTGTGTTGCTAAGGGTCTTGTAGAGTGCTGTCGGGTCCTGGAGTATTCTGTAGGGTTCCAGAGGGGCTCGTAGGGTTCCATCGAAATCTGTAGGGTTCCCTAGGGGCCCGTAGAGTCCCATAGATTTCCGTAGGGGCCTGTAGGGTTGTGTAAGTGCCCGCAGGGGTTGGTAGGAGCTTGTAGGGTGCCATATGTTTCCGGAGGGTTGTGTAGGGTTCCGTAAGGGCCTGTGGTGTTCCCTAGGGGCCTGTAGAGTCTCGTACAGTTCCGTAGGGTCCTGTAGGTTTCCATAAGCGCCCGCAGAGGTCTGAAGGGGCCCGTACTGTTCCGTAAGGATCCATAGGGTTCCGTAGAGCTTCGTAGGTTCCCTAGAGGCCTCTGGAGTACCGCAGGAGCCAGTAGTGTTCTTTAGGGGCCCGTAGGGTTCCTTCTATAGGGGCTGGCAGTGTTCCGTAGGGTCCTCTAGGGTTGAGTAAGTGCCCGCAGGAGTCTGTAGGAGTCTGTGGGATTCTGTAAGGTTCTGGAGTGTTCTGCAGGGTTCCCTAGGGGCCCGTAGAGTTCCGTAGTGGCTGGTAAAGTACCCTAGGGCCCTGTACCATTCCGTAACTGCCTGCAAGGGTCTTTAGGCTTCCGTAGGGGCTGGGAGGGTTCCGTAAAGTTCCGTGGGTTCCTGCAGAGTTCTGCAAGTGCCCGCAAGGGCCTGTAGGGGTGCACAGTGTTTCTATCAGGTTCCGTAGAGTTCCGTAGGGGCCATATTTTTCTGTAGTGGCTGGTAGTATTCTGTAGGGGTCTGTAGGGTTCCGTAGGCGCCTGCAGTGTTCTGTAGGAGCCCATAGGGTTTTAGTGAGGTTCCGTTGTGTTGCTAAGGGTCTTGTAGAGTGCTGTCGGGTCCTGGAGTATTCTGTAGGGTTCCAGAGGGGCTCGTAGGGTTCCATCGAAATCTGTAGGGTTCCCTAGGGGCCCATAGATTCCCGTAGATTTCCGTAGGGACCTGTAGGGTTGTGTAAGTGCCCGCAGGGGTTGGTAGGAGCTTATAGGGTTCCATAAGTTTCCAGAGGGTTGTGTAGGGTTCCGTAGGGGCCTGTGGTGTTCCCTAGGGGCCTGTAGAGTCTCGTACAGTTCCGTAAGGGCCTGTGGTGTTCTCTAGGGGCCTGTAGAGTCTCGTACAGTTCCGTAGGGTCCTGTAGGTTTCCATAAGCGCCCGCAGAGGTCTGAAGGGGCCCGTACTGTTCCGTGAGGATCCATAGGGCTCCGTAGAGCTTCGTAGGTTCCCTAGAGGCCTCTGGAGTACCGCAGGAGCCAGTAGTGTTCTGTAGGGGCCCGTAGGGTTCCTTCCATAGGAGCTGGCAGTGTTAGGTAGGGGCCTGTAGGGTTGAGTAAGTGCCCGCAGAAGTCTGTAGGAGTCTGTGGGATTCTGTAAGGTTCCAGAGGGTTCTGCAGGGTTCCGTAGGGACCCGTAGAGTTCCGTAGTGGCTGGTAAAGTTCCGTAGGGCCCTGTGGGGTTCTGTATGGACCTGTAGGGTTCCGTAGGGGCCTGCAGGGTTCCGTAAGTGCCCGCAGGTGTCTGTAGGGTTCCGTAGGGGTCTGTAGGGTTCCGTAGGCGCCTGCAGTGTTCTGTAGGAGCCCATAGGGTTTTAGTGAGGTTCCGTTGTGTTGCTAAGGGTCTTGTAGAGTGCTGTCGGGTCCTGGAGTATTCTGTAGGGTTCCAGAGGGGCTCGTAGGGTACTGTCGAAATCTGTAGGGTTCCCTAGGGGCCCATAGAGTCCCGTAGATTTCCGTAGGGGCCTGTAGGGTTGTGTAAGTGCCCGCAGGGGTTGGTAGGAGCTTGTAGGGTGCCATATGTTTCCGGAGGGTTGTGTAGGGTTCCGTAGGGGCCTGTGGTGTTCCCTAGGGGCCTGTAGAGTCTCGTACAGTTCCGTAGGGTCCTGTAGGTTTCCATAAGCGCCCGCAGAGGTCTGAAGGGGCCCGTACTGTGCCGTAAGGATCCATAGGGTTCCGTAGAGCTTCGTAGGTTCCCTAGAGGCCTCTGGAGTACCGCAGGAGCCAGTAGTGTTCTTTAGGGGCCCGTAGGGTTCCTTCTATAGGGGCTGGCAGTGTTCCGTAGGGTCCTCTAGGGTTGAGTAAGTGCCCGCAGGAGTCTGTAGGAGTCTGTGGGATTCTGTAAGGTTCTGGAGTGTTCTGCAGGGTTCCCTAGGGGCCCGTAGAGTTCCGTAGTGGCTGGTAAAGTACCCTAGGGCCCTGTACCATTCCGTAACTGCCTGCAAGGGTCTTTAGGCTTCCGTAGGGGCTGGGAGGGTTCCGTAAAGTTCCGTGGGTTCCTGCAGAGTTCTGCAAGTGCCCGCAAGGGCCTGTAGGGGTGCACAGTGTTTCTATCAGGTTCCGTAGAGTTCCGTAGGGGCCATATTTTTCTGTAGTGGCTGGTAGTATTCTGTAGGGGTCTGTAGGGTTCCGTAGGCGCCTGCAGTGTTCTGTAGGAGCCCATAGGGTTTTAGTGAGGTTCCGTTGTGTTGCTAAGGGTCTTGTAGAGTGCTGTCGGGTCCTGGAGTATTCTGTAGGGTTCCAGAGGGGCTCGTAGGGTTCCATCGAAATCTGTAGGGTTCCCTAGGGGCCCATAGATTCCCGTAGATTTCCGTAGGGACCTGTAGGGTTGTGTAAGTGCCCGCAGGGGTTGGTAGGAGCTTATAGGGTTCCATAAGTTTCCAGAGGGTTGTGTAGGGTTCCGTAGGGGCCTGTGGTGTTCCCTAGGGGCCTGTAGAGTCTCGTACAGTTCCGTAAGGGCCTGTGGTGTTCTCTAGGGGCCTGTAGAGTCTCGTACAGTTCCGTAGGGTCCTGTAGGTTTCCATAAGCGCCCGCAGAGGTCTGAAGGGGCCCGTACTGTTCCGTGAGGATCCATAGGGCTCCGTAGAGCTTCGTAGGTTCCCTAGAGGCCTCTGGAGTACCGCAGGAGCCAGTAGTGTTCTGTAGGGGCCCGTAGGGTTCCTTCCATAGGAGCTGGCAGTGTTAGGTAGGGGCCTGTAGGGTTGAGTAAGTGCCCGCAGAAGTCTGTAGGAGTCTGTGGGATTCTGTAAGGTTCCAGAGGGTTCTGCAGGGTTCCGTAGGGACCCGTAGAGTTCCGTAGTGGCTGGTAAAGTTCCGTAGGGCCCTGTGGGGTTCTGTATGGACCTGTAGGGTTCCGTAGGGGCCTGCAGGGTTCCGTAAGTGCCCGCAGGTGTCTGTAGGGTTCCGTAGGGGTCTGTAGGGTTCCGTAGGCGCCTGCAGTGTTCTGTAGGAGCCCATAGGGTTTTAGTGAGGTTCCGTTGTGTTGCTAAGGGTCTTGTAGAGTGCTGTCGGGTCCTGGAGTATTCTGTAGGGTTCCAGAGGGCCTCGTAGGGTACTGTCGAAATCTGTAGGGTTCCCTAGGGGCCCATAGAGTCCCGTAGATTTCCGTAGGGGCCTGTAGGGTTGTGTAAGTGCCCGCAGGGGTTGGTAGGAGCTTGTAGGGTGCCATATGTTTCCGGAGGGTTGTGTAGGGTTCCGTAGGGGCCTGTGGTGTTCCCTAGGGGCCTGTAGAGTCTCGTACAGTTCCGTAAGGGCCTGTGGTGTTCTCTAGGGGCCTGTAGAGTCTCGTACAGTTCCGTAGGGTCCTGTAGGTTTCCATAAGCGCCCGCAGAGGTCTGAAGGGGCCCGTACTGTTCCGTGAGGATCCATAGGGCTCCGTAGAGCTTCGTAGGTTCCCTAGAGGCCTCTGGAGTACCGCAGGAGCCAGTAGTGTTCTGTAGGGGCCCGTAGGGTTCCTTCCATAGGAGCTGGCAGTGTTAGGTAGGGGCCTGTAGGGTTGAGTAAGTGCCCGCAGAAGTCTGTAGGAGTCTGTGGGATTCTGTAAGGTTCCAGAGGGTTCTGCAGGGTTCCGTAGGGACCCGTAGAGTTCCGTAGTGGCTGGTAAAGTTCCGTAGGGCCCTGTGGGGTTCTGTATGGACCTGTAGGGTTCCGTAGGGGCCTGCAGGGTTCCGTAAGTGCCCGCAGGTGTCTGTAGGGTTCCGTAGGGGTCTGTAGGGTTCCGTAGGCGCCTGCAGTGTTCTGTAGGAGCCCATAGGGTTTTAGTGAGGTTCCGTTGTGTTGCTAAGGGTCTTGTAGAGTGCTGTCGGGTCCTGGAGTATTCTGTAGGGTTCCAGAGGGCCTCGTAGGGTACTGTCGAAATCTGTAGGGTTCCCTAGGGGCCCATAGAGTCCCGTAGATTTCCGTAGGGGCCTGTAGGGTTGTGTAAGTGCCCGCAGGGGTTGGTAGGAGCTTGTAGGGTGCCATATGTTTCCGGAGGGTTGTGTAGGGTTCCGTAGGGGCCTGTGGTGTTCCCTAGGGGCCTGTAGAGTCTCGTACAGTTCCGTAGGGTCCTGTAGGTTTCCATAAGCGCCCGCAGAGGTCTGAAGGGGCCCGTACTGTTCCGTAAGGATCCATAGGGCTCCGTAGAGCTTCGTAGGTTCCCTAGAGGCCTCTGGAGTACCGCAGGAGCCAGTAGTGTTCTGTAGGGGCCCGTAGGGTTCCTTCCATAGGAGCTGGCAGTGTTCCGTAGGGGCCTGTAGGGTTGAGTAAGTGCCCGCAGGAGTCTGTAGGAATCCGTGGGATTCTGTAAGGTTCTGGAGGGTTCTGCAGGGTTCCGTAGGGGCCCGTAGAGTTCCATAGTGGCTGGTAAAGTACCCTAGGGCCCTGTACCATTCCGTAACTGCCTGCAAGGCTCTTTAGGCTTCCGTAGGGGCTGGGAGGGTTCCATAAAGTTCCGTGGGTTCCTGCAGAGTTCTGCAAGTGCCCGCAAGGGCCTGTAGGGGCCCACAGTGTTTCTGTCAGGTTCCGTAGAGTTCCGTAGGGGCCATATTTTTCTGTAGTGGCTGGTAGTATTCTGTAGGGGTCTGTAGGGTTCCGTAGGCGCCTGCAGTGTTCTGTAGGAGCCCATAGGGTTTTAGTGAGGTTCCGTTGTGTTGCTAAGAGTCTTGTAGAGTGCTGTCGGGTCCTGGAGTATTCTGTAGGGTTCCAGAGGGGCTCGTAGGGTTCCATCGAAATCTGTAGGGTTCCCTAGGGGCCCGTAGAGTCCCATAGATTTCCGTAGGGACCTGTAGGGTTGTGTAAGTACCCGCAGGGGTTGGTAGGAGCTTGTAGAGTTCCATAAGTTTCCAGAGGGTTGTGTAGGGTTCCGTAGGGGCCTGTGGTGTTCCCTAGGGGCCTGTAGAGTCTCGTACAGTTCCGTAAGGGCCTGTGGTGTTCCCTAGGGGCCTGTAGAGTCTCGTACAGTTCCGTAAGGGCCTGTGGTGTTCTCTAGGGGCCTGTAGAGTCTCGTACAGTTCCGTAGGGTCCTGTAGGTTTCCATAAGCGCCCGCAGAGGTCTGAAGGGGCCCGTACTGTTCCGTGAGGATCCATAGGGCTCCGTAGAGCTTCGTAGGTTCCCTAGAGGCCTCTGGAGTACCGCAGGAGCCAGTAGTGTTCTGTAGGGGCCCGTAGGGTTCCTTCCATAGGAGCTGGCAGTGTTAGGTAGGGGCCTGTAGGGTTGAGTAAGTGCCCGCAGAAGTCTGTAGGAGTCTGTGGGATTCTGTAAGGTTCCAGAGGGTTCTGCAGGGTTCCGTAGGGACCCGTAGAGTTCCGTAGTGGCTGGTAAAGTTCCGTAGGGCCCTGTGGGGTTCTGTATGGACCTGTAGGGTTCCGTAGGGGCCTGCAGGGTTCCGTAAGTGCCCGCAGGTGTCTGTAGGGTTCCGTAGGGGTCTGTAGGGTTCCGTAGGCGCCTGCAGTGTTCTGTAGGAGCCCATAGGGTTTTAGTGAGGTTCCGTTGTGTTGCTAAGGGTCTTGTAGAGTGCTGTCGGGTCCTGGAGTATTCTGTAGGGTTCCAGAGGGGCTCGTAGGGTACTGTCGAAATCTGTAGGGTTCCCTAGGGGCCCATAGAGTCCCGTAGATTTCCGTAGGGGCCTGTAGGGTTGTGTAAGTGCCCGCAGGGGTTGGTAGGAGCTTGTAGGGTGCCATATGTTTCCGGAGGGTTGTGTAGGGTTCCGTAGGGGCCTGTGGTGTTCCCTAGGGGCCTGTAGAGTCTCGTACAGTTCCGTAGGGTCCTGTAGGTTTCCATAAGCGCCCGCAGAGGTCTGAAGGGGCCCGTACTGTGCCGTAAGGATCCATAGGGTTCCGTAGAGCTTCGTAGGTTCCCTAGAGGCCTCTGGAGTACCGCAGGAGCCAGTAGTGTTCTTTAGGGGCCCGTAGGGTTCCTTCTATAGGGGCTGGCAGTGTTCCGTAGGGTCCTCTAGGGTTGAGTAAGTGCCCGCAGGAGTCTGTAGGAGTCTGTGGGATTCTGTAAGGTTCTGGAGTGTTCTGCAGGGTTCCCTAGGGGCCCGTAGAGTTCCGTAGTGGCTGGTAAAGTACCCTAGGGCCCTGTACCATTCCGTAACTGCCTGCAAGGGTCTTTAGGCTTCCGTAGGGGCTGGGAGGGTTCCGTAAAGTTCCGTGGGTTCCTGCAGAGTTCTGCAAGTGCCCGCAAGGGCCTGTAGGGGTGCACAGTGTTTCTATCAGGTTCCGTAGAGTTCCGTAGGGGCCATATTTTTCTGTAGTGGCTGGTAGTATTCTGTAGGGGTCTGTAGGGTTCCGTAGGCGCCTGCAGTGTTCTGTAGGAGCCCATAGGGTTTTAGTGAGGTTCCGTTGTGTTGCTAAGGGTCTTGTAGAGTGCTGTCGGGTCCTGGAGTATTCTGTAGGGTTCCAGAGGGGCTCGTAGGGTTCCATCGAAATCTGTAGGGTTCCCTAGGGGCCCATAGATTCCCGTAGATTTCCGTAGGGACCTGTAGGGTTGTGTAAGTGCCCGCAGGGGTTGGTAGGAGCTTATAGGGTTCCATAAGTTTCCAGAGGGTTGTGTAGGGTTCCGTAGGGGCCTGTGGTGTTCCCTAGGGGCCTGTAGAGTCTCGTACAGTTCCGTAAGGGCCTGTGGTGTTCTCTAGGGGCCTGTAGAGTCTCGTACAGTTCCGTAGGGTCCTGTAGGTTTCCATAAGCGCCCGCAGAGGTCTGAAGGGGCCCGTACTGTTCCGTGAGGATCCATAGGGCTCCGTAGAGCTTCGTAGGTTCCCTAGAGGCCTCTGGAGTACCGCAGGAGCCAGTAGTGTTCTGTAGGGGCCCGTAGGGTTCCTTCCATAGGAGCTGGCAGTGTTAGGTAGGGGCCTGTAGGGTTGAGTAAGTGCCCGCAGAAGTCTGTAGGAGTCTGTGGGATTCTGTAAGGTTCCAGAGGGTTCTGCAGGGTTCCGTAGGGACCCGTAGAGTTCCGTAGTGGCTGGTAAAGTTCCGTAGGGCCCTGTGGGGTTCTGTATGGACCTGTAGGGTTCCGTAGGGGCCTGCAGGGTTCCGTAAGTGCCCGCAGGTGTCTGTAGGGTTCCGTAGGGGTCTGTAGGGTTCCGTAGGCGCCTGCAGTGTTCTGTAGGAGCCCATAGGGTTTTAGTGAGGTTCCGTTGTGTTGCTAAGGGTCTTGTAGAGTGCTGTCGGGTCCTGGAGTATTCTGTAGGGTTCCAGAGGGCCTCGTAGGGTACTGTCGAAATCTGTAGGGTTCCCTAGGGGCCCATAGAGTCCCGTAGATTTCCGTAGGGGCCTGTAGGGTTGTGTAAGTGCCCGCAGGGGTTGGTAGGAGCTTGTAGGGTGCCATATGTTTCCGGAGGGTTGTGTAGGGTTCCGTAGGGGCCTGTGGTGTTCCCTAGGGGCCTGTAGAGTCTCGTACAGTTCCGTAGGGTCCTGTAGGTTTCCATAAGCGCCCGCAGAGGTCTGAAGGGGCCCGTACTGTTCCGTAAGGATCCATAGGGCTCCGTAGAGCTTCGTAGGTTCCCTAGAGGCCTCTGGAGTACCGCAGGAGCCAGTAGTGTTCTGTAGGGGCCCGTAGGGTTCCTTCCATAGGAGCTGGCAGTGTTCCGTAGGGGCCTGTAGGGTTGAGTAAGTGCCCGCAGGAGTCTGTAGGAATCCGTGGGATTCTGTAAGGTTCTGGAGGGTTCTGCAGGGTTCCGTAGGGGCCCGTAGAGTTCCATAGTGGCTGGTAAAGTACCCTAGGGCCCTGTACCATTCCGTAACTGCCTGCAAGGCTCTTTAGGCTTCCGTAGGGGCTGGGAGGGTTCCATAAAGTTCCGTGGGTTCCTGCAGAGTTCTGCAAGTGCCCGCAAGGGCCTGTAGGGGCCCACAGTGTTTCTGTCAGGTTCCGTAGAGTTCCGTAGGGGCCATATTTTTCTGTAGTGGCTGGTAGTATTCTGTAGGGGTCTGTAGGGTTCCGTAGGCGCCTGCAGTGTTCTGTAGGAGCCCATAGGGTTTTAGTGAGGTTCCGTTGTGTTGCTAAGAGTCTTGTAGAGTGCTGTCGGGTCCTGGAGTATTCTGTAGGGTTCCAGAGGGGCTCGTAGGGTTCCATCGAAATCTGTAGGGTTCCCTAGGGGCCCGTAGAGTCCCATAGATTTCCGTAGGGACCTGTAGGGTTGTGTAAGTACCCGCAGGGGTTGGTAGGAGCTTGTAGAGTTCCATAAGTTTCCAGAGGGTTGTGTAGGGTTCCGTAGGGGCCTGTGGTGTTCCCTAGGGGCCTGTAGAGTCTCGTACAGTTCCGTAAGGGCCTGTGGTGTTCCCTAGGGGCCTGTAGAGTCTCGTACAGTTCCGTAAGGGCCTGTGGTGTTCTCTAGGGGCCTGTAGAGTCTCGTACAGTTCCGTAGGGTCCTGTAGGTTTCCATAAGCGCCCGCAGAGGTCTGAAGGGGCCCGTACTGTTCCGTGAGGATCCATAGGGTTCCGTAGAGCTTCGTAGGTTCCCTAGAGGCCTCTGGAGTACCGCAGGAGCCAGTAGTGTTCTCTAGGGGCCCGTAGGGTTCCTTCCATAGGGGCTGGCAGTGTTCCGTAGGGTCCTCTAGTGTTGAGTAAGTGCCCGCAGGAGTCTGTAGGAGTCTGTGGGATTCTGTAAGGTTCTGGAGGGTTCTGCAGGGTTCCGTAGGGGCCCGTAGAGTTCCGTAGTGGCTGGTAAAGTTCCGTAGGGCCCTGTGGGGTTCTGTATGGACCTGTAGGGTTCCGTAGGCACCTGCAGGGTTCTGTAGGAGCCCATAGGGTTTTAGTGAGGTTCCGTTGTGTTGCTAAGGGTCTTGTAGAGTGCTGTCGGGTCCTGGAGTATTCTGTAGGGTTCCAGAGGGGCTCGTAGGGTTCCATCGAAATCTGTAGGGTTCCCTAGGGGCCCGTAGAGTCCCATAGATTTCCGTAGGGGCCTGTAGGGTTGTGTAAGTGCCCGCAGGGGTTGGTAGGAGCTTGTAGGGTGCCATATGTTTCCGGAGGGTTGTGTAGGGTTCCGTAAGGGCCTGTGGTGTTCCCTAGGGGCCTGTAGAGTCTCGTACAGTTCCGTAGGGTCCTGTAGGTTTCCATAAGCGCCCGCAGAGGTCTGAAGGGGCCCGTACTGTTCCGTAAGGATCCATAGGGTTCCGTAGAGCTTCGTAGGTTCCCTAGAGGCCTCTGGAGTACCGCAGGAGCCAGTAGTGTTCTTTAGGGGCCCGTAGGGTTCCTTCTATAGGGGCTGGCAGTGTTCCGTAGGGTCCTCTAGGGTTGAGTAAGTGCCCGCAGGAGTCTGTAGGAGTCTGTGGGATTCTGTAAGGTTCTGGAGTGTTCTGCAGGGTTCCCTAGGGGCCCGTAGAGTTCCGTAGTGGCTGGTAAAGTACCCTAGGGCCCTGTACCATTCCGTAACTGCCTGCAAGGCTCTTTAGGCTTCCGTAGGGGCTGGGAGGGTTCCGTAAAGTTCCGTGGGTTCCTGCAGAGTTCTGCAAGTGCCCGCAAGGGCCTGTAGGGGTGCACAGTGTTTCTATCAGGTTCCGTAGAGTTCCGTAGGGGCCATATTTTTCTGTAGTGGCTGGTAGTATTCTGTAGGGGTCTGTAGGGTTCCGTAGGCGCCTGCAGTGTTCTGTAGGAGCCCATAGGGTTTTAGTGAGGTTCCGTTGTGTTGCTAAGGGTCTTGTAGAGTGCTGTCGGGTCCTGGAGTATTCTGTAGGGTTCCAGAGGGGCTCGTAGGGTTCCATCGAAATCTGTAGGGTTCCCTAGGGGCCCATAGATTCCCGTAGATTTCCGTAGGGACCTGTAGGGTTGTGTAAGTGCCCGCAGGGGTTGGTAGGAGCTTATAGGGTTCCATAAGTTTCCAGAGGGTTGTGTAGGGTTCCGTAGGGGCCTGTGGTGTTCCCTAGGGGCCTGTAGAGTCTCGTACAGTTCCGTAAGGGCCTGTGGTGTTCTCTAGGGGCCTGTAGAGTCTCGTACAGTTCCGTAGGGTCCTGTAGGTTTCCATAAGCGCCCGCAGAGGTCTGAAGGGGCCCGTACTGTTCCGTGAGGATCCATAGGGCTCCGTAGAGCTTCGTAGGTTCCCTAGAGGCCTCTGGAGTACCGCAGGAGCCAGTAGTGTTCTGTAGGGGCCCGTAGGGTTCCTTCCATAGGAGCTGGCAGTGTTAGGTAGGGGCCTGTAGGGTTGAGTAAGTGCCCGCAGAAGTCTGTAGGAGTCTGTGGGATTCTGTAAGGTTCCAGAGGGTTCTGCAGGGTTCCGTAGGGACCCGTAGAGTTCCGTAGTGGCTGGTAAAGTTCCGTAGGGCCCTGTGGGGTTCTGTATGGACCTGTAGGGTTCCGTAGGGGCCTGCAGGGTTCCGTAAGTGCCCGCAGGTGTCTGTAGGGTTCCGTAGGGGTCTGTAGGGTTCCGTAGGTGCCTGCAGTGTTCTGTAGGAGCCCATAGGGTTTTAGTGAGGTTCCGTTGTGTTGCTAAGGGTCTTGTAGAGTGCTGTCGGGTCCTGGAGTATTCTGTAGGGTTCCAGAGGGCCTCGTAGGGTACTGTCGAAATCTGTAGGGTTCCCTAGGGGCCCATAGAGTCCCGTAGATTTCCGTAGGGGCCTGTAGGGTTGTGTAAGTGCCCGCAGGGGTTGGTAGGAGCTTGTAGGGTGCCATATGTTTCCGGAGGGTTGTGTAGGGTTCCGTAGGGGCCTGTGGTGTTCCCTAGGGGCCTGTAGAGTCTCGTACAGTTCCGTAGGGTCCTGTAGGTTTCCATAAGCGCCCGCAGAGGTCTGAAGGGGCCCGTACTGTGCCGTAAGGATCCATAGGGTTCCGTAGAGCTTCGTAGGTTCCCTAGAGGCCTCTGGAGTACCGCAGGAGCCAGTAGTGTTCTGTAGGGGCCCGTAGGGTTCCTTCCATAGGAGCTGGCAGTGTTCCGTAGGGGCCTGTAGGGTTGAGTAAGTGCCCGCAGGAGTCTGTAGGAATCCGTGGGATTCTGTAAGGTTCTGGAGGGTTCTGCAGGGTTCCGTAGGGGCCCGTAGAGTTCCATAGTGGCTGGTAAAGTACCCTAGGGCCCTGTACCATTCCGTAACTGCCTGCAAGGGTCTTTAGGCTTCCGTAGGGGCTGGGAGGGTTCCATAAAGTTCCGTGGGTTCCTGCAGAGTTCTGCAAGTGCCCGCAAGGGCCTGTAGGGGCCCACAGTGTTTCTGTCAGGTTCCGTAGAGTTCCGTAGGGGCCATATTTTTCTGTAGTGGCTGGTAGTATTCTGTAGGGGTCTGTAGGGTTCCGTAGGCGCCTGCAGTGTTCTGTAGGAGCCCATAGGGTTTTAGTGAGGTTCCGTTGTGTTGCTAAGAGTCTTGTAGAGTGCTGTCGGGTCCTGGAGTATTCTGTAGGGTTCCAGAGGGGCTCGTAGGGTTCCATCGAAATCTGTAGGGTTCCCTAGGGGCCCGTAGAGTCCCATAGATTTCCGTAGGGGCCTGTAGGGTTGTGTAAGTACCCGCAGGGGTTGGTAGGAGCTTGTAGAGTTCCATAAGTTTCCAGAGGGTTGTGTAGGGTTCCGTAGGGGCCTGTGGTGTTCCCTAGGGGCCTGTAGAGTCTCGTACAGTTCCGTAAGGGCCTGTGGTGTTCTCTAGGGGCCTGTAGAGTCTCGTACAGTTCCGTAAGGGCCTGTGGTGTTCTCTAGGGGCCTGTAGAGTCTCGTACAGTTCCGTAGGGTCCTGTAGGTTTCCATAAGCGCCCGCAGAGGTCTGAAGGGGCCCGTACTGTTCCGTGAGGATCCATAGGGTTCCGTAGAGCTTCGTAGGTTCCCTAGAGGCCTCTGGAGTACCGCAGGAGCCAGTAGTGTTCTCTAGGGGCCCGTAGGGTTCCTTCCATAGGGGCTGGCAGTGTTCCGTAGGGTCCTCTAGTGTTGAGTAAGTGCCCGCAGGAGTCTGTAGGAGTCTGTGGGATTCTGTAAGGTTGCGGAGGGTTCTGCAGGGTTCCGTAGGGGCCCGTAGAGTTCCGTAGTGGCTGGTAAAGTTCCGTAGGGCCCTGTGGGGTTCTGTATGGACCTGTAGGGTTCCGTAGGCACCTGCAGGGTTCTGTAGGAGCCCATAGGGTTTTAGTGAGGTTCCGTTGTGTTGCTAAGGGTCTTGTAGAGTGCTGTCGGGTCCTGGAGTATTCTGTAGGGTTCCAGAGGGGCTCGTAGGGTTCCATCGAAATCTGTAGGGTTCCCTAGGGGCCCGTAGAGTCCCATAGATTTCCGTAGGGGCCTGTAGGGTTGTGTAAGTGCCCGCAGGGGTTGGTAGGAGCTTGTAGGGTGCCATATGTTTCCGGAGGGTTGTGTAGGGTTCCGTAAGGGCCTGTGGTGTTCCCTAGGGGCCTGTAGAGTCTCGTACAGTTCCGTAGGGTCCTGTAGGTTTCCATAAGCGCCCGCAGAGGTCTGAAGGGGCCCGTACTGTTCCGTAAGGATCCATAGGGTTCCGTAGAGCTTCGTAGGTTCCCTAGAGGCCTCTGGAGTACCGCAGGAGCCAGTAGTGTTCTTTAGGGGCCCGTAGGGTTCCTTCTATAGGGGCTGGCAGTGTTCCGTAGGGTCCTCTAGGGTTGAGTAAGTGCCCGCAGGAGTCTGTAGGAGTCTGTGGGATTCTGTAAGGTTCTGGAGTGTTCTGCAGGGTTCCCTAGGGGCCCGTAGAGTTCCGTAGTGGCTGGTAAAGTACCCTAGGGCCCTGTACCATTCCGTAACTGCCTGCAAGGGTCTTTAGGCTTCCGTAGGGGCTGGGAGGGTTCCGTAAAGTTCCGTGGGTTCCTGCAGAGTTCTGCAAGTGCCCGCAAGGGCCTGTAGGGGTGCACAGTGTTTCTATCAGGTTCCGTAGAGTTCCGTAGGGGCCATATTTTTCTGTAGTGGCTGGTAGTATTCTGTAGGGGTCTGTAGGGTTCCGTAGGCGCCTGCAGTGTTCTGTAGGAGCCCATAGGGTTTTAGTGAGGTTCCGTTGTGTTGCTAAGGGTCTTGTAGAGTGCTGTCGGGTCCTGGAGTATTCTGTAGGGTTCCAGAGGGGCTCGTAGGGTTCCATCGAAATCTGTAGGGTTCCCTAGGGGCCCATAGATTCCCGTAGATTTCCGTAGGGACCTGTAGGGTTGTGTAAGTGCCCGCAGGGGTTGGTAGGAGCTTATAGGGTTCCATAAGTTTCCAGAGGGTTGTGTAGGGTTCCGTAGGGGCCTGTGGTGTTCCCTAGGGGCCTGTAGAGTCTCGTACAGTTCCGTAAGGGCCTGTGGTGTTCTCTAGGGGCCTG
Source organism: Numenius arquata (assembly GCF_964106895.1). Lineage (NCBI taxonomy): Eukaryota > Metazoa > Chordata > Aves > Charadriiformes > Scolopacidae > Numenius > Numenius arquata. Next base: position 316,160 of record NW_027415753.1, read on the forward strand.
TAGAGTCTCGTACAGTTCCGTAGGGTCCTGTAGGTTTCCATAAGCGCCCGCAGAGGTCTGAAGGGGCCCGTACTGTTCCGTGAGGATCCATAGGGCTCCGTAGAGCTTCGTAGGTTCCCTAGAGGCCTCTGGAGTACCGCAGGAGCCAGTAGTGTTCTGTAGGGGCCCGTAGGGTTCCTTCCATAGGAGCTGGCAGTGTTAGGTAGGGGCCTGTAGGGTTGAGTAAGTGCCCGCAGAAGTCTGTAGGAGTCTGTGGGATTCTGTAAGGTTCCAGAGGGTTCTGCAGGGTTCCGTAGGGACCCGTAGAGTTCCGTAGTGGCTGGTAAAGTTCCGTAGGGCCCTGTGGGGTTCTGTATGGACCTGTAGGGTTCCGTAGGGGCCTGCAGGGTTCCGTAAGTGCCCGCAGGTGTCTGTAGGGTTCCGTAGGGGTCTGTAGGGTTCCGTAGGCGCCTGCAGTGTTCTGTAGGAGCCCATAGGGTTTTAGTGAGGTTCCGTTGTGTTGCTAAGGGTCTTGTAGAGTGCTGTCGGGTCCTGGAGTATTCTGTAGGGTTCCAGAGGGGCTCGTAGGGTACTGTCGAAATCTGTAGGGTTCCCTAGGGGCCCATAGAGTCCCGTAGATTTCCGTAGGGGCCTGTAGGGTTGTGTAAGTGCCCGCAGGGGTTGGTAGGAGCTTGTAGGGTGCCATATGTTTCCGGAGGGTTGTGTAGGGTTCCGTAGGGGCCTGTGGTGTTCCCTAGGGGCCTGTAGAGTCTCGTACAGTTCCGTAGGGTCCTGTAGGTTTCCATAAGCGCCCGCAGAGGTCTGAAGGGGCCCGTACTGTGCCGTAAGGATCCATAGGGTTCCGTAGAGCTTCGTAGGTTCCCTAGAGGCCTCTGGAGTACCGCAGGAGCCAGTAGTGTTCTCTAGGGGCCCGTAGGGTTCCTTCCATAGGAGCTGGCAGTGTTCCGTAGGGGCCTGTAGGGTTGAGTAAGTGCCCGCAGGAGTCTGTAGGAATCCGTGGGATTCTGTAAGGTTCTGGAGGGTTCTGCAGGGTTCCGTAGGGGCCCGTAGAGTTCCATAGTGGCTGGTAAAGTACCCTAGGGCCCTGTACCATTCCGTAACTGCCTGCAAGGCTCTTTAGGCTTCCGTAGGGGCTGGGAGGGTTCCATAAAGTTCCGTGGGTTCCTGCAGAGTTCTGCAAGTGCCCGCAAGGGCCTGTAGGGGCCCACAGTGTTTCTGTCAGGTTCCGTAGAGTTCCGTAGGGGCCATATTTTTCTGTAGTGGCTGGTAGTATTCTGTAGGGGTCTGTAGGGTTCCGTAGGCGCCTGCAGTGTTCTGTAGGAGCCCATAGGGTTTTAGTGAGGTTCCGTTGTGTTGCTAAGAGTCTTGTAGAGTGCTGTCGGGTCCTGGAGTATTCTGTAGGGTTCCAGAGGGGCTCGTAGGGTTCCATCGAAATCTGTAGGGTTCCCTAGGGGCCCGTAGAGTCCCATAGATTTCCGTAGGGGCCTGTAGGGTTGTGTAAGTACCCGCAGGGGTTGGTAGGAGCTTGTAGAGTTCCATAAGTTTCCAGAGGGTTGTGTAGGGTTCCGTAGGGGCCTGTGGTGTTCCCTAGGGGCCTGTAGAGTCTCGTACAGTTCCGTAAGGGCCTGTGGTGTTCTCTAGGGGCCTGTAGAGTCTCGTACAGTTCCGTAAGGGCCTGTGGTGTTCTCTAGGGGCCTGTAGAGTCTCGTACAGTTCCGTAGGGTCCTGTAGGTTTCCATAAGCGCCCGCAGAGGTCTGAAGGGGCCCGTACTGTTCCGTGAGGATCCATAGGGTTCCGTAGAGCTTCGTAGGTTCCCTAGAGGCCTCTGGAGTACCGCAGGAGCCAGTAGTGTTCTCTAGGGGCCCGTAGGGTTCCTTCCATAGGGGCTGGCAGTGTTCCGTAGGGTCCTCTAGTGTTGAGTAAGTGCCCGCAGGAGTCTGTAGGAGTCTGTGGGATTCTGTAAGGTTGCGGAGGGTTCTGCAGGGTTCCGTAGGGGCCCGTAGAGTTCCGTAGTGGCTGGTAAAGTTCCGTAGGGCCCTGTGGGGTTCTGTATGGACCTGTAGGGTTCCGTAGGCACCTGCAGGGTTCTGTAGGAGCCCATAGGGTTTTAGTGAGGTTCCGTTGTGTTGCTAAGGGTCTTGTAGAGTGCTGTCGGGTCCTGGAGTATTCTGTAGGGTTCCAGAGGGGCTCGTAGGGTTCCATCGAAATCTGTAGGGTTCCCTAGGGGCCCGTAGAGTCCCATAGATTTCCGTAGGGGCCTGTAGGGTTGTGTAAGTGCCCGCAGGGGTTGGTAGGAGCTTGTAGGGTGCCATATGTTTCCGGAGGGTTGTGTAGGGTTCCGTAAGGGCCTGTGGTGTTCCCTAGGGGCCTGTAGAGTCTCGTACAGTTCCGTAGGGTCCTGTAGGTTTCCATAAGCGCCCGCAGAGGTCTGAAGGGGCCCGTACTGTTCCGTAAGGATCCATAGGGTTCCGTAGAGCTTCGTAGGTTCCCTAGAGGCCTCTGGAGTACCGCAGGAGCCAGTAGTGTTCTTTAGGGGCCCGTAGGGTTCCTTCTATAGGGGCTGGCAGTGTTCCGTAGGGTCCTCTAGGGTTGAGTAAGTGCCCGCAGGAGTCTGTAGGAGTCTGTGGGATTCTGTAAGGTTCTGGAGTGTTCTGCAGGGTTCCCTAGGGGCCCGTAGAGTTCCGTAGTGGCTGGTAAAGTACCCTAGGGCCCTGTACCATTCCGTAACTGCCTGCAAGGGTCTTTAGGCTTCCGTAGGGGCTGGGAGGGTTCCGTAAAGTTCCGTGGGTTCCTGCAGAGTTCTGCAAGTGCCCGCAAGGGCCTGTAGGGGTGCACAGTGTTTCTATCAGGTTCCGTAGAGTTCCGTAGGGGCCATATTTTTCTGTAGTGGCTGGTAGTATTCTGTAGGGGTCTGTAGGGTTCCGTAGGCGCCTGCAGTGTTCTGTAGGAGCCCATAGGGTTTTAGTGAGGTTCCGTTGTGTTGCTAAGGGTCTTGTAGAGTGCTGTCGGGTCCTGGAGTATTCTGTAGGGTTCCAGAGGGGCTCGTAGGGTTCCATCGAAATCTGTAGGGTTCCCTAGGGGCCCATAGATTCCCGTAGATTTCCGTAGGGACCTGTAGGGTTGTGTAAGTGCCCGCAGGGGTTGGTAGGAGCTTATAGGGTTCCATAAGTTTCCAGAGGGTTGTGTAGGGTTCCGTAGGGGCCTGTGGTGTTCCCTAGGGGCCTGTAGAGTCTCGTACAGTTCCGTAAGGGCCTGTGGTGTTCTCTAGGGGCCTGTAGAGTCTCGTACAGTTCCGTAGGGTCCTGTAGGTTTCCATAAGCGCCCGCAGAGGTCTGAAGGGGCCCGTACTGTTCCGTGAGGATCCATAGGGCTCCGTAGAGCTTCGTAGGTTCCCTAGAGGCCTCTGGAGTACCGCAGGAGCCAGTAGTGTTCTGTAGGGGCCCGTAGGGTTCCTTCCATAGGAGCTGGCAGTGTTCCGTAGGGGCCTCTAGGGTTGAGTAAGTGCCCGCAGGAGTCTGTAGGAATCCGTGGGATTCTGTAAGGTTCTGGAGGGTTCTGCAGGGTTCCGTAGGGGCCCGTAGAGTTCCATAGTGGCTGGTAAAGTACCCTAGGGCCCTGTACCATTCCGTAACTGCCTGCAAGGGTCTTTAGGCTTCCGTAGGGGCTGGGAGGGTTCCATAAAGTTCCGTGGGTTCCTGCAGAGTTCTGCAAGTGCCCGCAAGGGCCTGTAGGGGCCCACAGTGTTTCTGTCAGGTTCCGTAGAGTTCCGTAGGGGCCATATTTTTCTGTAGTGGCTGGTAGTATTCTGTAGGGGTCTGTAGGGTTCTGTAGGCGCCTGCAGTGTTCTGTAGGAGCCCATAGGGTTTTAGTGAGGTTCCGTTGTGTTGCTAAGGGTCTTGTAGAGTGCTGTCGGGTCCTGGAGTATTCTGTAGGGTTCCAGAGGGGCTCGTAGGGTTCCGTCGAAATCTGTAGGGTTCCCTAGGGGCCCGTAGAGTCCCATAGATTTCCGTAGGGGCCTGTAGGGTTGTGTAAGTGCCCGCAGGGGTTGGTAGGAGCTTGTAGGGTGCCATATGTTTCCGAAGGGTTGTGTAGGGTTCCGTAGGGGCCTGTGGTGTTCCCTAGGGGCCTGTAGAGTCTCGTACAGTTCCATAGGGTCCTGTAGGTTTCCATAAGCGCCCGCAGAGGTCTGAAGGGGCCCGTACTGTTCCGTAAGGATCCATAGGGCTCCGTAGAGCTTCGTAGGTTCCCTAGAGGCCTCTGGAGTACCGCAGGAGCCAGTAGTGTTCCGTAGAGTCCTCTAGGGTTGAGTAAGTGCCCGCAGGAGTCTGTAGGAATCCGTGGGATTCTGTAAGGTTCTGGAGGGTTCTGCAGGGTTCCCTAGGGGCCCGTAGAGTTCCGTAGTGGCTGGTAAAGTACCCTAGGGCCCTGTACCATTCCGTAACTGCCTGCAAGGGTCTTTAGGCTTCCGTAGGGGCTGGGAGGGTTCCGTAAAGTTCCGTGGGTTCCTGCAGAGTTCTGCAAGTGCCCGCAAGGGCCTGTAGGGGCGCACAGTGTTTCTATCAGGTTCCGTAGAGTTCCGTAGGGGCCATATTTTTCTGTAGTGGCTGGTAGTATTCTGTAGGGGTCTGTAGGGTTCCGTAGGCGGCTGCAGTGTTCTGTAGGAGCCCATAGGGTTTTAGTGAGGTTCCGTTGTGTTGCTAAGGGTCTTGTAGAGTGCTGTCGGGTCCTGGAGTATTCTGTAGGGTTCCAGAGGGGCTCGTAGGGTTCCATCGAAATCTGTAGGGTTCCCTAGGGGCCCATAGATTCCCGTAGATTTCCGTAGGGGCCTGTAGGGTTGTGTAAGTGCCCGCAGGGGTTGGTAGGAGCTTATAGGGTTCCATAAGTTTCCAGAGGGTTGTGTAGGGTTCCGTAGGGGCCTGTGGTGTTCCCTAGGGGCCTGTAGAGTCTCGTACAGTTCCGTAAGGGCCTGTGGTGTTCTCTAGGGGCCTGTAGAGTCTCGTACAGTTCCGTAGGGTCCTGTAGGTTTCCATAAGCGCCCGCAGAGGTCTGAAGGGGCCCGTACTGTTCCGTGAGGATCCATAGGGCTCCGTAGATCTTCGTAGGTTCCCTAGAGGCCTCTGGAGTACCGCAGGAGCCAGTAGTGTTCTGTAGGGGCCCGTAGGGTTCCTTCCATAGGAGCTGGCAGTGTTAGGTAGGGGCCTGTAGGGTTGAGTAAGTGCCCGCAGAAGTCTGTAGGAGTCTGTGGGATTCTGTAAGGTTCCAGAGGGTTCTGCAGGGTTCCGTAGGGACCCGTAGAGTTCCGTAGTGGCTGGTAAAGTTCCGTAGGGCCCTGTGGGGTTCTGTATGGACCTGTAGGGTTCCGTAGGGGCCTGCAGGGTTCCGTAAGTGCCCGCAGGTGTCTGTAGGGTTCCGTAGGGGTCTGTAGGGTTCCGTAGGCACCTGCAGTGTTCTGTAGGAGCCCATAGGGTTTTAGTGAGGTTCCGTTGTGTTGCTAAGGGTCTTGTAGAGTGCTGTCGGGTCCTGGAGTATTCTGTAGGGTTCCAGAGGGGCTCGTAGGGTTCCATCGAAATCTGTAGGGTTCCCTAGGGGCCCGTAGAGTCCCGTAGATTTCCGTAGGGGCCTGTAGGGTTGTGTAAGTGCCCGCAGGGGTTGGTAGGAGCTTGTAGGGTGCCATATGTTTCCGGAGGGTTGTGTAGGGTTCCGTAGGGGCCTGTGGTGTTCCCTAGGGGCCTGTAGAGTCTCGTACAGTTCCGTAGGGTCCTGTAGGTTTCCATAAGCGCCCGCAGAGGTCTGAAGGGGCCCGTACTGTTCCGTAAGGATCCATAGGGTTCCGTAGAGCTTCGTAGGTTCCCTAGAGGCCTCTGGAGTACCGCAGGAGCCAGTAGTGTTCCGTAGAGTCCTCTAGGGTTGAGTAAGTGCCCGCAGGAGTCTGTAGGAATCCGTGGGATTCTGTAAGGTTCTGGAGGGTTCTGCAGGGTTCCCTAGGGGCCCGTAGAGTTCCGTAGTGGCTGGTAAAGTACCCTAGGGCCCTGTACCATTCCGTAACTGCCTGCAAGGGTCTTTAGGCTTCCGTAGGGGCTGGGAGGGTTCCATAAAGTTCCGTGGGTTCCTGCAGAGTTCTGCAAGTGCCCGCAAGGGCCTGTAGGGGTGCACAGTGTTTCTATCAGGTTCCGTAGAGTTCCGTAGGGGCCATATTTTTCTGTAGTGGCTGGTAGTATTCTGTAGGGGTCTGTAGGGTTCCGTAGGCGGCTGCAGTGTTCTGTAGGAGCCCATAGGGTTTTAGTGAGGTTCCGTTGTGTTGCTAAGGGTCTTGTAGAGTGCTGTCGGGTCCTGGAGTATTCTGTAGGGTTCCAGAGGGGCTCGTAGGGGTTCCATCGAAATCTGTAGGGTTCCCTAGGGGCCCATAGATTCCTGTAGATTTCCGTAGGGGCCTGTAGGGTTGTGTAAGTGCCCGCAGGGGTTGGTAGGAGCTTGTAGGGTTCCATAAGTTTCCAGAGGGTTGTGTAGGGTTCCGTAGGGGCCTGTGGTGTTCCCTAGGGGCCTGTAGAGTCTCGTACAGTTCCGTAAGGGCCTGTGGTGTTCTCTAGGGGCCTGTAGAGTCTCGTACAGTTCCGTAGGGTCCTGTAGGTTTCCATAAGCGCCCGCAGAGGTCTGAAGGGGCCCGTACTGTTCCGTGAGGATCCATAGGGCTCCGTAGAGCTTCGTAGGTTCCCTAGAGGCCTCTGGAGTACCGCAGGAGCCAGTAGTGTTCTGTAGGGGCCCGTAGGGTTCCTTCCATAGGAGCTGGCAGTGTTAGGTAGGGGCATGTAGGGTTGAGTAAGTGCCCGCAGAAGTCTGTAGGAGTCTGTGGGATTCTGTAAGGTTCCAGAGGGTTCTGCAGGGTTCCGTAGGGACCCGTAGAGTTCCGTAGTGGCTGGTAAAGTTCCGTAGGGCCCTGTGGGGTTCTGTATGGACCTGTAGGGTTCCATAGGGGCCTGCAGGGTTCCGTAAGTGCCCGCAGGTGTCTGTAGGGTTCCGTAGGCGCCTGCAGTGTTCTGTAGGAGCCCATAGGGTTTTAGTGAGGTTTCCGTTGTGTTGCTAAGGGTCTTGTAGAGTGCTGTCGGGTCCTGGAGTATTCTGTAGGGTTCCAGAGGGCCTCGTAGGGTACTGTCGAAATCTGTAGGGTTCCCTAGGGGCCCATAGAGTCCCGTAGATTTCCGTAGGGGCCTGTAGGGTTGTGTAAGTGCCCGCAGGGGTTGGTAGGAGCTTGTAGGGTGCCATATGTTTCCGGAGGGTTGTGTAGGGTTCCGTAGGGGCCTGTGGTGTTCCCTAGGGGCCTGTAGAGTCTCGTACAGTTCCGTAGGGTCCTGTAGGTTTCCATAAGCGCCCGCAGAGGTCTGAAGGGGCCCGTACTGTTCCGTAAGGATCCATAGGGCTCCGTAGAGCTTCGTAGGTTCCCTAGAGGCCTCTGGAGTACCGCAGGAGCCAGTAGTGTTCTGTAGGGGCCCGTAGGGTTCCTTCCATAGGAGCTGGCAGTGTTCCGTAGGGGCCTGTAGGGTTGAGTAAGTGCCCGCAGGAGTCTGTAGGAATCCGTGGGATTCTGTAAGGTTCTGGAGGGTTCTGCAGGGTTCCGTAGGGGCCCGTAGAGTTCCATAGTGGCTGGTAAAGTACCCTAGGGCCCTGTACCATTCCGTAACTGCCTGCAAGGGTCTTTAGGCTTCCGTAGGGGCTGGGAGGGTTCCATAAAGTTCCGTGGGTTCCTGCAGAGTTCTGCAAGTGCCCGCAAGGGCCTGTAGGGGTGCACAGTGTTTCTATCAGGTTCCGTAGAGTTCCGTAGGGGCCATATTTTTCTGTAGTGGCTGGTAGTATTCTGTAGGGGTCTGTAGGGTTCTGTAGGCGCCTGCAGTGTTCTGTAGGAGCCCATAGGGTTTTAGTGAGGTTCCGTTGTGTTGCTAAGGGTCTTGTAGAGTGCTGTCGGGTCCTGGAGTATTCTGTAGGGTTCCAGAGGGGCTCGTAGGGTTCCGTCGAAATCTGAAGGGTTCCCTAGGGGCCCGTAGAGTCCCATAGATTTCCGTAGGGGCCTGTATGGTTGTGTAAGTGCCCGCAGGGGTTGGTAGGAGCTTGTAGGGTGCCATATGTTTCCGGAGGGTTGTGTAGGGTTCCGTAGGGGCCTGTGGTGTTCCCTAGGGGCCTGTAGAGTCTCGTACAGTTCCGTAGGGTCCTGTAGGTTTCCATAAGCGCCCGCAGAGGTCTGAAGGGGGCCCGTACTGTTCCGTAAGGATCCATAGGGTTCCGTAGAGCTTCGTAGGTTCCCTAGAGGCCTCTGGAGTACCGCAGGAGCCAGTAGTGTTCCGTAGAGTCCTCTAGGGTTGAGTAAGTGCCCGCAGGAGTCTGTAGGAATCCGTGGGATTCTGTAAGGTTCTGGAGGGTTCTGCAGGGTTCCGTAGGGGCCCGTAGAGTTCCATAGTGGCTGGTAAAGTACCCTAGGGCCCTGTACCATTCCGTAACTGCCTGCAAGGGTCTTTAGGCTTCCGTAGGGGCTGGGAGGGTTCCATAAAGTTCCGTGGGTTCCTGCAGAGTTCTGCAAGTGCCCGCAAGGGCCTGTAGGGGCCCACAGTGTTTCTGTCAGGTTCCGTAGAGTTCCGTAGGGGCCATATTTTTCTGTAGTGGCTGGTAGTATTCTGTAGGGGTCTGTAGGGTTCCGTAGGCGGCTGCAGTGTTCTGTAGGAGCCCATAGGGTTTTAGTGAGGTTCCGTTGTGTTGCTAAGAGTCTTGTAGAGTGCTGTCGGGTCCTGGAGTATTCTGTAGGGTTCCAGAGGGGCTCGTAGGGTTCCATCGAAATCTGTAGGGTTCCCTAGGGGCCCGTAGAGTCCCATAGATTTCCGTAGGGGCCTGTAGGGTTGTGTAAGTACCCGCAGGGGTTGGTAGGAGCTTGTAGAGTTCCATAAGTTTCCAGAGGGTTGTGTAGGGTTCCGTAGGGGCCTGTGGTGTTCCCTAGGGGCCTGTAGAGTCTCGTACAGTTCCGTAAGGGCCTGTGGTGTTCTCTAGGGGCCTGTAGAGTCTCGTACAGTTCCGTAAGGGCCTGTGGTGTTCTCTAGGGGCCTGTAGAGTCTCGTACAGTTCCGTAGGGT